>NC_042999.1:74954891-74997391 GCF_006345805.1 Octopus sinensis | reverse complement strand
AAAATACAGATTCTTTTTTTACTCTATGATTGTTTTATCATGGAGGCAAAGTGGCTGATTTCCTTTTGAGTGTTGGACCTCACAGAAGCAATGACTGAGACCTTTGGCATTATGTCATCTTGAGAAGACCCATGAAACTGAGTAAAATTGCAGTCATGGCAAATATGGGTGTCACGCAAATGGTACCCGTGTTGGTGGCACATAAAAGCACCCATTATGCTTTCAGAGTGGTTGGTGTTAGGAAGGGTGTCCAGCTTTAGAAAACCAGGCCAAATCAGATTGGAGTCTGGTGTAGTTTTCCAGCTTACCAGCCCTGGTCAAACAGTCCAACCCATGCCAGCATGAACAACAGACATTAAATGAGGATGATGATGATGATCAAAGAAACTGAGATTAATTACCTTTATAACTTTCAGTCGTGTGATCACTTTTGGGTATTGATTGTCCTGGCAGTCTGGATGTATAGGGATGAACACGTTGCCATTTATAAGCTGCTGTGCCTTCATTAACCATTCCACAAATGTCGTTATCAAATGGGCAAAATGCTTTAGTTACTGGAACATGAAATTGAAAATAATGTAGTTTCAATGAATTTTATGAACAAATACATGAAAGTATCTAATTCATCTAGTAAATGTTATGTTAGTTAACTGAAGGAGGTGCTCAAAGGAATTAACAACTGTATTATACTGGCACTAAAATCCAGCATATACTGATAAGATACTAAATTGACCTTGTTAATCTCATTGGAATTATTAATAGATAAAACAGTAACAATAATTATATAATCTAAACACATAACTAGCAATCAATAAATACAATTTTTCCTTAATTACATGATATATTATTATTTCCATCATTAACATGTATTAACATATCAATAAGGTGATGAATTTGATTTTGGTCTTAAAGCCAATAACCAGATATTTCCCAAAATAGTAATCACTATGGTTTTTCAGTAGTATATATCTAACAAATCCTCTCAGTACTGTGCCATGGTTAAGAGAGACAAGTCTAATACACTACCTGGTTCTTGGGTTCCTTCAGCAGAGCTCATTTTGTCACAAGCATTCATACTCCTTGATTTCTTTCCACCTATATTACTGACCTACTGATTTTCAGGATGAGCATTGGCCATATCAGTCTCACCAGTCTGTATTGGCATGCAAAAACCACAACTGCCTCCCTTCTCATCTGACCATGCTTTATAACAGAAAATAATTATTGGAAATAGGTCTAACTCACAAATGCAAGAATAAACATCATTGAGTATGTTGGCTTACTGTGTTTAATTCAATTACTCAAGTAATAAATGCTAACTGTAATAGAACAGTACCCTGCTTACTACCAAGGAATATCAGCCACACAATTTCTTGTGATTTGCAAAGAATATAAGGATTATTTGATAGATAACACACATTGATATCTTAGTGAAGTAAATATTAGTACTTACAGTCTTCCTGGCACCGAACATAAAGCTTGCTATATGAACAACTCTTAGTTGAACCAAAATTATAATTGCAAGCTGCTAGTGAGTTTTCATCACCTCTGCATGTTAAATCACCGACTGAGATTGGTAAATTTGAACTATCTAATAAATAAGTTGAAAATCTGAAAATTGAATACAAAAAGAATATATTTCAGTTTTACTCTCTCCTTTACTTTTTACTCTTTTACTTGTTTCAGTCATTTGACTGCAGCCATGATGGAGCACCGCCTTTCGTTGAGCAAATTGACCCCAGAACTTATTCTTTGTAAGCCTAGTACTTATTCTATAGGTGTCTTTTGCCAAACCGCTAAGTTACGGTAACATAAAAACACCAACATCGGTTGCCAAGTGATGTTGGGGGACAAACACAGACACGCAAACATACATGCACACACACACATGCATACACACACAGACACACACACACACACACACACACACACACACACACACACACACATATGTACATATATATGATGGGCTTCTTTCCATTTCTGTCTACCAAATCCACTCACATGGCTTTGGCTGGCCCGAGGCTATAGAAGAAGACACTTGCCCAAGGTGCCATGCAGCGGGTCTGAACCCAAAACCATGTGATTCATAAGCAAGCTACTTACCACACAGCCACTCCTACATATTAGTATAATGTTTGGATGCATTTCTTTGTTGCAGTCTACATGATGATGCATTACCAAACATCATAATGCTATTTTCAAATGTGAAAATAGTTATTATTATTGTTGTTTTTGCTTAGTCACAAGTTGTCTTTTATCTTGCAAAGATTCGATCAAAAAATTGCTTTTTGTTTCTGAATTAGTAAGTTAATTCATGTATCAATTTTCTAAATTTCAGAGGAACTTGACTGCTGTGTAATACACCTCCCTCATCACATACACCTATATGTGTATACAAGGTGATCTGGCTAAATTTGATGATTTTTATGTCTCCTTTTATTAGAAACAGCTTGATTTATTGGTGAACAGTCAATGCCATTGAAGAACACAAATATTAAAGTTGGAATTGAGAAAAAGCTAGCTGACATGGAGGACTAGAAGCCATCAAAATATTGGAATAGAGTTATCTGTATCATAATGATTCACACTGGATATCAAAATACCAACATCATGACTGCTTCTCTATGTTCTGTGAACATTGTAAGATGTAACATAGACATCATGAAAACCAAGTTCCCCCAAACTATAATGGTCTTTGGGTGTGTCTCTAGTGAGGGTGACATCATACCACTTTACATCTTTGGACAGGCACTAAGGCTCAATTCAAATGGCTTCATGAAAGTGCTGGAGATGATGGTCAAACCCTGATAGTAAAAGATTGCTGCTGGAAGGTCATATGTGTGGCAGCAGGATTTGGCACCTTGTCATACCTTTTGAAAGTATCAGAAGTTGTTGTCAGAGAATTTCTGCAACTTCACAACACTCAGTGTCTAACCTCCTAATTCTTCCAATTGTGATTCCACAGAATACTATGCATAGAGCAAAGTTGAGAAAAACACAAATGCACTGCCTAAGTCAAGCTGGAGTCCAAGATCAAGGAGGTATTCAAAAACCTTCCCAGGGACATAGTGAGGAATGCATACATCAGGTTTCAAAGCCATCTTGAGGCCACAGTGGATGCTAAGTGTGGATACTTTAAGTAAACTGCTATCTCCCAGCCATAATCTAATCGATATTTTGTTTTAAAATATTTTTATTTTTGGATGTGATATTATGTTTTCTCTTCCTTTTATGCAAATTTCGTCAAATTTTTGCCTGAGCACCCTGTATATTGTGAGTGTTTGTGTGCGTGCATGATTCTCTTAGTGTGCTGTGCATGCATCTGTGAGTAAGTGCACACATCTCTCTTTTACTCTTTACTCTTTTACTTGTTTCAGTCATTTGACTGTAGCTATGCTGGAGCACCACCTTTTTAGTCGAGCAAATCGACCCCAGGACTTATTCTTTGTAAGCCTAGTACTTATTCTATCGGTCTCTATTGCCGAACTGCTAAGTTACGGGGATGTAAACACACCAGCATCGGTTGTCAAGCGATGTTGAGGGACAAACACAGACACAAATATATAC
Organism: Octopus sinensis; assembly: GCF_006345805.1. Lineage (NCBI taxonomy): Eukaryota > Metazoa > Mollusca > Cephalopoda > Octopoda > Octopodidae > Octopus > Octopus sinensis. The sequence goes on along the minus strand of NC_042999.1, from coordinate 74,993,821 downwards.
ACACACATACATACATACATATATATATACATATATACGACAGGCTTCCTTCAGTTTCCATCTGCCTAATCCACTCACATGGCTTTGGTCGGCCCGAGGCTATAGTAGAAGACACTTGCCCAAGGTGCCACACAGTGGGACTGAACCCGGAACCATGTGATTGGTAGGCAAGCTACTTACCACACAGCCACTCCTATGCCTGTGTGTGTACATAAGTATATACATATGCATATCTACATATTTTTATATATTATCCGCATTTAATTTAATATCTCTTTTTCCAAGGTTGTATGGATTGGACATGTGTGTGTGTATAGACTAACACACATGTTCATGCACGCGCGCATGCGTGTGCACACGCACACACACACACACACACACACACAAGTACACACTCAGAGATTGGCTGAAATGTTCATAGACTGATCAAGATAATCTCATGAAATGTCACCAAATGCAGTTTATTTTTTAACATAATGTCCCTTATCATCCAAACACTGCAGTGTTAGAACCCTTTGTGAAGAAGCTTTCATCCTGTTGCCCCAAAAGTCATCAACAGCAGATATGATATCATCATTACTGTGATATTGGTTCCCAGTTGAATGTTTTTTTATGTTGGGAACAAATGAGACCAAATCAGGAGAATAAGGAGAATGATCAACCAGTTCAAAGCCATTGAATGCAAGGACTTGTGTGCTGGAGCATTGTCCTGATGAAATAAGACCCCTTTCGTTAATTTTCTTGGGCATTTGCCCTTGATAGCCTTTTGTAGCTGCTTCAACAAGCTGACATAGTACTCTCCATTGATGACATGTCCCTTTTGAAGACAGTCAATAAACACAATGCCTTTTTTATCCCCCCAAAAAACCTGACCCCATTAACGTTCCTGCAGTTGAAATAATCTTGGCCTTCTTTGGAATAGATGAGGAGTGGTGTTTCCAATGCATAGATTGTCCCTTTGTCTCTGGCTCAAAGTGACAGATCCAACATACATCCTGGCTTAGGAAACATTCAAGGAAATCAGCTGGATTTGTGTCAAACAATGTCAGGTTTTCCTGTGAAGTGCTCAGTCTGGTGCACTTTTGATCAGGTGTCAGAATATGTGACACCTACAAAGCAGAAACCTTCATCATGCTAAAGTCATTATGCAGAATATTCTCAACTCTCTCACAGGATATGTTAATAGCATTAGCCATTTGATTTATAGTCAGTTACCTATCATCCATCAGCATATGGTGAACACAATCAATTTTTTTTATCAGTGGTGGCAGCTGCAGGACATTTAGACTTCAGGTGATATTTCTCCTCTTAAATCCAGCTACCCATTTATGCACTATTGATAAAGCTGGAGCATCATCCCCTAATGTACCAACCATGTCAGCATGAATGCTTTTTAAGGGCTAAACCCTTTTTTTTTTGCTGGTACTTGATAACACCACAATGCCAAATTTTATTCATTTTCAAGAGAAGTTGCTGCTAGCTATTTTTGAAGTTTTCTTTGAACAGTCAGGTGTCAGTTTATTTGGAAAGAAACAATGCAGTTATTAATAAGGATGTTGAAATTGCAAGATTTCATAGCTCTAGCATTACTCCTTCTTAGTCGGACTATGAACTTTTCCTGCATGTGTGTGTGTGTTTATATATATATACACATAGCTGATTGGAATTTTCCTTTCATAGGTTTTATTTCCTCATAACATTTCTAAACTTCCTACTTTTATAGTTTTTCATTTTTAAATCTATTCCGTAATCTCCTTTTGCCTGTATTTTCCCAAATTGCTACTTCTCTTCATGTCTCTATATAGCCCTCTCCCTTTCATTCTTTTTTCTCACTTTCTTTTCTTCTCCCTCAATCCCATATCTGTGAGCAGAGATCATTTTAAGTTGCAATATTTTTGACTTCCATGTAATTGCTCAAGTTTACCAAGGATTTAACTCTGAAAATCTTTGCATTTCCCTTATACATTTCTCACCTCTGGATATTTTCCTCAGATTTTCATTCTAGTTGAAAGCCTAGCAACATGTTAATATTTCATCTTCAGGTCAAAAGAACCTTGGCTATATTTTCCAGTCAACCATGTATAATGGTTGTTTAATCATACCTTCTGTTTAGAGGATATATGATTTCACATGAAACCACCCAGTGAGCTGTTCTGAATTGCTAAACAGTGGATCAGATAGATTAGAAATGTTGCTGGTGAGAAATATGTGCAAATGGATAATGCTATGGTTGCATTTAGTGATTCAGAGAAGAAAGATGTATGGGAATAGCACTATGAAACCTTGCCAAATATGGAGAATGCATGGGAAAATGAGTCTTTGAAATAGAACCAACTGAGGGACCAACCATCAGAGCTAACAGTAATATGATACATAAAGCAATTAAAAATATAGAGACTAGATAAGTTTCTGGACCATCAGGAATCACTGCTGAGATGCTTAAAATATCTGGCAGAGTAGGATTTGGCCTAACCACTCCTATAGTTAATCAGGTTTCCCAGGAAGGTGTCATTCCCAAAGACTAGCATAATAGCATCATAGCTGCTGCAAGGGTAAAGATGTTGCCTTTGATAGAAACAACTACAGAAGTATCAAACTGCCAGACTAGGTCATGAAAGTTACAGAAAGAGGTATAGCTCAATTGATTAGGAATAAAATTAAACTAGATGAGGTACGGTTTGATTTTGTGTCTGGGAAGAGTACCATAGATGCCATCTTCCTAGTGAGGTAGTCACAGGAGAAGTGGCCAAAAGTAAACCATTGTACTTGACTTTCATTGACCTGGGGAAAGCTTTTGTCATGGTGATCTCTAAGGAAATTATGAGTAGATGAGTGGCTTGTTAGAGTTGCAGAAATCATGCTTGGTGGTGCTATTAGTGGGATGAGAGTTGGCTATGAGTACACTAAAAAATATAGTGTATTAAAGGGTGCAGGTAGTTTCACTTCTTGAACAGAAGAGGGTGTAGAACAGGGTTGGTGTAGGGCTGGGAAGGCGAGAGCGTTATGTACTCTTACAATGTGTCAAAGGATTTGGCATGAAGAATTTAAAATTTGGCAGATAACAGATTTATGCTGTGATATACTTGATTATAAAGCCATAGATATTTTTGTGTAGAAGTTGAATATAACTTTCAACTCATTTATCCCTATAAGAAGAAGAGGGTGGTGGCCAAAGGAATTTAGAGAGAAAATTGTTAAAGAAGGCACACAATGTATGCTGAGGGAAGGGGCATTCATAATAGGACTGGGAGAAGTAGCACTTAATTTAGGGCAGGAAAAAGAGAGAGCTCATTGATGGAGATGGGATAGTGGGAGTTCATTGTAGGACAAGGAGAAGAAGACACACATTGTAGGGGTGGGTGAAAAGGTATATGATGTATGACTGGTCTAGCACACTGAATATCATGATATTAACCCTGAAGGGACTGCTTAATTACAGTTATTATCTTTCAATACTAGATAAATGTATCTATCATCATATTCTATATGTAAAGAAATATTGTATTACTTACTTTTGACCAAAACTCCGACACAACACTCGTGATTGAATTGTAAAACCTTTTGACGCACAAATAGCTGTCCATTTACCACGAAAATAAATTTTAGCTAAGCCACTGAAATCCAAGGCAATATCTCCATCATCTTTGAAAGAAGAAAAGAATAAGTCATATGTGTGCATGCGTGCACGCGCATGTGTGTGGGTGGGTGTGTGTGTGAATATCATACGTATATATGTGTGTGTATATATTGTTATATTTCTGGACTGTCATTTTTATTCTTTCTTTTGCCAAATAAACACACCTACGATATATTCATTCTTCACTCATTTGTTATAGTTTTTATTTTATCTTATGTCTATTGTCTGAAAGTCTTTTGTCACATAGCTGTGGTCTCTTCACCAACTCTTCTGTCTTGTGTGTCTCTTCCTGTTCTGTTTAGTCCATTCTTTCTATGATGGACTAAACAGAACAAGTGGAGGCACACGGGATGGAAAATATTCGAATTGTGAGTCTAAAGAAGTAACTTTCTAGATTGGTTGTTTGCAATAATACATGGATTGAATAAATTAAAAAACGATAAAAGGGGCTTGTTCCCCTGACAGTACTATATAAAGGAATAGAAACACCAGTAGGACTTTCCGACATTTATTTGTGGTACCTCCTATCTATAGGTATTATCAAACGCAGATTTTACCTGATTTGCAAGATGTAGCTTTGTCTAATTTTCACCGAGGAAAGAAAAGATAAGTTAACATTTGTTTATTTTCGTCCTTATTTTTAATACATTATTATTTCATCGTTGTTTCATTATTATTTCATTTTTATTTCGTATTTGTTTATTCGCAATTCTTTATTCGTTATTCGGAACCTTTAATCGTAATTTTTACACGTATTTTTTTCTCTTTAAATTTTTTTCCTTAAATGTTTATTCCTTGAGTTTATATTCCTTAAATTTTTACTCCTTAAATTTTTACTCCTTAAATTTTTATTCCTTAAATTTTTACTCCTTAAATTTTTACTCCTTAAATTTTTGATATTCAGTTATTTTTATTTATTATTTGTATTTCTATTCATTTGCACATGTTAAGTAAGATTATATTGAAGATATAGAGTATCATGGAAGTATATAAGAGTTAGGGATAGTGAAATATGTTGAGGAATCCAGACCTGAAGATTGGGAGTATGTCGACCTGAGTAAGTATTGAAACTAGATACCTTGTATCTAATCAATACCGACGTACTTTCATGAAACACGTGTAGTCTTATAAACGGAAAATACAGGATTCAGAATAGATATAGTTAGTATAAGATTTAATTTTTAACATTTTATGGAGTGGTCGGGTATAAAATCTTTCAGTGTTGATTGAGTTGAAGGTGGTTCTGTCTCAAAAATTACTTTTATATATACGAATTAAACATTGTGAGATGTTCATTTTAATACATCTAATTTGAATATCTTTTTCCTGTGTACTCGGAAGTATTATTCCTTAATAATTATATATGTGTGTGTGCGCGCGCGTGTGTGTGTGCGCGCGCGTGTGTGTGTGTGTATATGTAAGTATTATATATGTATGTATATATTTTTGTATAAATGAACAAACAATGCTAATGCTCACTAAATAAGAAATATGTAATCTTGCATGAGTCATTATTGAATACAAAAGTATTGTACGTATAATATCTATACTTACATTGAGCATGTCCAGATATAGTTAAAGCTGCAAATATTAATAATATTAGATAGGTATGACAGGACTGACAAGGATATATCTTTATCTTCATCATCTGTAAAGAAACAAATAATAATTTTTGACATATCATTGATAAAACACTTACTTTGCAGGTTAGTTGTAAATGTGTTAGTACTCTTCAAAGTAAGGGTATCTCAGATGAGGTTCAAGATATGATGATGATGATGAGAAAGGTGCTGCTGCTGCTACTTCTGATGGGATGGATGCAGTTGTTGATGGCAATCGTAATGTGTGCAAGTAAAGGGATTTTCCACTTAGCTGAAGAGTTTCAATAACAATGAAATGTGAATGGAGTTGCCTTCCATTTTTGCCTGAGTAAAAATAATATTGGTCATCAACTATTATTTTTGGCATTTCTAGCGAAACAGGCCATTTGATGGTGTATATATGGTATATTCCTTCAAATACATAACTATTAAAAAATTGTGCTTATACTATGTGTGTATGTATGTATATACATCAGGCACTTAACATTTAACCTAGTACAACCTGTCATAGTTGGATCGTAGGTGACTAAATCAGTAACACTACCATATCTGCTTGGTAAGGAAAGTGGCTTTTTGTTGGCCTTTTGGGTGGAAGAGGTATCTTGCAGGATGAAAACAAAACCTGTCAAAGGGCATATGAACTCAGTAGATTCAACGGCCTCCCAACAGCTGGTGAGAGACTCCTAGTCTTAGCTTATGCATCTCTGTAAAAGAAGGAAATACCTTCCATTGTAGGAAACTTTCTGGTCACTGTAACTTAAGGTTGAGAGGAAATCAATATGATGGAACAGCATGGAAGGCAGTTGTACATAGGAAGCTATCATGGAATATGCTATAGGATATGAAACCAACAGGCTGAGAGTCATTTTGAGAGGTAAGTATATACTTTTATCCTCAATTCTGCTTAATATAATCGGTGTTAGGTTTTAAATTCTTTGGAGCTATTCTGCCAGGATGTGAGTCATCTCGTGTAGAGTATTCCTGGTGGCATAATCGTGTCTTGGATATTGTCTCCATGATGCACTAAAACAATAATACAGCTGTATCACTGAAATGAGGACAAGCCCAAAATTTCATCCTGTTCCTTCCCATAAAGGGACAGAGAATGGAGCACAAAATTATTCTCCTCTAATGAATACTACAGTAACCATCATATTTTGAGTCTGAACCTGGTGAGAATTGCTAAGAATAAATATGTCCAAGAACTCAATTCACACAGTACACAGTGATTTATTTTTACCAGTTGGCAGATATAAACACCAATCAGCAAATAATTTGTTCACTGAAAGTATAAACAAAGCCAGTGGCTTAGTTCATGCTCAAAGTTCTGGCTACTTATGACTGACAAGAAAAAACATGTTGAAACATGGTGTCCCAGAATGCCGTACACCAATGATCCGAATGTGTTAAACACACTGCCATTGTAAAAGGGAGAGAGAACAGCAAGCAAAAAAATAGATTTACAACTCTTCTTTGCAGAATATCAGGCATCCTTTCCATTTTCTTTCTGTTTCTTTGCTCTCTCCTTCTGCCTTTCTTTATCTTGTTTTCTATACACCTCTCTTTTTACAATATTTTACAATATCTTCATACCTTTTTTTTTCCTTTATTTTCCACCCTTATTTTGTCACATACTTCGTATTTTCCTTTCACATTGTACTTCTCTTTGCCTAGCAAAAATACTTACTTTTATGGCTTCATGTTTTCTTTTTTCTCTCTCCTTTTATACCTTCTACAATACTTTCTTCTTACTCTTTCTCTTTCCAATTTCTCAAAACCAGTATTTATTCTGAATAGTACTCCTCCCCTCCTATTTGTAATTCAGTAAAAGATCCAGAGAATTTGATAGATCCTCCAGAGAATGATAAGGATCTGAGAATCCACAAAGAGAAATAACTGTGACAAAGTGGTAAAAACTCAGATGTAATGCATATATTGTGGAAAGAAAGTAGCGGGGTGGGACAAAATTATTTGTTTTTGAGAATAGATTGGACAGCAAGGAGTGGACAAGTTAAAGAATAAGTAGCAGTCAAGAAGAGGAGAATTACAGTAAAACAACCAAAGAGACAAGCTTTAATACCAGGTAATAGTTGCTTTGAGATAAGCTCTTCTTTCCATGAGACTTTCCATGCAAACCAATAGAGTCATGGATGGCCATTGGCTTACAAAAAGTTCATCCCTGCTGTGCAGGTCCTCTTTTTAAGACTGAAGACTATTATCAACAGTCTCCTAGCCTAACAAATCAATTTAGTCACCAATCATTGAATAATATCACAAGTAGTACTAATAATACCTGCATATATATAAACATACTACAATAGTACTTAAATGTGTGTGTGTGTGTGTGTGCCTATGTTTGTATGTGTAGGCATACATGCACATGTGTACACAAACATACACGCTCACACAGACATATTTATGCATATATATATAAGTATGTATGTATGTATGTATGTATGTATGTATGTATGTATGTATGTATGTATGTATGTATGTATTGATGTAATATTGTTTCATCTTCTATCTCCAAAAATATTCTATTCTGATACCATGTCTGCATTATGTATTATATATAGATAGCTATATATTGATAGTTATATATAGATAGTTGTATATAGATGTGTTATATATAGCGAGCCCTGCATTTGGTTCAAAATTTTAGGAATGTCGAGGAGTGTGGAACCACCTCTTAGCCACTATTGTTTCCAGCTCTTCTCTGACCTGGAGTACAAGCACCTGTCAGTATGTCAGCAATTGGTTAATATGCTTGCTAGCACTGTGGAGTGCAGAGAGCAATAGGAAAAAGACATCTTGGACACCTACACATTTGCAGTCCTCTTGACCTGGCCGTACTGCAGGATTGAAGATGGTCACAGATAGAAGGGTGAGGCTGATGGTGCACAACACTTCTTCATTGTAATCAGTCACTACACAAATCAGCAGAAATCATGCATAATTCACCCCTGTAGAATGACTAAATGGTCCTCGTTGCTTCGATGGACAAACATGTACATAGATAGCCCACAACACATACACACACACATACTCACATACATATAACAGCTAGATAGACAGACAGATACACGTTTGTTTAATATACAATTAAAGAGTGTATGTGTTCTTTGTGCCTAATTTTAGATGTTCCACTTGTTGCTTGACAGTTTTTGTGAGTTTTTCTCTCTCATAGTAATGCTTTCTTATAGCTTACTTCTTTCTTTAAACAATAAAAACTTAACCTATTCTCATTTTAAAAGAATGCAATGTGTTTGTCAGTATATTTGTGACTTCAGGGAGAAATATATGAATATTATATAAACAGTTAGTAAACTGGCAAACATTTATATAAATGTTTCGGGGAAATGCAAAAAGTGCAGTGGGGAAATAAACCATTAGGCAACAAATCCAATTAAAAGTTAGTTCTTGTAGGTAACAGTGTGAATTCATTTTGAAAAATGTCTGAATTACAATTAAATTTAACATCTGATGGAATATCAACAGAAATAAAGAAATTTCAAATGAAATGAGAAATGGACTCCATACTGATCTGAAATGAAATCTATGATTAAATTAATCTTCAAAAATAATAACTGTGATACTATTTAAACAGAAAAATATTTAGTGACACTGAACTGAAAAACAAAATGATTGATATAAAAATAGTACAAACTCAGAATAATAATACTTTCTGGCACCAGAAAAGACACTACAGGCACACAAGTCTTATCCATAATTCCAAAAACTGAAAATCTTTGAAAATGTTTTAATTAGAGATCAAAAAAAAATAATACACTGGTAATTGTATGGTCTATCTTTATCACATTTCATTTAACAGTTTACTATTAAAAAAATTAACTATATTACTTGAAGATTTTTTAATCTCACTGAAAGTGAATATTCATCACACAAATTAGCAATGCTGTACAATACATTTACTAGGCTGGGTTTACATACTTTTGCAAGGCATTTGGTACATAGGTGTCTTGTTTAATGTATAAAATAACATTATCTTAAGCTAACTAGTGGTAGTTTTCTTGCAACTATAGTAATTTGGTAAAAATGTCTCCGTTTTCTACTAGAATAGGCCTGTCAATACATTGTGATGGTATCTTCAAAACCTAAGATCAACCTATGATCAAGACGTGCTAATCAGAATTTTTTTTTAAAGTTGAGGTACCAACTTAGCTATTTCTGGAAACTAAGACTTAGGATATGAATAGACTGTACTACCATTCCCCAAATCTGAAAAATTCCAAATTCCTAAACATGCTTAGCAAGGTTTCGTATAAGAGATTGTGTACTTCTATTAACTTAGTCAAAACTGGCTACTACAGTATAACAGAGAAACCAAACACAACACCAAACTGATGAAAGAAAACAAGAGTCACTGTGTTAATTGTTGGAATGCATGGCAACACGACACTTCTAGTAAGACAGTAAAGAAAAGAGAAAGAAAATTCACAAAAGAGCTATTCAGCACTATCAACACTGCCAACACTCAAATCAACCAAAAAGCTAAAACAAAACTAGCAAAAAAATAGGCATCTGAGGGGCAATACCTTTTTTCACAAATTAGTGTGGATTACAATGCATTGCTTAACCGTGCTTTTTATTTGAACTGGATTTTTCTTTTTTTTTTTTTTTAAGTATCAACATTATTGGTATTTATACTCTGGTGAAATTAAGAAAATTAACTCCTAAATATGCAAAACCCTCGAATCTATCACTGTACACACACACAGACCTCCCCCCCCCCCACACACACACACACATTTATGTATGTATAGTCTCTTCTATGCAGTTGGTGTTTATGAATGCCTTCCATAACAGGGATTTTCTAAGTTTATTTCAGGACAGACTTTTCTGCAGATGGCATTGTAAATTGTTTTAGCAACAACATCATGCTACATAGGAAGGTAGTACCTTGATGACATTTTAGGATGTAATGTCTTTAGGACATAATATTTTCCACAGAAACATGGCAGCCTACACATGTGTTGCATCTTGGGATTACAAGAACGTCACTGTCTCTCTTGTTCACTAGGTACTTTGTGGCAATCTCCTGTTCCTGGATTGCAAATGCATAGCCTTCAAAGTGTGGTGTGATGTAGTGGTCTTGTGTCCAAGAAAGGCTGCATTTCATGTCAATTCTGCTGTCTTCTTCAAGCTTCCAGGCAACATGCCCATGCTTAGTCTTTTTTTATTTTTGCATGCTGACTGCTTTCCATTCAGGTCTTCTCTGAGGTAAGAGAGCCTAACTGATTTGGAGCTGTATAGGAGATCATCGGGAAGAGAATGCTTCTTGAGGAGCTTACTGCCAACTCATACAATGTTGCTCACTTCACTTTTCAGCACTGCATTTATATATTTATTTTTGCTGCTGTTGTTTAGCAGGTGCTGCCTGAGTGATACCATACAGCATTCGAAGGCCATCTGCATTTATTTCAGGCCTCTACCACCTTCATTTCTTCTTAGGTAGAGCCTGTCAACATCACTCTTTCTATGGAAGTTCCCAGTTGTTGTCACAATTTTGCGGGTTTTGATATCTATGGAGTGGATTTCCTGTACAAACCAATCAAATATCCCAAATGTTGGGATCATCACTGGTATTGGAAATGCATTATGGGACATTGTTTTGTTGTTTGTAAGAGGAGAGTTCCGACTGCTAAGTTTGGTGTAATATTCTTGGGTCATTCTATCTTTATTCACAGTGGCTTCATATGATACATTTTTGTATATGCCTAGGTACTTGTAACATTCTTTGTGTGGAATGGGGGAGATAAAAAGACCATTGATGCACAGGTTTTGGGTTTGGAGCACTGACTTTTCTCGTTTTATAACCAAATATGAACATTTCTTTTGGCTAAATTCTATGCCTATATCTGCTGAAAATGTTATTAATTCCAGTTGTTTTTTGGCATAAATCTTCATGTCGTCTACAAAGAAATTATGAGTTACATTGATATTTCTAGCAGTTGAAAATCCTAGCATGTAACCATTTGTTTTCCACAGTAGAAACGATAATGGATTAGTGCTTATAGTTGAAATAATGGTTTCAAAGTTTCGCACAAGTCTAGCAGTTCTAGCAGTAAGTCGATTACATCAGTCCCAGTTACTTACAAGTAACTGGTATTTCACCATCCACAGAAGGATGAAAAGCAAAGTCGACCTTGGTGACATTTAATTTCAGAATGTAAAGACGAATGAAATACTACTAAGGATTTTATTCAGTGCAGTAACAGTTCTTCTTACTCGCCAACTTAGAAAAAACTTATAATTATAATTATCATTTCAAGGTGGTAAGCAAGCAGAATCGTTAGCACACCGGGCGAAATGTTTTGTGGTATTTAGTCCATCCTTACGTTCTGAGTTCACATTCCGGTGAGGTTGGTTTTGCCTTTTATCCTTATGGGTAGATAAAAAAAATATATACCTATTGAAGCCTAAGCTCATTGTTATCCACTTACTGGCCCAGAGGTCAAAATTTGAAACCATTATTTCAACTATTGGCACGAGGTTTAACCCAGAAATTTTGAGGTTAATTACATAGACTCCAGTATTAAACTGGTACTTTATTTTATTAACTCCGAAAGGATGAAAGACAAAGTTGATCTCGGCAGTATTTGAACTCAGTGTAAAGAGCAAGAAGAAATGCTACAAAGTATTTTTTTTCAATGCAGTAATGAGGCAGCCAGCTTGCTACTTATAATAATTCTTTCTAATTTTGCAAGAAGACCGGCAATCTTAGGAGGAAATGGAGGAGGAAGTCGCTTAAATCAATTTCAGTACTTAACTTGTACGTTATTATATGGACCGAGAAAGGATGACAGTGTAGTGATGCTACTGTGTAGGGTTCAGCGCGCATGCGCAGAATGGGACTACTTCCGGGTGGCCACCAGAAGTCTTCCCCATGCGCATGTGCGGGAAACGATCCCTTAGGCCCGCTAAACTCAAATCATTCTCTCTGGGCTGACGGCCAATGCGAACAGACGTGCATTTCGTGGACTCTGATTACCTCACCGACTTAGCCGCGAACGACATCGAACAACTTCAACAAACGAACAAGAAGAAGCTGTACATCAGAGGCTGTCGTTCTCCCATCAGATACACATACGCCATCGCAATTAATAAACAAACTGCTGTCTCACCTATAACCGGACTTCGTCTGTTATGTCTTACTAAATTGTATGTGACTGGATCGGATCGACACCCTTTCAGTGAATTGATACAGATCCTGTTACAATTGGTGACCCCAAGTTGAAAAAAAAAAGAACAGAAGACGCAGCGAACAGGTTTTGCCAGATAGAGCACTGAACATTCATTTTTCATTTTTTCTTTTCCTTTCAGAACGGCGTGGTGGGTACAAACAAAAAGCTTATCCATCGCACTCAGTACACTATAAAAAAAAAAAAGAAAACACACACACATTTTTTTTTTCTTTTCTGTACCTTGTTTTCCTTTGTGCACACACACACTTATTTTTTACTACCCACGAGGTACACACACCAGTACACAAAACACCATTTTGATTTGCTTTGTCGGTTCCACGTGTTCTCTCTCCATTTCTCGATCATACCTTCTGCCCCTTTCTGACAGACGATCCTTCCGACAAAAGCATGGCTTCAGGTTTGCCTTCATTCACGGGGGATGCGGGGCTGTGGCTTGCCCAGGTGGAATCCCATTTTGCCGCGCATACCATTCCTCCACAACAGCAGTTACATCTGCTGTATTCAAGTTTGCCCTCCCGGCTCGCCACATCGGTCAGGGATCTCATTATGAGTCCCCACCCTGACGCCACATATGCTTCAGTAAAGGCAGAAATCCTCCGCCGCAACACGCGGTCGGAGGAAAGTCAGTTCAATGAACTGATGGCCGACGAGCAGTTGGGGGACAGAACTCCATCCCAGTTCCTGCGCCATCTAAGGGAGCTCAGCGGCAACGCAGCGGACGCGCCGCTCTTACGAAAAATATTTTTTTCCAGGCTGCCTGCCCACGTGCAGACGGTGTTGGCCACGGCACCGGAGTCTGTGTCTGTGGACCAGATCGCCACGATGGCCGACAAAGTGTTAGAGTTTTCGCGACCATCTCCCTCGCGGGCCCTGTACGCATGTACAGAGCCACCTCCGACGAACGATAAACTAGCCGAGAAGATCGATGCGCTTACGCAGAGAATCGATGATCTGTGCCGTGCGATCGGGCGCCAACCTCGCAGTCGTAGTCGCAGTAGCTCTATTTCCCGTAGTCGGAGTGACTCTGTTTCTCGTTCCGGCTGGTGCTGGTACCATTCAAAGTATGCCGAAAAGACAGATCGGTGTACCCAGCCGTGCACTTTCAAGCCCTCGGAAAACTAAATCCGGAGGAGGTGAGCACGTCACCTTCTTCCATTTCGTTTCCCAAAAATCGTGCATTCTTTGTAAAAGATCTGGTGTCGAAGAAATTTTTCATGGTGGACACCGGCTCTTGTTGCAGCATCTGACCCCTTCGTCTGGCTGCAGACAAGCCCAAGCGCTCTTCAATTGTCTTGCATGCTATTGACTCGTCTCCCATAACCACTTACGGTCAGATTTCGCTGCGCCTCGACATCAACCTTCGTCGAGATTTTCAATGGGTTTTCGTCATCGCTGACATTCCGCATCCTATTCTCGGCGCTGATTTCCTGGATAGGTTTAATCTATTGGTGGATGTCAGGCGTCGGAGGCTTCTTGATAGCACGACGTCGCTCTCTACACCGACTGGGAGTTCCACCAATGCGGTCCTTAGCCCGACATTCTTTGTTTCCACCTCTGGAGACCCTTTTCACTCTCTTTTGGTTTCATTTCCGGAGCTAGTGGACATTGCCTTTAAACCGGAAAAGCCTACCCACTCGACCCTCCATTTTATCACCACCACTGGGCCGCCTGTATTTTCGCGCCCACGGCGCCTTGCACCTGACCGACTAAAAACGGCTAGGGCCGAGTTTGAGCACATGCTTCAACTTGGCCTTATACGCCCCTCCACCAGCCCATGGGCATCTTCCCTTCATTTGGTGCGAAAGGGCGAGTCTGATTTTCGCCCGGTTGGAGACTATCGACGCCTCAATGCCGTAACAATAGCCGACAGATATCCGATTAGAAATCTCCATGGTTGTACCATTTTTTCGAAGGTCGACCTTATATGCACGTACCACCAAATACCGGTCAACCCAGCCGACGTTCCGAAAACGGCGATCACTACCCCCTTTGGGTGTTTTGAGTTTCTGTATATGAGTTTCGGTTTGCGGAATGCTACTAGCACTTTCCAGCGTTTCATTGATGAGGTTGTCCACGGTCTTGATTTTGTGTTTGCCTATGTCGATGATATACTCATTGCGAGCGACACACGTGAAAATCATCTCCAGCACCTTTCTCAGCTTTTTCAGCGTCTTCGCGCTTATAGTATACGTATAAATCCCGACAAGTGTGTTTTCGGACGCTCTTCCCTAGATTTTCTGGGCCATCATATTGATTCGAGTGGAATCAGCCCTCTCTCGTCAAAAGTCGATGCCATTCAACGCATCGCACCCCCCACTTCCTTGCGCCAGCTCAGGCATTATCTAGGGATGATCAATTTCTACAGACGTTTTATTCCCGGTTGTGCAGATAAGCTATTACCTCTCACCAGGCTATTAAAGAATACTCCTAGAAAGGACAGTCAAGTCACCCTCTCTGTTGAGGCAGTGACAGCCTTTGAGTCCATTAAGAAGGAGCTGGCTTCTGTTTCTTTGCTTGCACATCCAGTTCCTGGTGCTTCTCTCTCTTTGACTGTAGACGCATCGGACACTGCGATTGGCGCTGTGTTACAACACACAGTGGATGATCATATTCGACCTCTGGCTTTCTTTTCCCGTCAACTGCAACCAGCTGAACGACGATACAGTACCTTTGATCGTGAGCTCCTAGCGATCTATCTATCGGTTCGTCATTTCCACCATCAGCTTGAAGGGCGAGATTTTGTGATCTATACGGATCACAAGCCCCTTACGTTTGCCCTGTGTTCAAAAACGGGCAAACACTCACCTCGTGTTTTCCAGCACCTGGATTTTATCTCTCAATTCACTAGTAACATTCGACACATACCTGGAAAAGAGAACGTTCCTGCTGACGCTCTCTCTCGCCTTCCAGTTTGCGCCCTTTCGTCTCCTGCTGCTATCGACTTAGCTGCCATCTCGCAGGAGTAGCCACCTTTGGCGTCGTTAGACCTAACTTCTCCCAAGTTCTCCTGTTGCCAGTTTTCCTACCTTCCGCTTCCGTCAGCCGAAGGCACCATTCTTTGTGATACTTCCACTGGTTCTCCCAGGCCACTCGTGCCTGAGAACCATCAACGCTCAGTGTTTGAAGCACTGCACTCCTTATCACATCCTGGAATCGCTGCCACCCTTAAACTAATCACTGCTCGGTTTTTCTGACCGAATATGCGTCGCACTATTACTTCTTGGACACGCACCTGCTCCAAGTGTCAACGGTCAAAAATTCAACGGCACGTTCGTGCCCCGCTTGGACAATTTCCCCCCACGGAGGCCCGTTTCTGCCATGTCCACATCGATCTGGTTGGACCATGGCCTGTGAGTCGCGGGTTCTCTTATCTGTTAACTTGTGTCGATCGCTTTTCCCGCTGGCCAGAAGCCATTCCGATAGCAGACATTTCTGCTGAGACTGTTGCGCGAGCTTTCGTTTCAAACTGGATTTCTCGTTTCGGAGTCCCGTCCCGATTGACAACTGATCGTGGACGTCAGTTTGAAGCCTCGCTATTTCGCGAATTGTCGCGAATTTTAGGTGTACACCATATCCACACTACAAGCTACCATCCAGCGTCTAATAGATTAGTTGAGCGGTTCCATAAACAGCTCAAGGCCGCTCTTCGTGCCTCTTCAGACCCACAGTCCTGGATTGAATTTCTGCCCATTGTGCTTCTCGGCTGTCGGACTGCTGTCAAGGCAGACCTGGGGTTTTCTGCTGCAGAGCTGCTGTATGGTACCACACTGGCATTGCCTGGTACGATGTTGGTGCCAGACACTTCCCAGCCCCATGATCCGGCGACCTATGTCACCAGACTGCGTGCATATTTTTCGAACCTTCCACCCATGGTTCCCAAGAAGCAATCTCCACCATTCCACCGGATATGGACACTTGGTCGCATGTTTTTGTTCGGGACGACTCTGTCAAGGGCCCACTTGTTTCTCCCTATAAAGGACCTTTCTGTGTGCTTTCTCGCACACCAAAGGTGTTCCCTATTGAGATAAATGGTCGTTCGGAGACCGTTTCCGTGGACCGATTAAAAAAAGCGTATTTTGAGACGTCTTCATCTTTTGATGACAACCTTGACACACCCACCTATGCACCTTTAACAACACCTTCACCTGCACAAACACCTTCACCTGCACAGACGCCTTTGCCTTCACCGGCTCCTACAACACCACCCTCGCCGTCAACGGGTGCCCCGAGCACACCGTATGTTACACGATCGGGCAGAACAGTGCATTGGCCCAAGAAACTTTCAAAGACAATCTATATTTAACTTTCTTTCAAATTTTTCTTGTTTTGTATGATATTATGTACCAAGTCATCTGGGGGATCGGCAAGCCATCTGTTTTTCTGCAGCACCACCACAAATTTTCTTGTTGTCGTACTTTCGCACTCGAGGGGGAGCCTTGTAGTGATGCTACTGTGTAGGGTTCAGCGCGCATGCGCAGAATGGGACTACTTCCGGGTGGCCACCGGAAGTCTTCCCCATGCGCATGTGCGGGAAACGATCCCTTAGGCCCGCTAAACTCAAATCATTCTCTCTGGGCTGACGGCCAACGCGAACAGACGTGCATTTCGAGGACTCTGATAACCTCACCGACTTAGCCGCGAACGACATCGAACAACTTCAACAAACGAACAAGAAGAAGCTGTACATCAGAGGCTGTCGTTCTCCCATCAGATACACGTACGCCATCGCAATTAATAAACAAACTGCTGTCTCACCTATAACCGGACTTCGTCTGTTATGTCTTACTAAATTGTATGTGGCTGGATCGGATCGACACCCTTTCAGTGAATTGACACAGATCCTGTTACAACAGTAAAGTTGAGCTTGGTAGATTTCGAAGTCAGAACGTAGGGATGAAATGCACCTAAGCATTTTGTTTGACCCACTAACCATTCCGCCAGCTCATAGCTTTAGTAATAATAATAATAACTAACTGGACCCATAAAAACTTCACAGAAAACATAAAAATGATGCAGCATGGAATTTTGTCAGTAAACAGGATGCAGTTTCAAAGCGATGAAAATAAAAAAAATGTAAGCATCTGTAAATTGTGACTTCATTTAATAACTATCAAATAATTATGCAATAGCAGGACCCTGGGAAATTGTATGAAATACAAAAAGATCTTTTGAAGTCTGTCCTTCGTTTCCTTCATTTCACTCTCAAGAGAGTCAATTTTTAAGCACAGGAGAAATGTCGAAAACTGCTTTTTGGTAATCATGGATGTTTTTTCTTTATATCCCAATATTGACCACGATGAAGGAGTAGAAGCAAGCATGAATGCCTTCGAAAAACGGTCAAACAAAAGTATTCCATCTAATTTTCTCTGTAGGCTATTGAGGTTTGTGTTACAAAGTAACATAATGAAGTTTGAACAAAAATTTTACCACTCGAGGGGCTGCACCATGGGTACCTCCACGGTAGTTAATTTTGCTAATGTATTCATGACGAAGTTCGAGACACAGTTACTGGAGACATTCAAATCCTTACATGGTCATGCACCAATACTCTGGTTACAGTTCATAGATGGCTTCTTTTTAGTCTGGGAAGGCTTACAGGATAGCTTATTTGACTTCTTGCATTTCCGTGACTGTTATGCTAAAAACTATGGCTTTAAGTCCAACATAAAATTTACATCTAATTTTTCAAGAACCAGCGTTGAATTTTTGAACACAAAAGTTAAGTTTTCTGGAGGCAAGATAGTGACAGTTTTTTAGCAAACCCACATCATCCTACATTTACCTCCAATCATCCACATCATATAATTCGGTAAAATCAGAAATCCTAATTTTTGAGGATAAAATGGATTTGTACTGATATAGTGGATTACTGGAAGCATGCAAGTGCTTTTGTACACCATTATGTCAAGCACTGTTACAGTGAACCATGCTTAAAGGAAATTGCAAATGACAGCTAAGATTATTAAGGAAAATCAAACTTTCACACATAATTTTAGCAACGTACAATATGTGACAGAATACCTCTAGTGATTAACTGGCACCAAAATTACACTGGCATTTCAAAAGTGTTTCATGAAAGTTATTAGAATGCTGTGGAAAAATTTCCTCGTTTCAAGCAAACATTTCCTCAGACGTTTATTGTAACCTTTAGACGGAATAAAAATATAAGAAAATTGTTAACCTCTACTTCTGACTCCAAGAAAACTAACATTAGAGTTTCTGCACGTACTTTGAAAAACAACTGCAAGGGAGGTAAGCCCTATTCATTGTGCATCAATGAATCAAGTCACTTCCATCAGGAATCAAAACAGAAATGTTATGATCTACACAGAAGGCGGGATGTGTAGAAATTCCCATTTGGTGTACACAGCAGAATGCATCAAGCACAACTTGATTTATGTTTGTTGTACAATAGAAAAATTTAACAAAAGAGTCAATAGGCACAGATATGACGTCGAGCACAACAACAGTAGTTCGACAGAACTTGCCAAACATTTTACAACAAATGGCAGCAATTTTGAAAAAGACTTGAAAATGTATATTCTCAGAAAATATTCTGAATCTGCTATACTTTCAATACTCAAAACACATGAGGAGAAATATGTTTGTGAGTTGTTAACTTCATACACTGAAGGGATGAACAAAATGACCGGGGAATTTCATTATGCTTACACAAAACTGTTTGATTAAATATTTTTTCCTTTTCTTTCTTTCTTTTTCTTTTTGTAAACTTGAAAATTGAAGACTGATGATGTCATTCTGTCAACGTGAGAATGCAGGTTGCCTTCGTTCGAATTTTTGAATTTGAATTTCTACAATTTTAAATTTCTATGTATCACTTTTCATTTTGTACCCGACAAAGACAGTCAAGCTGTCGAAATATTGTTCAAACCAATAAAATATCTATTGCAATCGCATTGCGTTCTCCGTATTGTTTATTATTATCATTATTATCATCATCTCTTTATCACAGGTTTTGTTGGAGCCCCTGGAGTTTTGCATGCGTAGCAGGCTTACTACCTGCAGCCTACAGTATCAATCTCTTCGTTCTTTTCAGCTATCAAATATTTTCCTTTCATAAACAAATCGCACCTGTATTTACCAACAACGTGTATTGTGGCTACATAAAATTGATTGTGTAGTCCCTTCTTGCATTTTCGAAAGTCCTATCTCATTCCATTTTGCTTTCATTCGTTGTCAGAACCCCCTTCTGCTGGCTACACTCCTGATCCAGCATTCAATTATTATTATTATTCAGTGAGAGAGCAGTGCATGCCATCAAAGTGACACTGGGGTAAAATATATGAAGCCCAGTATACTCTTCATGACTACCCGTCTGATAAGGGTACACCAGGCACATGCATCACAACCATATGTACGCGACATGGTGATCTCATATCATGATAAACAGTGCATGACCTTGCAGGTGGGGCCCAGTTAAGATTTTTTTCTGGTCGAGTAGCCCATCCTGCACAAAAGGTCCCTGAATAAGGATAGTTTAAGGATGTTGAATGAACTACCCATGTTTCCAAAGGTGAATTAGCCAAACCTCCAAGAATTCCTTTCAACACATGGCTATGATGCCCCCCACTACTTCTGTTCATGATCAGAGATGCACATATTGTCAGCCACAAAGGGACATGGTCAACTGGTTACGGTCAAACAACTGACTAGTAAATCTGTGGTATTGAGCAGAATATTTGCTGTAGCCCATCTTTTATATCAAAACAAAATAATGTACATGATAACATTTCCAATCAGTTAAGATCAGAAGCCATGAGAGCCACTGTCTGGTACTGCATCAGGGCAATACTGCATTATTATTATCATTATTATTCTATGTTTGACTTTTGCTTTATGTCTGTACAAGTTGGCTCCAAGTCTCACCCAGAGACCTCAAGAGACAACAGGTTGGAAGTTCTGTGCCATATATTTGGGGTTTTTTTTTTTTGGTATTTTTTTGGTGTTGTACTAGTGAATGTCTAATACATAAAAATAAATTTTTTTAAAAATAAATAAAAAATAAAAATAAAAAAGTTTGTTTTAAACCTTGGGATTACATAGAGAGTATTTTGCGTAGGATATGAGCAGTTCCCATGAGCACTATCTTTTGAATTTCTGCCATTTTGGGGTTTCCTGGTATCTGAGTTAGGTAACAATCAGTCCCTTTCGCTATCATTCCCAGGGCACCTATGATAACAGGTATTGTTTTAGTCTTCAGCTTCCACATTTTGCTGATTTCTATTTCAAGATCTTTATATTTGCTCAGTTTTTGGTAGGTCTTGACAGATACGTTTATATCGATTGGGACAGTCATATCAATGAGGAGGCATGTTCTTTGTCTGAAGTCTTTCAATATGATGTCTGGCCTATTTGCATCTATCTTCCTGTCAGTTTGAATGGTGAAGTTCCAGTGGAGTGAGATGTGGTCATTTCAAGCACTGGAGGTGGATTGTGTTCCCACCAGTTTTTTTCATGGGGCAAATCCAAATTATAATTATTATTATTATTATTATTATTGTTATAAGATATATATATGCGAGTAAATATACATATACACACATAGTAATTCAAACACAGGCAGAAATAGAAAGATAGATTTCTATATTTTTCTATGTGGATAAAAAAAAAATCACAAAAAGTTACAAATTGGGGTCGAGGGAAAATTCAAATTTTGAAAACATGATTTCTGGGCAAAATCGTATTAACTCCCTTTTATATGATGAAACAATACATAGTTTGTGACCAGTCTTAAGAACAGAAAGCACTTTCATGCAAACCCATGCAAATTGTACCCTCCCCAGTTCACTTTTTAAACAAACAATAACTTCCATTATGCCAGTAATCCAGTTCACTATATATCTGCTGTGCTGACTACCCATAAGAAAGGAACAAATAATACCATGTGCTTATAGGTCATAACACACGGGCAACGCCAGGATGCATTTCTAGTATATAATGAAACAGAGTCTCTGTGTGTGTGTGTGTGTGTTTAGCTGTGGTGAGAAAATACTTTTTCTCAGAATATTTTACATAATAATTTTAAATATAGACAGCTTTCTAACTACTAACCTTTCAACTTCAAATTATATTTGTTAATTGTTGGAAGTCAAGTAAACTGAGATGTACATATAGAGATGTATATATAGAGTGGAAGTTTCATATGAAGTTTTGAACTCATTATCTTGTGGTTAGTAATCCATTACCTTAAATTTGAAGCCATTAAGTCTTTAAACATTATTTTACAGGGTTTAGTCTTTCAACTGTTGCCTTGATGGGGTATTACCTTCATAAATTTAATTGATCTTACTGACATCAATACGTATTTCAATCTGGCATATATTTTATAGATCTCTGCTTGATAAATTGCTAACTTTGAGGCATAGTGAGACACAATATTCGATTTAACAATAAATGTAAACACACACACATAATAGGTGCAAGAATGACTTAGTGGTTGAGAAGTTTTCTTTCAAACCACATGGTTCCATGTTCGTTCACTCTGCCTGGTACCTTGGGCAAGTGTTTCCTACTATAGTTCTATGCCAACCATAGAACTATTGTGAGTGAATTTGGTAGACAGAAACTGCAGCATTGTTCATCAGAAAATGACCGAGAAACATGTTTATAAAGATGAGTTGTTTGCATCAGAGTCCTCGTGTACTGATTCTGCCCATAAGAAAAGAATAAATAATACAATGTGGCTGTAGGCCATAACACCCAGGTAACACTGGGATGCATTGCTAGTAAACCATAAAATAAGAAATTACAAGAATATATCATTAGTTTTGATAAGTAAAAATTTAGTATGTCATACCTTGTTGATGATCTTCAAATGACTAGTTACTTCTTACATGTAACACTGACTAAATTATGTTTAACACAGCCAATAAGAAAGCTTTATTTCAAAAAGAGTTTTGTATTTCCTCATGCTTTTGTAGCTTTTGATTTGTATGACTGTATAGGTATGTTTGTATTGTTTTGTGTGAATGAATAACAGGATCTGTGTGAATATTTGGAATTGGATAAATGAATGATGTTTTTGTTGTGTGTGTATAAGTATATTCTTGTATATCATTATCATCATTGGGTGTGGGGCTCAAATATTTGTGTATGTGTATGAATCCCTGTATGTATACATAAGTGTGTATGATGCTCTGGATATTTCTATGTCTTTTGTCTGTGTGACTGTACATGCTGTATTCAGATGCATATCCGAGTATGTGGTATGTTATCTAACAATTGTGAGCTCAGACATAGTTATGTGCTTAAGTATTTTGTGTTTCATCCTAGTTACTCCAGGTTCAATCTTACTGCTCAGCAATCTGAACAGTGTACAATAAACTTTTACGTTGATCCAACCTTGTGAGTGGAATTGGTTAAATAAGAGTATTTATTCTTGTGTGGTAGAGTTTATTTATTGTTTGGTTTAACACCATCGTTTGTATTTGGGAGTCCATTGGAAGTATTTGAAATAAGTCTCCAATCTTAGCTGAGATAATTAGAAATCTAGGTACACAACTTCCTACTGTTACAACCTATGGAATGTGATTTCTCTGTTCTTTTCTCTACCAATCTCTGACACTATGGAATGTTTTAGATATTGCCATTCCTCCTGTAAAAAAGGCAGCTAGTTTGCTAGTTTCTGATGCTGAGATCTATAAAATGTTATATTTATGTGTGTATGTTTGTGCCTGAAATGAATAACATTTCACTAAAGATATTGAAGGTGGGTGGTTACATCTGCACAAGATTGCTTCATCTTCAGATCAAACAAAGAGTGCTATTTTCATCAACTTCTACAAAAGCAAGGGAAGCAAATTTCTTTGCTATATCAGTAAAGTTATATCACTTCTGTCTTTACCAGAAGGTCCTCTCCAGAGTTTTGGTCAAGTGATTAGTCCAATCAATATGAGAGGGAAAAAAACTAAATTAGTGATCCCAAGCAGCTTCTGAAAAGTCAAAAATAAGGAACATTATCTAGAGGAAATACAAAATTCAACATCAAGACCAATTCATTTCATATGTGGATATGCTTGTAACAAGACCCTACCTCCACTTAAACAACTTCACTTGGATTTCCAGTTAAGAGCCACAACCTTATATCAGTATAAACGGCATGACTGACTCTTTGAAAGAACCAAATGCCAATGTAAACATTTCTGGTCAATCAGCATCTGCTTCTATGTATTGTCAATGGCAGCAAACATTAAGGAAAAGTGATGTAATCTGCCTGCCACATTGTGATTTGAAGGTTGTTGAAAGCCTTGTGCTGGGTTATAAAATCAGGAAATTTGAACCCCACACCAGAACCAACCTCATCATTTTGTTCCAGAAGATTTGCTCTCATCTCTTTCTTCTAGTCAGTACATAACATATATTGAAAATGCAAGTTTGACTAAAGTACATTAGCCTTGTGTTTTAATGTCAACATACATGCACCCAGCATTCTTTCAACTTAAGGGGTTTATTGTCTTTTATTTCATTTAATAGCAATGGATACATGTAACCTACCAGATTTAACTTGAACAGTTTTTTATCTTACAGATTGTAAATCTTAAAGTATTACATCCTTGCAGCAATATACTTCATTATAATATGAATATGCCTTATACATGTATAATACACAAAATGTTTAATATAAATGTATGGAAACACATTCTTTAATGTGGTCATTTTTGTCTATGAACATGACCTTCTACTTAAATACCAATGACATTATAAGGACCAACCCACAATCTAAAGACTTTTGACACTATAAACTGGGAATTTCTCTGGGGAAAACTCCTGTGAGTTTGGTTACCAGTTCAAATTCATGAACTTCTTCCACTATTTCCTTTAGTGTATATGTCGTGGGTAGTTGGGAGCAAACATCTGAACCATTCAGTATAAAAACAAGAATTTAGCAATGTTGCCTTCTGGTTTCTGTATGGTTTCATGTACGACCATTCTGTTACACAGAAGAAAGGCCAAGGAAGTAGGAGTCACTTTTGCTTTTATGAGAACGATTTCAATTACAGAAGATTTCAGACCATCACTAACTTTAGATTTCAATAGATTATTGAGCATCAGTAAGCTGATAACTTGGTTTTAATAGTTCAGACTTCAGAAGATCTACAGATCATTGTTTTAAAAGTTGTTACAACTTATGAATGAATGGTCATCTGTTAATAACACACTACACTGTCTCTTTTACACTTTTACAATTCTTAACCATACTTTAGCAGAAAACTGCATGGAAATTTCCATTAAAATCATGTGATCACACAACTACAACTGTCATATGATTGGTCAGAATACAGGGCAAAAATCATCTGACATGCTGTGGCCTTTTCTTTTTCCTGACATATCAGGATTTTGCATTTCAAGCATTGCTACTCTTTTAAAAACTGAAGACATCACTCCATGCGTCTCACTTTAGTGGTCACATTGTATGAGATGGACTTAAGGCATATAAAGTAAAAACAGACTCAGAAACAGTATAAAAAGTGAGAAAAAAGGCATTCATACCATTGTAGAAATATCTGGTTGGAAGCAGATATTTCCATGTTCATTCTGCAACAAAAGCTGTGCATTAAGATCTACAGTCATCAAAAGATTTACAAATGACACACAAGATGATAATCATGATACTCAATGAACAACTCTAAACAAATGTAAGTTGTGTTTATTGCGTGTATGTATGTATGTATGCGTTTATCTCTGTGTATGTGTGTGCATCTGTATGTGTGATTATGTTGGCATGTGGTATAATAGCCAACAGGTTTTAGTTAAATTAAATGTGCTAAAGATTGATTAAAAGGTTTTTAAATATTCTATATATTCTGTAACTTCTGGTTTTGTGTTTTAAGGAAAATGTAGAAGACAATAGATATATAATAAACACTGTGATTTATATGAATCAAATCAAGTTTAATATTTAAACATAGATACTAATTTATAGAGACCAAGATAGGAACTCAGAACAAAGGGCAAAAGGAAGAATTGTGAAGAAGATACATAAGGGGCAAATCCTCATTTATTAGGTTATAACTGGTTTCAGAAAGGGTGAGTCAATAACAAGGTACATTATGTGTGGGATAGAAGGGCAAGAAGGTTCATGAAGATTCATGATACCTGTAGTTATGGCACATGAAGATATATGCATGTGTGTGTGTGTGTGTGTGTGTGTGTGTGTATCTGCCTCTGTCTGTCTGTCTCTCTCTCTGCCTCTGTCTGTCTCCCCCCCTCTCTCTCTCTCTCTCTCTCTCTCTCTCTCTCTCTATATATATATATATATATATATATATATATATATATATATATATATATAAACTATTTTTCATTAAACCTGCAAAACATCACAAAAAACTGTTACTCAGTTTCATGTTCCTGTTTGTCAGACAGTTGTAATGACAATTGTCCAGTAAACAGGAGCTTAAAACTCCGAGTAACAGTTCTTTTGTGATGTTTTTGCAGCTTTATTAAAAAAGCACATTACTCTACCTTGAGTATTTGAGTCCTATTTTTTCTACCTTGGTTTGCATTTATGCGCTTACTTGTACATATTATATATATATATATATATATATATATATATATATATATATATATATATATATATATATGTGAAAACAATGGATACATTAGAGGTGCAGCAATATCAGAGGAGGGTCAATAGGGAAAAAAGCCTTTGTGTGTGACAGATGTACAGGTAATTTAAACACTAGAAATGTACAGAAAATAGACCCCATCAAATGCCATGGGAGATACCTAGAAGTAGTTGATAGCTTCCATTATCAAAGTGACCAAGTCAGCAGTGGAGGTGGATGCTCTGAGAGTGTAGCTACTAGAATAAGAATAGGCTGGGCAAAGTTCAGAGAGCTTCTAACTCTATTGGTAACCAAGGGCCTCCCCCTCAGAATGAAAGGCAGACTGTATGATGCCTGCATGACTACAGAGGACATATGAAGGCTTGAAAGAAATGAAGCTAGCATGCTTCACATGATGTGCAATGTTAGTGTGCATGTGCAACAGAGCATAAATCTCTTGAGAGAAAAACTGAGCATGAGAGGCATCAGATGTAATGTGTAAGAAAGATGGATGAACTGATATAGTCATGTGATGCATGTGGACAAGGACAGCTGTGTAAGGAAGTGCCAATCTCTCACTGTTGAGGGAAGCTATAGAAGAGGTAGACCCAGGAAGACATGGGATGTGGTGGTGAAGCGTGATCTTCTAATGTTGGGCCTCACAGAGGCAATGACCAGTGGCCAAAGCCTTTGGTGATATGCTGCGCTTGATTTGGTGATATGCTGTGCTCATGAAGCCAAGTGAAATAGTATTCATGGCTGTTGCTGATGTTATGTAAATGGTACCCATAAAATCATAATTGTGATCGTTGCCAGTGTCATGTAAATGCCACCTATATTAGTGGCACATGAAAAGTACCCATCACACACTTGGAGTGGTTGGCATTAGGAAGGGCATCCACCCATAGAAACTATGCCAAATCAGACTGGAACCTGTGCAGCTCTCCAGTTTACCAGTTCCAGTCAAACCTAATCCATGCCAGCATGGAAAGTGGATGTTAAGCGATGATGATGATGATGATGTGTATGCATGTGTATGTGTGTATGTGTGGGGAGTGCATGTGTATGTATGTTTGTATGTATGTCATTATTCAATTTTATTTTTATATGTATATATGTATACATGCAGATTTGTGTTTTGTTTTATGTATGTATTCTCATGCATATATTTGCATATCTAGATATGTTCATATATGCTTAAAAGATAAACTTCTGGAAAGTTTTACAGATTTTTTTACTTCCAGTGATGGATTGGGTTTGTAATCTTCGAATCAGCTTTCTCCTTTCTGGTTTTGAGAAGCCTAATTTCTCAAGATTGGTGTTTAGACAGTGTGTTACATATCATGTATGTATGTATGTGAGTGTGTGTGTGTGTGTGTGTGTGTGTGTGTGTGTGTGTGTGTGTGTGTGTATGTATGTATGTATGTATGCATGCATGCATGCATGCATGTATGTATGTATGTATGTATTATGTATGTATGTATGTATGTATGTATGTATGTATGTATGTATGTATGTATGTATGTATGCATGCAGGTATGTATGTATGCATGCATGCATGCATGAATGTATGTATGTATGTATGTATGTATGTATGTATGCATGCATGCATGCATGTATGCATGCATGTATGTATGTATGCATGTATGTATGTATGCATGTATATATGTATGTATGTATGTATATTTGTATGTATGTATGTATGTATGTGTGTGTGTGTATGTATGTATGTATGTATGTATGTATGTATGTATGTATGTATGCATAATTATTTCTTTTTCTCGTTTCTTTTTTTCTTCTCTCTGTCCCTTCTGAATTTTCACAGAGACCTTTGCTAAGCTGCAGTTTTCTTTCAATTATTTTCCTTGAATTATAATTAGCTGAACCTCCATGAATTCATTTTAATATTCTAATATTCTGCAATAATTTCTGGAAAAACTTTTATCAAGATGGATTAAGTAAGTGAATAAATAATGATAGAACTTATTAATCATGTCGCTTCAACTAATAACATCTTCAGAATAGAAATGCCTTCAAATATTAGTTAATTTACAACCTCATTCTGCTATCCTACCACATGATTGACAAATTATATTCTCATCCACTTTATATTTCTTAAATGTTGGCAATTCTTATCAAAAATTTCACTTGTTGATTAATCAACATGTCACTGATGGCTTGCTGGACAAGTTGAGAATTGCATAACATTGCATAATCTTATGGAAACTAACATTGGCATAAACAAACAAATGTGCATAGCTCTTGTGGGTTTAAGAAGGAGGAGGAGGAGGGGAGAAGGGGAGGAAGAATTTGGGATTGCCTTGATTGTCATTCGTCACTGGTGGCTAGCAGTTCCTGCTGTTCAACTCATGAAAATATTTCTATTGAAAGGTTTGTGTAGGTGTTATACTAAAAAGTATTAGTAATAAGGTAGGGAAGTAGAGGGGGGGGGGAGAAGAAGAAGAAGAAGAAGGGAGAATATGAATGAGTAGTGAGGTGTTGTATGACTTAAAGTTGGCACTTTATGGGTTATAGCTGTGATTGGGGCTGATTTTTAATGGATTCTTAGAAATGTAATATTTGCATGTGTATTTGTGTTATATATATATATATAAATGGCGGTGCCCCAGCATGGCCACAGCTCATGAGCTGAAACTAGAATTAATCAATCAATCATATATATATATATATATATATATATATATATATATATATATATATGAGTATGTATATATATATTTACTCTTTCACTTGTTTCAGTCATTTGACTGCGGCCATGCTAGAGCACCACCTTTAATCGAGCAACTCGACCCGGAACTTATTCTATCGGTCTCTTTTGCCGAACCCCTAAGTGACGGGGACATAAACACACCAGCATCGGTTGTCAAGCAATACTAGGGGGACAAACACAGACACACAAACACACACGCACACATACATATATATATACATATATACAACGGGCTTCTTTCAGTTTCCGTCTACCAAATCCACTCACAAGGCTTTGGTCGGCCCGAGGCTATAGTAAAAGACACTTGCCCAAGGTGCCACGCAATGGGACTGAACCTGGAACCATGTGGTTGGTAAGCAAGCTACTTACCACACAGCCACTCCTGTGCCTATATTTATATATATATATATATATAGATAGATAGATAGATATAGATAAAACTTACTAGGAAGAGGATGCGTAACATTCACTTTTATTCTTTTACCTCCTCTTCTCCCACTGTTCTATCCTATTACTCTGTCACTCTCCCTCTCTTGCTCACATAGCTCCCACATGACCATCACCCATCTTTCTTTCTCCTAACTTGTGTTTCTTTCTTTCTCTCCATTGTAGCAGGAACAAGGAAGACATGTTCTTGTCTCTCTCTTGTCCAAGCTTGATTTACACGTTCGATACCATTCCTTGTTTAGGCTTAGCAGTCCTTCCTGTTTGTTGTACACATTTCAGGACGTCCTGTGCCCACATATGCATATATGTATATATATATATATATATATATATATATATATATATATATATATATATATATATATATATATATATATATATATATATATATATATATGTATGCATATATATATATATGTATGTATGTATAGATGTGTGTACATATATGTAAGTAAAAGACCCCCTTCGGTCATGAGTGACCATGGGTTTGCACCTAGAGAGTTACCCTCTGAGGCACAAGTCTGGGCAAGTTTGTTTTATGGAAGACCAGTAGTCGCCCATGCATCCCGGCCTCCCCTCTCCACGCCACCAGTGTTATCCAAGGGAAAGACAAAGGTCGATACAGCTTGGCACCAGTGACGTCGCAACTCATTTCAACAGCTGAGTGAACTGGAGCAACGTGAAATAAAGTGTCTTGCTCAAGAACACAACACGCAGCCTGGTCCTTGATTCGAGCTCACAACCTCACGATCGTAAGCTCGACACTCTAACCACTGAGCCATGCGATGCATATATATATATATTATTTATATAATTTCATATATATATATATATATATGTATATATGTATAGATGTGTGTATATATACGTAAGTATATATGCATATATATATATCATTTATATTATTTTATATATATCATCATGTATGTACGTATGTATATTGGCAGGCTTCTTTCAGTTTTCATCTACCAAATCCACTTACAAGGCATTGGTTGGCCTGAGGTTATTGGAGGAAACTCTTGCCAAGATGTCACACAGTGGGTCTGAACCTGGAACTATGTGGTTGGGAAGCAAGCTTCTTACCACACAGTCACGGACACATATCACTATTTTCTTTGTATTACTTTATAATAATAATAATAATAATAATTGTGTACAGTGCTCAGGTGCACTACAACTCATCTAAAGTGTATATATAATCAGGTGTAGTTCGACGGATTTCGGGAAGCATGAGGGCCTTAAAGGATGCAGTGTCATGGCAGTCAACAACTGATGCAGGCAGTTTATTCCACGCTTCAGCAACCCTGAGCGTGAAAAAATGTTTCCGAAAGTCATGGGAGCTGTGCTGTTTTCTGACTTTGTAGGCATGTCCACGTGTGTTAGACACATGGAGATCAAAAAGGTGTTCAGTGTTGTTGTTGGTGAGGTGGTTGATAACCTTGTGGGTGTTTACCAAGTCCGTCGCCAGACGCCGGAGCTTTTGTAATTGTCTTGTGTTTAGACTTACTGATTTCCACAGTTTGTTTTGGTGGTTATAAAATTTATTATAGCATTGAGAGAAAATAAGAAAGAAAGAAAAGAAGCACTCCCAGCACTGAGACTGGTTTCTTTATGCATTCATCACAACACTGGGATTTTTACTGGTGACTCATACAAATTGCAATATATCCTGAAACCTGTATTTTAGCCAATGATTTATAACTGAGAAAATCTTTTTTTTTTGCTGTTATTAGTCTTTGTTCCTGTATGCATATGATGATGCATATATATATGTATGTATGTATGTATGTATGTATAGATGTATAGATGTGTGTAAATATATGTAAGCATACATGCATATATATATATATATTATTTATATAATTTCATATATATATAAATATATATGTATAGATGTGTGTATATATACGTAAGTATATATGCATATATATATATATATCATTTATATTATTTTATATATATCATCATGTATGTACGTATGTATATTGGCAGGCTTCTTTCAGTTTTCATCTACCAAATCCACTTACAAGGCATTGGTTGGCCTGAGGTTATTGTAGGAAACTCTTGCCAAGATGTCACACAGTGGTGGTGGTGGTGGTGTTGATGATAATGATGGTGGTGGTGGTGGTGGTGGTGGTGGTGGTGGTGGTTGTGGTGTTGATGATGACGATGATGATGATGATGATGATGATGATGGCTAATGGCCTCTGGCTTAAATCTGAAACAGAAGGGTTTATCATAGCAGCTCAAGATCAATGCCTACCAACAAGAAACTACCAGGCCAACATATTAAAGAACGGCAGTAGCTCAACATGTTGTGTATGCCGACAACAAAATAAAACCATTGATCATGTTGTCTCAAAATGCAGTCTTCTAGCGCCTACAGAGTACCTCAACAGGCATGATAGAGCTGCACAATATATTCACTGGGTAATTTGCAAAAACCTGGATTTTCCCAATGAAAAAAACTGGTGGGAACACAATCCACCTCCAGTGCTTGAAAATGACCACATCTCACTCCTCTGGAACTTCACCATTCAAACTGACAGGAAGATAGATGCAAATAGGCCAGACATCATATTGAAAGACTTCAGACAAAGAACATGCCTCCTCATTGATATGACTGTCCCAATCGATATAAACGTATCTGTCAAGATCTACCAAAAACTGAGCAAATATAAAGATCTTGAAATAGAAATCAGCAAAATGTGGAAGCTGAAGACTAAAACAATACCTGTTGTCATAGGTGCCCTGGGAATGATAGCGAAAGGGGCTGATTGCTACCTAACTCAGATACCAGGAAAACCCAAAATGGCAGAAATTCAAAAGATAGTGCTCATGGGAACTGCTCATATCCTACACAAAATACTCTCAATGTAATCCCAAGGTTTAAAACAAACTTTATTTTTTTATTTTATGTATTAGACATTCACTAGTACAACACAAAAAAAAATCAAATATATGGCACACTAGGCATAACAACAACATGAACTTCCAACCTGTTGTCTCTTGAGGTCTCTGGGTGAGACTTGGAGCCAACTTATACAGACATAAAGCAAAAGTCAAACATAGAATAATAATAATAATAATAATAATTTCTTTTATTTACCACTAGGATAAAGGATGAGGGTGACAATCCAAAGACAAACATATAATGGAATGATAAAAAAGGATAAGTATACATTAAAAGAAAAGTCTACATAGTATATGACACTAAGGGGGGGAAAATGCTATAGTGATGGAATCCTTCTGACACAGGAGACCTCTAAGTATAATTGAGGAACACCACTATCCAAGATCTCCATGAATATCAAGGGCAAGTGATCCCTCCAACTCTTTTCCTCCTACTCACATGTTTATACTTAGAGCATTGTCATCCACTCTTGTTATTTTTGCAATTTTCACCCAGTTATGATAAATCCACTTGAGGACAGCACCTCCCTCTCCACACTCGCTTTAGATAATGAGGGATTTACCAAAGAGGGATGTCTCTGTCCTCATTCCTTTCAGCCTCATCCACCAGACAACCTCTTTCACCACAGCCAACAGGCATAGGAAAATTGCCTTGCCTGCCTAATTAAATGAGAGTGGTGGGGCAATCATTACTATGGATTTGACCAACAGATGAATCCATCCAACATGTGGACAGTAGCTGTTCAATATAACTCCACAAGTCAGCAATGCCCAAACACTAAACAAGTGCAGGCTGAACAGTTTTGTGTCGCTCTGCAAGCATCTCAGACAAGCCTGAATGACAGAACATCCATGCCTGTAGAGTTTATCTCAAACCAGTAGCACCACCCCAATAGCACTGCCAGGCCAAATACATCTGAAAATTATCTGTAGCAGTACCCAACTGGAAGTCCTATGGAATAGACTACCCAGTTCATTTTTGTTGATGCCCATGGTCTCCCCAAGGACATCATTGCATTTTTATCCACCATTGCAATGATTCTACCAGTTTACTGCCATAATAATAATAATAATAATAATAATAATAATAATAATAATAATTAATAATTATAATAATAATGACAATGAGGACAACGATGACAATAGCAATAATAATAATAATAATAATAATTAATAATTATAATAATAATAATGATGACGACAACATTACATTAACAATAATAATAATAATAATAATAATAATAATAATGATAATAATAATAATAATAATGATAATAATAATAATAATAAACTTTTCTACTATAGATACAAGGCCTCTACTAAATCCTCTGTTTCACAACCTCTCATCTTCGGGGCCTGGAACATCCACACTCTCCAGGACAAGAGTGACATTAATTGACCAGAGCGACATACAGTCCTCGCCTGCAAGGAACTTGCCCTCTTCAGCATCAATGTGGAAGCCTTGAGTGAGACTAGGCTTCCTGGAGAAGGCCGCATCACAGAAGCTGGTTTTCACTGCACCATCTTCTGGAGGAGGAAAAATCTTAATGAACCACGCATCCATGGAGTTGGCCTTGCCATCAAAACTCAATTCATGGACCAACACAGACTCATCCCAACTGCCGTCAATGAGCGCCTGATGACTGTTCGGATCCCACTCATTCTGGACAGATTCCTTACGCTGATCTCTGTGTATGCCCCTACCCTCACATCTGAAAACATCAAGGCTTTGTTCTACAGCCTGCTGGACTACATCACCCAGACAGTCCCCATGCACGACAAGCTCATCCTCTTGGGGGATTTTAATGGCAGAGTCAGCAGTGACCATTGTTTGTGGAATGGCATTCTTGGCCATCACAGCATTGGGAAATGCGATGCCAATCACCAGCTCCTCCTGGACCTTTGCACTGGACGTGAACTCATCATCACTGACTCCCTATTTCATCTCCCTACCTGACAAAAAAACAAGCTGGAAACACCCACAGTCTAAACACTGGCACCTCATCAGAATCATTAGCATGCTGAGCAAAATGCTAAGTGGCCTTTGGTCTGCTTTTACATTCTGAGTTCAAATGCTGTCGAGGCTGACTTTGCCTTTCATCCTTTTGAGGTCAAAGTAAGTACCAGTTGAGTACTGAGGTTGATGTAATTGACTATCCCCCTCTGACTAAAATTCTGGCCTTGTTCCTATAGTGGGAGGGATTACTATTGTTGTTGTTGTTATTGAGTTTGTGTGCTGTCAGAATGGTTAGCATGTCGGATAAAAATTTTAGTAGTATTACTTCCAGCTTTATTTTACAGTCCAAATTCAGATTTCACTTAGGTTCACATTGCTTTTCATCTTTTCAGGTTGATAAAATTAGTACTAGTCAAGTATTAGAGTTGATATAAGTGATTTACTCCATTCCCTCAAAAATTGCTGGCCTTATGCCTAAGTTAGAGAGATCATTATTATTATTATTATTATTATTATTATTTTAATGTCTTTGCACAGCTTCTAATGCTGGAGATGTACTACAGTGTCAGCTGTTCACTACCAGGGAACTAAAGTGACACCCCTTAAATTTCGAGCACCATCTGGAGTATTCAAGTGGTTCCAAGCAGTGCTATTTTCTGTAAGTGCTCCACCCTTATTACAGCCCCTATTTGTTCCATATAACTTCTCAAGATTTTTACTCACTGTTCCCAGGGCTCAGACAATTATTAGTACTTCTACCACTTTTTTCAGTGACCTCAACTGCTTAGCTCCCACCCCCCAAGCTAACCTGTCATATCTAGCGACTTTTCTTTCTTCCTTATTGCACACCCTGTTGTCAGCTGGGCATGCTATATTTATGATCCAACATCGTTTGCTTTCTTTCTCAATTAAGCCTATGTCTGGTTTCCTATTCTCTATCTCATGGTCACATTGAATCATAAAATCCCGTAGGCTCTTTGCGTTATCATTTTCGATTATGCCTTCAGGTTTATGCTTTTACCACCTTTTTGCTCTGTCAAGTACATACTCATTGCAAAGTGTCCGATGGACAATCCTTGCTATGTTGTCATGATGTCTTTTATATTCCTTCTGGGCTAGTAGCATACATTGACTGGTAATATGCCATAGGGTTTCACTATTTTGTCCACAAATTCTGCACTTATCACTTTCTGATGTGTTGTCTATTCTGTATGTGATGTAATTGGTTCTTAATGCTTGCTCTTGGGAAGCACATATTAGAACCTCTGTTTCTGGTTTTAAATTACTTTTAGTCATTCATAGTCATCTTTATTTCTTTGTCTGTTTTGTCTTCAAAATCCCTATGAAATTGTCCATGCATTCTTTTCTTTATTTACCTATTTTCAGTTTCATTCATTCTCAAGTGCTTGTGTAGTGCTTTATCTTTGCAATCTTCCATCCTGCACAAGCCTGACCGTCTTACTTCCAATAATAGCAGTTCTGTGACATTTTTTACATACCATGCTATCTTGTTTTCTTCTGCTCTAATGCTGTGTTCACATCCTATAAGTCCTCTTCCCCCTTTTTTTTTTGGTACATACAGTCTGTCTGTGTCACTTCTTGGGTGGAGTATCCCATATCTAGTCAGCAACTTCCTTTTCTTCTTCAAATCATCATCGTCATCATCATCATCATCATTATTTCTCTTTGTCACAGGTTTTGCTGGAGCTCCTGGAGTCTTGCATGCATAGTGGATTTTCTACCTGCAGCCCATGGTACCATGCTATCTGTTCTTTTCAGCTGTCTAATACTTTCTTGATTATTCTAGGAGAGAAGACTTTTGTAACTAGGTACTAGGTACTCAATTCTAGTTTCCTTTATATTCTCCTTGATGCCTTCTGATACTGTTCCCAAAGATCCATCAATAATGGCACTATCTTCACTTTCTTCATTTTCCATAGTCAGGCTACTTCGTACTTATGAGGGTTGTATTTATCTATCTTTTCACCTTCATCATCATCATTATCATCATCATCGTTTAACGTCCGCTTTCCATGCTAGCATGGGTTGGATTATTATTATTTTTGTTGTTGTTGTTGCTGTTGTTTTACTTCACAGAACATTTGGTCCTGTTTGTTCTGGTAGATTCTGTGAGACGACAGCAGCCGGCTGTAAGAAGTCTCACAGGGTCTCTTTCCACACATTATAAGCTCTGATACTTCGTTGTTAATTATTGTTGGAGACATTCAACAAGTACCAATCTCAAAATCCTAGCTGTCCCCAGCAGAACAGTTTTGGGGCTTGCTCTTCTCTCATGTCAATTCTGATTTCTTTGACTTATTTCTCAAACTTGGTTGTTAGTGCTCCAAGTGCCCCAACAACTACTGGAATGACAGACCCTCTCCCCATATTCCACATTCTTGCAATTTCATCTTTTAGTAGTCTGTACTCTTCAATCTTTTCTAGTTCTTTGTCACTTACATGCGCATCTCCAGGTGTTGCAATATCTGTGATCTTGGTTTTCTTTTTTTCTTTATCTACCACAACAATATCTGATCTCTGAGCCTCGATTAGGGAGTCACATTGGGTTGTAAAATCCCACAATATCTTATGTTCCTTGTTCTTGGTGACACCTTCTTCCTCATGTTCGTACAATTTCTCTGCTCTGCTCAGGCCATATTTTTCACATACCCTCCAGTGGACGAACATAGCCACGTTATCATGCCTCCTTTTGTAGTGCTTTTGGGCTAGCTTGCTACACACACTCACAATATGTGAGACTGTTTCATTTCTGTTACCACACATCCTACAAAGGGGAGATTTGCTACTCTTATTTGTTTGGAACTTTGTGTAATTAGTTCTCAGAGCTTGTTCCTGGGTGCTGCATATCAATGCCTTGGTGCATCCTTTCATATCATTTTTTCTTAGCCATCTCCAAGTGTTGGTCTTGTTTTTTCCTTCAATTTCTCTCAGGTATTAGCCATGCAGAGGTTTCATTTTCCAGTTGTTTACTCTTTCTTCTTCATCTTGCTTAAATGTTTGTGGCTGCATCACATTTTTGGTAGGTATTGTATTATTAATTCTAACAGCAACAAGCAAGAATTCACTCTGCTGTTTGATGTACCAACCTAGACTGTTCTCATTGGCAAAACTGATCTTGCATCCTATGAGACCTCTTTCTCCCCTGCTTCTGGGCACATACAGCTTGTCAGAATTGCTTTTGGAGTGTAGTTCTGTTAATGGTCATCACTTTTCTAGTTTCCTTGTCCATTTCCTCAAACTCATTCTTCGTCCACCTAAAAACACCTGCGATGTGTTCAGCCCATGTGTTCATTCCCCTGATTTTGTTTTTCCATTGAGTCTACTTCCAAAAGTTTACTTTGTTCTTCGGTCTTATTCTGATAATTAACTTGGTTCTTCATTATTATCATTATTAATTTTTAGCATGCTGGGTGAAATGCTTAGCAGAATTTCATGTCTTTACGTTCTGAGTTCAAATTCTGCCAAGGTTGACTTTGCCTTTCGTCTTTTCGGAGTCGATAAATTAAGTACCAGTGGCATACTGGGGTTGATCTAACCGACTGGCCCACCCCACCTCCTCCAAAATTTTGAGCCTTGTGCCTAGAGTAGAAAAGCATATATATGTGTGTGTGTATGTGTGTGAAAATATATATATATATTTTCCAGCTGTCTATTGACACATAGTTTGTGTCTCATATGTCTATGTGTGTATGTATCTTTGTGTTTGTTTTTGTGCCCGACCACTGCTTAACAACAGCTTTGTTTAGTGTTCTGTAACTTAGCAGCTCAGCAAAAAGAGACCAACAGAATAAGTTCCAGACTTAAATTAAGTACTCGGTTCAATTTATTTGACTTAACCCTTCAAGACAATTCTTCAGCATAGACAGTCTAAAGTGTGAAAATAGTCAAAAAGCAAAAGGTATACTGAGCTGCAAACTACAATGAAGAGATAAAGATCCAATAATTTTCAAAGGCATAATCTTGGTACAATTTCAAGGTTTTATTTTACAGCCTATTCGTTTATTTCTTTCAGTCATTTGACTGTGGCCATGCTGGAGCACCACCTTTAGTTGAACAAATCGACCCCAGGACTTATTCCTTGTATGCCTAGTACTTATTCTATTGGACTCCTTTTGCTGAATCGCTAAGTTATGGGGGACATAAACACACCAACATCAGTTGTCAAGCGATAGTTGGGGGACAAGCACAGACACAAATAACAAATACAAACACATATATACATATATATATATGATGGGCTTCTTTCAGTTTCTGTCGACCAAATCCACACACAAGGCTTTGTGTGAGGCTATAGTAGAAGATGCTTGCCCAAGGTGGGACTGAACCCAGAACCATGTGGTTGGGAAGCAAGTTTCTTACCACACAGCCACTCCTGCACCTGTATAAAGGAAATGGTTAAGAAGTGTCTATTTTAGAATTTTATTTATTTGTTTGTTTTTTTCATTTTTTGTTTTTTGTGAAGAGTGCTTCACTTACCGCAGGAAATATTTACAGGGCACATATAGTCAATCAAAGTAATTAGTGGTTATACATATGCCTCATAGATTCAGTACTAATTTTAGTTATTTGAACCAAACTATATATCTCACATATTGTTTTTCTCTTTGGAGAATGCTGAGGTAGTTTGATGACATTCTTTATCTCTTTCATACATTTCTATACTTCTTTAATTTTTCTGTTCACTCAAGAGAGAATAATCACATTGTGGTTACTCCTTATATGAAATGACAAAGGTGTGTTTCTCAGGCACTAAAATTAAAGGTGAGATGTCCTTCAATCTTCATTTGAATAACTAAGAACATAACAAGGATATAACAGGCATGATA
>NC_042999.1:74944891-74949891 GCF_006345805.1 Octopus sinensis | reverse complement strand
CCAGTCGAGGCTGGCAATGTCCACAAACGGATGGTGCTTTTTACGTGCCACCGGCACAAGGCCAGTCGGGACGGTGCTGGCAACGGCCACGTTCAGATGGCTCTCTTACGTGCCACCGGCACTGGTAACTCAGCTGCAATTTCCATTGATCGATTTCGATTCTGATTCTGATTCTCACTTGCCTCAACAGGTCTTCACAAGTAGAGTTTTGTGTCCCAAGAAGGGAAGGTATGCATAAGTGGTCTGGCTACATCCCATGTAGAAGGCCACGGGTTATGGTCTCACTTGTCCTGCCGGGTCTTCTCACGCACAGAATACTTCCAGAGGTCTCGGTCTCTAGTCATTTCCTCAGTGAGACCTAAAGTTCGAAGGTCGTGCTTCACCACCTCGTCCCAGGTTTTCCTGGGTCTGCCTCTTCCACAGGTTCCCTCAACCGCTAGGGTGTGGCACTTTTTCACACAACTATCTTCATCCATTCTTGCCACATGCCCATACCAGCGCAAACGTCTCTCTTGCACACCACATCTGATGCTTCTTAGGTCCAGCTTTTCTCTCAAGGTACTTACACTCTGCCGAGTATGAATACTGACATTACACATCCATCGGATCATACTGGCTTCATTTCTTGCAAGCTTACGCATATCCTCAGCAGTCACGGCCCATGTTTCACTGCCATGTAGCATGGCTGTTCGTACACACGCATCATACAGTCTGCCTTTTACTCTGAGTGAGAGGCCTTTTGTCACCAGCAGAGGTAAGAGCTCTCTGAACTTTGCCCAAGCTATTCTTACTCTAGCAGTTACACTTTCAGCACACCCGCCCCCGCTGCTGACTTGGTCACCTAGATAACGGAAGCTATCAACTATTTCTAGTTTTTCTCCCTGGAAAGTGAAAGAAGTTGGTCTCGGAGCATTTTCAGTGTTTATTGTTCCTGAGCATCTGCCACATACAAAAACCATCTTCCTAGTTAGCCTTCCTTTGACATTGCTGCACCTCTTATGTGCCCATAGCTTACACTTGGTGCATCTTATAGAGTTTCTACCTACACCTTTTCTACAGATCGAGCAGGGCCATCTACCTGAAGGCGTTTGTGATTTGTCTACCTTCCTACTTATTACGACTTTGGTTTTAGCTAGATTGACTCTAAGGCCCTTCGATTCTAATCCTTGCTTCCACACCTGAAACTTCTCCTCCAGTTCTGATAGCGACTCAGCAAATAGAGCAAGGTCATCAGCATAGAGGAGCTCCCAAGGGCATCCTGTCTTGAATTCCTCCGTTATTACCTGGAGGACTATGATAAATAGGAGGGGGCTGAGAACTCAGCCTTGGTGGACCCCTACCTCTACCCGGAATTCTTCACTGTACTCGTTGCCAACCCTCACCTTACTAACAGCATCCCTGTACATGGTTCGCACAGCTCTCACTAACCATTCATCTATCCCTAGTTTCCTCATTGACCACCAGATAAGGGATCGGGGGACCCTGTCGAAGGTTTTCTCCATGTCAACAAAAGCCAGGTACAGGGGCTTATCTTTGGCTAGGTATTTCTCCTGCAGCTGCCTTACCAGGAATATAGCATCAGTGGTACTTTTCCCTGGCATGAACCCAAATTGCATCTCATCTAAACTAACTCTCTCTCTAATTAGTTGGGCTATGACCCTCTCCGTAACCTTCATCACCTGATCCAACAGCTTGATACCTCTGTAATTATTTGTATCTAGGGCGTCACCTTTACCTTTGTAGAAGTTGACTATTATGCTGCTACACCAGTCATTGGGTATGACTCCTTCGTGTATCACCTGATTAACTATATGGGTGACTAGGCTATAGCCGACACTACCAGATATTTTGAGCATCTCTGCAGTGATTCCTGATGGGCCTGGGGCTTTCCCTGTCTTCATGCTTCTAATTGCCTTAACTACCAAGGAACTGTCAACTCGGATAGCTGGTCCCTCTGTTGGGTCAACATTCGGCAGACTCTCTCTATCCCATTCATTTTCTTTATTCAGCAACCTTTCATAGTGGCGTCTCCAAACCTCTCTCTTTGCATCCTCATTTAGCGCAAGTGAACCATCTTCCATGCGAACACACTTCTCTCCTACCACATCACAATTCTCCCTCACACACTGTCTTGCAACGTGAAACACCTCCAGTCTTTGGTTCTCATGGCGCAGAACATTGGCAAATTTTTTATCTGCTTTCCCTCTGGCTAGATAGACCTGTCTCCTAGCTTCCCTTTTGGCAGTCCCTGCTACAATTCCCTGCTACCACCATTCTTCCAGTCCTTCCAAGTCTGTCTCTTTTCTCTAATAGCCTTGTCTACAACACTGTTCTACCACCACGTTACCTTGGGATGAGAGAGGACTTTGCACCAGTCACAGATCTGGTCAGTTGCTCTCAGCAGGTTGTCCCTTAGAAACGTCCAGTTGCCTTCTACCCCATGTGATACTCTATCCCCTTCTACTTCGTCAAAGGCTTCAAGTAGCATGCCTCTAAATCTCTGTCCATTCGCAGGATCTTTAAGCTTCCAGATCCTTCTTCTCCATGTTGGTCGTCTTCTGGTTGTCCTCCTAGTCCTGATCCTAAAGTCACTAACTACCAGTCTATGTTATGGGGTACATTTCTCGCCTGGGAAGGTTTTGGCATTTATAAGCAGCCATCTCTCCCTTTGCCTGGCAAGGATGTAGTCAATTTGGCTGGTATGTTGGCCCGATTTGTAGGTGACTAGGTGGCTGGTAGGTTCCCTGAAGTTAGTGTTGCAAATCATAAGGTTATTTGCATCGCAGAACTCCAGCAGCCTGGTCCCCTCCTCGTTGCGGGAACCATAGCCATAGCCTCCATGTACGCCATGGAAACCCCCAGCATGTCGTCCAACGTGACCATTGAAGTCACCAGCCACAAAGAGAAGGTCTCTGTCGTTCGTCAACGAGGTAGTCTGCAGTAGAGTGTCATAGAATCGGTCTTTCTGTCCATCGGGTAGCCCCAACTGAGGAGCATAGGCCGATATAATGGTTGCTAAACTATGATGAAGTACTAATCTAATCTTAAGTATTCTGTCACATACTCTGATTACCTCAATTACTTTATCTACCCATTTCTCAGCGATAAGTATACCCATGCCACCAACCCCGTCAGTGTTCCCAGCCAAGAAAATCTTGTACCTGTGTTCCTTGCCTGTGAGGAACCTAGCAGATCCTCCTCTCCACCTTACTTCTCGCATGCAACATATATCCACACATCTCCGTTCAAGCATCTCGACTATCTCGCCAGACCTACCTTTCAGTGTGCCAACGTTGAGGGTGCCAACCCTGAGGATGTGGGAGGCATGGGCCCTAGAGACCCTGGGATGGTGGACAGTAGCTTCATGTACCTGAAAAGAAAGCTCGCATTTGGCAGAATTCATGTGCAAGTAATG
Organism: Octopus sinensis; assembly: GCF_006345805.1. NCBI lineage: Eukaryota > Metazoa > Mollusca > Cephalopoda > Octopoda > Octopodidae > Octopus > Octopus sinensis. The sequence continues at coordinate 74,946,476 of NC_042999.1, read as the reverse complement.
CAGTAGCCTTCAGTTCAACCTGCATAACATTAGCCTTTCATATTTTGCACTGTATGAACATTACCTTATATAGGTCAAGACTAGGGGTAGGGACGATGAAAGAGCATTTGCAGTCTTCATGGGAAGCAACCCCGGGATGGCAAAAAATAGGGACTTCCGGCATGTGTGGAGGGGGTGGGAGGGTGGTTGAAACTAGGAAGAGGTTCTGTTAATCGTGAGCAAGAAAGTAGGTTTGAAAAATCTGAGTGAGATTTTTAGGGGAAAGATAAGTGGCTATAGACAAGACTAAACGAAAAACATATTTGAGCTAGACAGAGTAATGAGAGAAATACTGAAAGAAAGAAAGATAGAATAATATAAACGAGAGAGTACTGAAAGAACAATATAATGAGAGAGAAATCGAAGAATAATGAAAGAATAATGATGATACGTGCAAAGATAGATAGAGAAAGCGAGGCTGAAAGAAGAATTTCTTAACTTTAACCGTTCATGATCTGTGCGTATTCCTACATTAGATATTTGGAAGCGAGTGGGGTTAATGATAATGCGATCGCTCGTTATATATGGCGATGGTGGTTATGGAAAGAGGGGGACATAGAGAAACAGGGAGAAAGATAGGGTAAGTTAGAGAGGGGGGGAGAGAGGTGGTCAAGGAACACGTGGGAGGAACTGTGACTAGCATAGTTGAAAGGGGATGGCAGTGTCGATAATAATTATTATTTGAAACTAATATCGACTTGGGGCAAAAAAGGTAAACTAGGAAGAGGTTCTGTTAATCGTGTGAGCAAGAAAGTAGGTTTGAAAAATCTGAGTGAGATTTTTAGGGGAAAGATAAGTGGCTATAGACAAGATTAAACGAAAAACATATTTGAGCTATATATATATATATATATATATATACGAGGGACATTCAATAAGTAATGCCTCTGACCCACTTGCAATTGTTTGATCTAGCTGAAATTTTGCATGTGCAATTATTTATATCTCTATAGAGTAAGTGGCAAATTACAGCTCTGAATTAATTGTGGTTTCTGATTTACAGGTGTTTGAACCGAGTCAAGTGTGAAATGGAGCCTGTTGAGTGTCGAGCAGTGATCCGGTTTTTGTATTTGAAAGGACGCACACCACGGGAGACCTTTGATGAAATGAAAGTAAATTATGGTGATGATGCCCCATCATATGACCTTGTAAAACGCTGGCATCGTGAATTCAAACATGGTTGAACTCTGTGGAAACAGCTCCCAGATCTGGTCGCCCCCTTCTGCCATTGATGAGGCATCTGTCCGTCAAGTTGAGGCTGCCATTTTGGAAGATCGACGCATAATTATTCGCCAAATAGCCCATGAGGTCAAGATTAGTACCGGGTCTGTGGAAACTATCATTCATGACCATTTGCATATGCAAAAGGTATCTGCCAGATGGATTCCCAGGTTGCTCACGCCTTTCCAGAAGCTAGAACGCGTCGAGTGCTCGAGGGTGAATTTGGAGATGTGCCAAGAAGATGAGTCAAAATTTTTCAAAAGACTGATTACACAGGATGAAACCTGGGTCCATCACGATGATCCAGAGACCAAATCCCAGTCAA
>NC_042999.1:74667391-74939891 GCF_006345805.1 Octopus sinensis | reverse complement strand
AAAAGACTTTTTCTATTCCTGAGCGCTATACTAATACATTTGTTTGTTTGTACTCCACCTGCCTTCGTCTTTTGTTTATTTTCGTAAACTTTCCCTTTATATATAAATATATATTTATATATGTATGTATATGTATGTATGTATGTATGTATGTATGTATGTATGTATGTATGTATGTATGTATGTATGTATGTATGTATATGTATGCATGCATGTATGTAGATATATGTATGTATGTATGTATATGTAATTATGTATGTGTATGTATGTATGTATATGTATGTATGTATGTATATGTAATTATGTATGTGTATGTATGTATGTATATGTATGTATGTATGTATATATATGTATGTATATATATATTTATATATATATCTATGTATGTATATACATATATATATATATATATATATATATATATATATATTATATTAAATTAGAGACAAAACCACTATTAGGCAAATCAAACAATGAAAGACTTAATTCAATACATAAATTAATTTATATTATTTAAATATGTAACAATTATTAAAAAATATAATTAATATCCACTACAATCGTTTCCTGGCTACTGTCATCAAATTTATGAGTCGCAGTCATTCATCAGGTGGTTTCAAAATCTAAAATATAATCAATATTTTTAAGATATAAATAATATATATAATCTAAAATAATAATTTACTTATAATAAACTCTATTATTAAATATGATTATGTCGAAATCGACTATAATGTTAAATATTAACTTTAATTTATAGGTAGAAAACCCATATTCTAATACCAATATTAGTCTATATCTAATTACATAGATATGTAAAATGACTAATATATATAAATTATCAATGAAAATATATATAAATATTATAATCAAGATCTATAATAATCTCTATAAACAATTGTATATAATGAAAACCTAATATATTTAATATTTCATATTTAAAGATGAAATAGCTAATTTCAAAATACAAATAAACTAACTTAAACTGACTTTCAAAATCTTATGTAAAATACTTATAGAAATATTCAATTCTTAGTAATATAGTATTAAATAAATACTATAAGTACTATAAACATAATTATGAATGGGAATAATTATCTAATATAAATTATTCTATTAAATTAGACATGGCCTAGACCATCTTTAGTCGAAACATATCTAATTTTATCAAAGTTTATCTAATTTATTTAATATCTAATAACATAGAAAATTACGATAATTAGATCATTACATAAACAACAATATTTACATAAGGAGAATATTATTACTCCTAAGGCTTATACAATATTAAAAATTAACAATTTGAAGATCTTAAAAGATACATACTTTTCTTGGCGAGTTTTAAACAATGAACTAATTTTGTATCAAAAACGTCTTATACAGCGTTTAAAAGAATACTCATAGAATTACGTTATTAGCAAAAAAATAGAATAAATTGTTGAGGAATTCTTTGCGCGTGAGGAACCTACGTTATTTAAAGATTATGAATGGAAAATTATATGTTTATCATTGTAAAAAGAATGAATTCACAAATAAAGAATAAAATCTCTCTATACTATAATATTTATCAATAAAATAACTATGATAAATGAAACTTAATACAAAATAAATTAAATGATTAAAAACCACTTATTATTAAATATATTCTAAAAATCTTATAAGATTAATAAATACATACCCCACTACATATTATAAATTATTACCCATACCCTTATATCATAAGCTAAAATTAGTGATCATAACAAATCTATATATACTAATCAAAATTTGTATTATAACCATACATACGTATACATAAATATATAATAAAATATCCATACATATACATATACATATATACACATATACACATATACATACATATACATATACATACACATATACACATACATACTCACATACATTCATATACATATATACACACATATATACACACACTTACACCCATACACATATGCACACTCATACATACATATACATACATACAATACTCAATATATACACTTACACCAATATATACACACCCACACACATACAAATAAATAAATGCATATACATATATATATATATATATATATACACACACACATCATCAAATACACATATATACAAACACACACATCCACATAAATTATAAATAAATATATATATATAAATGTCTATAATCATACTACAATACATAATAGAGGTAAATATTAAATTAAATCTAAAAAATTAATCTACTAATCTATACTTCTATATAAAATAAAATGGATTAAGTAAACAACTAAATAAAACTATTTCAAATATAAAGAGATTGCATACAAATAGATTAATATAACAAAATTATAATTTAACGAAATTATAATAGAAATATAACAAAAATTTAACAAAATTTATAAAATAAATAAAATTGTAACTTACCAGACTCAATATTCAATAAACTATTAAATATTTATTATTCAGTATATATATATATATATATATATATATATATATATATATATATACATAAGATGTACCCAGTGTAAGCTATGGACACATAAGAGGTGCAGCAATGTCAAAGGTAGGCTAACTGGGAAGATAGTTTTTGTATGTGGCAGATGCTCGGGAGCATTAACCTCCGAAAATCTGCAGAAAACAACTTCCGTCACTTTCCAGGGGGAAAAACTAGAAGTAGTTGATAGCTTCCGTTATCTAGGTGACCAAGTCAGTAGTTGGGGTGGGTGCGCTGAAAGTGTAACTGCTAGAATAAGAATAGCCTGGGCAAAGTTTAGGGAGCTCTTACCTCTGCTGGTGACTAAAGGCCTCTCGCTCAGAGTAAAAGGCAGACTGTATGATGCGTGTGTACGAACAGCCATGCTACATGGCAGCGAAACATGGGCCGTGACTGCTGAGGGCATGCGTAAGCTCGTGAGGAATGAAGCCAGTATGCTCCGATGGATGTGTAATGTCAGTGTACATACTCGACAGAGCGTTAGCACCTTGAGAGAAATGTTGTACCTAAGAAGCATCAGTTGTGGTGTGCAAGAGAGACGATTGCGCTGGTATGGTCATGTGGCGAGAATGGATGAAGATAGGTGTGTGAGAAAGTGCCAATCCCTGGCAGTTGAGGGAACCCGTGGAAGAGGTAGACCCAGGAAAACCTGGGACGAGGTGGTGAAGCACGACCTTCGAACTTTAGGCCTCACTGAGGAAATGACCAGAGACCGAGACCTTTGGAAATATTCTGTACGTGAGAAGACCAGGCAGGACAAGTGAGCCCAGCCCACTTATGAATGCCTTTCCTCCCTTGGACACAAAGACCGGTTGAGGCAAGCGAAGTCGATATAGAACCTCATCCGACGACAGACACCCATGCCAACCCCCCATGCTTGCGAAGACATGTTGGGGCAAGCGAAATCGAAATCGAAACCGAATTGAACCAGCCAGGATCCCTGGCCTGGTGGTACGTAAAAAGCACTATCCGACTCGTGGCCGTGGCACGTAAAATACTCCAATGCGACCGTACGACAGGCACCCATGCCAACCCCCTTTGCTTGTGAAGACATGTTGGGGCAATCGAAATCGAATTGAACCAGCCAGGATCCCTGGTCTGGTGGTACGTAAAAAGCACTATCCGACTCGTGGCCGTGGCACGTAAAATACTCCAATGCGACCGTACGACAGGCACCCATGCCAACCCCCTTTGCTTGTGAGGACATGTTGGGGCAAGCGAAATCGAAATCGAATTGAACCAGCCAGGATCCCTGGTCTGGTGGTACGTAAAAAGCACTATCCGACTCGTGGCCGATGCCAGCACCGCCTCGACTGGCTTCCGTGCCGGTGGCACATAAAATACACCAATCTGACCGTGGCCGTTGCCAGCCCCGCCTGGCACCTGTGCAGGTGGCACGTAAAAAGCACCCACTACACTCACGGAGTGGTTGGCGTTAGGAAGGGCATCCAGCTGTAGAAACATTGCCAGATTAGACTGGAGCCTGGTGCAGTCTTCTGGCTTCCGTCCAACCCATGCTAGCATGGAGAACGGACGTTAAACGACGATGATGATGACGATGATGATGATATATATATATATATATATATATATATATATATATATATATATATATATATATATATATATATATATATATATATATATATATATATATATGTATGTATATGTATATGTATATGTATATATATATATATATATATATATATATATATATATATATATCATCATCATCATCGTTTAACATCCGTTTTCCAGGCTGGTATGGGTTGGACGGTTTGACTGGGGTTTGGCAAGCAGGAGGCCGCACCAGGATCCAATCTGATCTGGCAACATTTCTACAGCTGGATATCCTTCCTAACGCCAACCACTCCAAGAGTGTAGTGGGAGTTTCTTACGTGCCACTGGCACAGGAGCCAGACGGGGTGAGGGGGCTGGCATCGGCCACGTTTGGATGGGGCTTTTTATGTGCCACCAGCACGGGGAGCCAGTCAGGCAGCACTGGCAACGACTAACGCATGAATGGTGCTTATTGCGTGCCACCAGCATGAGAGCCAGTTAGGCGGCATTAGCATCAGCCACAACTACAATTTCCATTTGATTTGATTTTGGTTATGAGTACTTGACTCAATAGGTCTCCTCAAGCATGGCATGTCGCCCGACCATCCAAAACTACTTCTTATTTTTCAAGTGGGCTGGTTATGCAACACTGGTGTAGGCTACAGCTGTGATCTCACTTTACTTGCCGGGTCTTCTCAGTTACAGCCTGAGGTCTCGGTCTTTCGTCATTGCCTCTGTGTGGCCCAATGTTCGAAGGTCATGCTTCACTACCTCATCCCATATCTTCCTGGGTCTCCGTCTACCACGGGTCCATTTCACTGTTTGGGAGTGACACTTCTTAGTACATGACCATACTAGCATAATCATCTCTCTTGCATGCCACATCTGATGCTTCTTATGTCCAACATTTCTCTCAGGGTGTTTACACTCTGTCGTGTGTGCACATTGACATTACACATCCAGTGGATCATACTAGCTTCATTTCTTTCAAGCCTACGCATGTCTTCAGCAGACATGGCTCATGTTTCATTGCTGTGAAGCATGGCAGTTCGCACACATGCATCGTACAATCTGCCTTTCACTCTGAGCGAGAGGACCTTTGTCACCAGTAGAGGTAGGAACTTTCTGAACTTTGCCCAGGCTATTCTTATTCTAGTGGTAACGCTCTCTGAGCATCCACCCCCACTACAGACTTGACACCTAGGTATCAGAAGCTATGGACTACTTCTAGTTTCTTCCCCTGGCATGTGATGGAATCTATTTTCTGAGCATCTGTGGTGTTTATTGCCCCTGCGCATCTGCCGCACACGAAAGCTATCTTCCCGGTTAACCTTCCTTTGATGTTGCTACACCTCTTATGGGTACATCTTATGGAGTTTCTACCTACACCTTTTCTACAGATCGAGCGAGACTATCTACCTGAAGCAGTTTGTGATGTGTTCGCCTTCCTACTTACTAGGACTTTGGTTTTTGTGACATTGACTTTAAGGCTCTTTGATTCTAAACCTTGCTTCCACACCTGAAATTTCTTCTCTAGTTCTGGTAGTGATTCTACTATGAGAGCCAGCGGCGAGCTGGCAGAAACGTTAGCACGTCGGGCGAAATGCTTACCGGTATTTCGCCTGACGTTACGTTCTGAGTTCAAATTCTGCCGAGGTCGACTTTGCCTTTCATCCTTTTGGGGTCGATAAATTAAGTACCAGTTGGGGTTGATGTAATCGACTTAATCCCTTTGTCTGTCCTTGTTTGACCTCTCTATGTTTAGCCCCTTGTGGGCAATAAATAAATATGAGAGCCAGGTCATCAGCATAGAGGCACTTCCAGGGGCAACCTGCCTTGAATTCCTGTTATTGCCTATGATGAATAAGGACTATGATGAATCAGAGTGGGGTGAGGGCTGATCCTTGGTGGACCCCTACTTCTACCTGGAATTCTTCACTATACTCATTGCCAACTCTAACCTTACTAAAGGCATCTCTGTAAAGGGCCTGTACTTCCCTTATTAACCATTTGTCAATCCCTAGTGCTGCATTGCCCACCAGATAATGAATCAGGGGTCCCTATCAAAGGCTTTCTCCAAGTCCACAAAAGCCCAGTATAAGGGTTTATCTTTGGCTAGGTATTTCTCCTGCAGTTGCTGTACAACTGATGAAGGGTCATTCTTTATGTTGGATGTCTTGTGTGTCTTTCATTGTTCAAAAAAATAGTTCATATTCCATGTACTCATGCTTCGTATTTTTTTGTTGTACACGCTTCAGGACGACCTGTGCCCACATATGCATATATATATATATATATATATATATATATATATATATATATACGTATAGATGTAAGTATGTACATATACATATGTATATATGCATATATATATATATATATTATTTATATTATATATATATATATATATATATACATATGTGTGTGTGTGTGTGTGTATGTATATTGGCAGGTTTCTTTCAGTTTTCATCTACCACAGTTTGTTTTGGTGGTTATAAAATTTATTATAGCATTGAGAGAAAAAAAGAAAGAAAGAAAAGAAGCACTCCCAGCACTGAGACTGGTTTCTTTATGCATTCATTACAACACTGGGATTTTTACTGGTGATTCATACAAATTGCAATATATGCTGAAACCTATATTTTAGCCAATGATTACAAATCTGAAGTCCGATTTCCTCTGTCAGGTCACATTTTGATGTTAATGACACCTGCTGTTTTAACTTACAGTATACGTAAAACATGTCTATGTAAAGTATATGGATTACAAGATACGATAATTTCATGGCTTTTTATTGTACAAAATTAAAATTATTGTGTACAAATAAGTTACAATACACTCAAATGCATAACAACTGAAAATCTTTGGGATTTGGACTTTTTATGGTGTTTTGCCTCAGGTTCATCCCTGTATAACATACAACAGTAGTCAGCTAACATTCTTGCATTCCTAAAATCCTTGATATCATTGTTCCATCGATGCAATATCTTGATGAAAGCGTTCCCCTTGCTCATCAGACACTGCTCCAAGGTTCTCTGCAAAAAAGGCCAGAATCAAGGAAATGGACTTTTAGTGACATCCGACAGCCCTTTGCAGCGTAGGAGTCTAGAAAACATTTCACTCCATTTCTAAACTCTAGAGGTCTCTTGTTGCCTTAGAAATTTTCACAGAGTCATTTGAAGGATTCCCAGGCTTTAAGCTCAATCTCATCCAGTGTTGTGAGGAAGTGGTTGTCCTTCAGGAGTTCTTTTATCTGCGGACCTATGAATAGTTTTTCCTCGGTGATTTTTGGAAATTTGGCCTTCACATATTCAAAACCTTTTGAGCTTTTCCTGGTAAGTGTCTTCAAAAATTGTTTCATGAGGCCAAGCTCTATGTGAAGAGGGGGAAGAAGAACATTTTCTGGGTTTAAAAGTGGCTTACTCTGGACGCTAGAAACACCCGGCTCATATGATTTTCGCAAAGGCCACTCTGATTGCACATAGTGCTTGTTAGTTGCACAACTGTCCCATAGGCATAAAAAGCAACAATATTTAGTGAACCCAGATTGTATTCCCATCAACATTCCAATCACCTTTAAGTCTCCACATATTTTCCAGCCGTAATTTGTATACTTTATGGCATTGAGGAGCACATGCATGTTTTCATAACACCCCTCTTGGAACAAACAGCGAAATAACTCATCAGCGTTATTACTGAAACAAAGGAGAAGCATGAAGTAAGATCCCTATTTCTCTTCCTGAAATGAGTAATACAAACATCTTGCTCAAGCAAACACTTTTCTTGTAGGCAAGATGCTAATAGTTCAGCTTTATCCTTCAACAACAACAAGTCTCTATCTAAATCATTTAACTTCATAGTGCTCAAGAGGTTTAAACTTGAGCAGGTAGAGGAGTAAATGTAAGGATAGGCAACTGACGCAAGTCGATACACAAAAATTATTACACACACACACACACACACACACACCACATATATATATGTGTGTGTATGGATGTATGGATAGATAGATAGATAGATAGATAGATAGATAGATAGATAGATAGATAGATAGATAGATAGATAGATAGATAGATTTCTTTATTAGCCACACAGGGCTGCACACAAACGGGACAGATTACAAAGTAGAGCTTTTCTTTTTTTGGAGAAAAAAAAAGTGGGGTAGGTTTTCGATCAAAAGGGATTGTAAGAGGGAAAGAAGAAAAAAAAGGGAAAAGAAACAAAAGAAAAGAAAAAAGGGAAGAAAAAAGGGAAGAAAAAAAGAAAGGAAAAAACGATCAATAGGGATCGTGTATCACAGTGTCATGATGTATGGTGTAAAGGGGGAAGCAGATAAGGTTTATCCGTGGGAAGAAAAGCCTACGGAAAACACCACGGTAACCTCGGTCAATATTGTTACATGCCACCACTTTTTTTTGGAAGTGGGTAACCCTCTATTTTCAATTTCCGGGTTCATAGGATTATGCTCAAGGTGGCTTCGTCATTCATACGTGCCATCCTTGCTACATTCACCCATCTTTTTTTAAAACATTCGCTAGACAAAACTTGCCTCTCTACTCTCACTTTCCCTTTCAAGTGATACTTGAAGAAGTTGATAAGAGATTGACCAGAGAGGAAAGTGTTTGCCTCTAATCCTTTCAGACGCGTCCACCAGATACATTCTTTCGCCATAGCCACAAGGATGATGAAAATAGCTCTTCCTTCCCGTTTGAAGGAAGGAGGCGTGACAATACTGACGATAGACTCAGCTGATAAACCGACTCGTCCCACACGTGACAGCAGTTGTTCGACATAAACCCACAGGTCGGAAATTGTTGGACACTGCACGAATGCGTGCAGAAAGGTTTCGTCGCTCTGACCGCATCTCGGGCAGGTCGGCCCCGTGTTTCTCGAGCCGTGTCTGTAGAGCTTATCCCGAACGGGTAGCGCTTCTCGGTAGCACTGCCAGGCCAGGGATCTCTGGAAGTTGTCCATGGGCCCTGGCCCGAAAGTCGTCCCGAACAGGCGGGTCAGGTATTCCTCGTCGACGTCCAGGTTCGCCCCGAGCTCGTCGTCGTACCTCCCCTCCGCTAATTCCCTATAGAATGCTTGGGTTGTGTTGGAGTCACTCAAGGTCGACCTGGGACGGCAGAGTTGCTTGAGAGCAACGCGACACTCGCGATGCCATTCGCCCTTCCTCGGCCTCTTTTTGATCCGCGACTGCAGTTCGGTCATGGAGACGAGTTGCGGGAAAGCGTGCCTCACAAACGGCGACCACACCTGTTCACTGTCGTCTACGTAGAGCCTGAAATGTCGTAGTCTCAGCGCGTTTCTGCGCATCATCAACCACGGCATGCCCAGTCCTCCTTTTAACGGGAGTTGACAGCAAATGGATCGCCTGACCATCGGGACGCATCCTTTCCACAAGAAGCGAAAGAGAATGCGTTCTAGTTTGGTGATGATAGGGTCGGGACAAGTAGATGACGGACGCGATGTACGAGTTCGCCACCTCCGCCCGACCTTTTAGGGACAGTTTCCTCTCGGCCCATTGCCGGGCGAGAGTGACCACCCTACTCGTTATCTCGTTCCAGTTCTCCATTTGAAGGTCCGGACCAAACCAGACCCTGAGCAACTCGACCGGACCGTCGGTCCAGCGTCCCACGACGGAGGCGCTGGTGGACGGCATGGGCTTACTTCTCCAGGGGCCGAGTCGCAAGCCCACTGACTTTTCCCGGTTGATTTTCGCTCCTGTCACCGCTTCGTAGTTTTTCAGTGTCTCGCCGACCTGCTCGATGTGCTCGTGGCTAGACACTATGACGGTGACGTCGTCCGCGTATGCAGACACGATCGTCCCGCATCCCAGTTCTCGCGGGATGCCCCTCAGAGTCGGCAGCTTCCGCAATAATGGCTCGAGAGTCAATACGTATAGAAGCGACGAGAGGGGGCATCCCTGTCGGACCGAACGTGCGATGTCGAAGGGTCTCGATAGATGTCCATTTACGCGAATAGATATCCATTTACATAGATAGATAGATAGATAGATAGATAGATAGATAGATAGATAGATAGATAGATAGATAGATAGATAGATAGATAGATAGATAGATAGATAGATAGGAGGATCTTTTCTGTTTGGCTGCTAAGATTTCAGAAATCAAAGTTTGTTGAAAATTTTAATGTAGTTTTCCAAGCTGAATTGTTGGAATTATTTCACTTTTTCCTGATTTTTTTTTTTAAAGTTATAGGGACTTAAAGTCTGATAATTTTCATCCAGTGAGGAAACAACATTTGGAAGCTGTCATTTTGTGCCAGACTGCACATTTTGTCAACATTTTCAGCACTTGTGTTTTTATATGAAACCGTAAATAAATAAATTACACACGACCTATAACCCTTCATAACATTTTTACTTTTTGGAATTTTCAGAAAAGTTTTACGAATTTGTATTCTACACACGTGAATTTATATGATTATGCAAAAAATATTGTGGGTGCGTGATTTAAGGCCTATTTAGCTGTTATTTTTTAGCACACCTCACAACCACTTCAAAGACAAAAAAAAAAACAAGAAAAAAACGAGTAAACAACATTTTGTAGTTTTAAGTATTCAATATGCATTTAATGCGCTAAACAGCACATTACAAATTAAATATTTCTCAAAATAGATAACTTATAGCACACACTTAAGAGATTTATCAGAAAACAAAATAGTACATTACAAATTAAATATTTTTAACAAAACAAATATCTCAACAATCTTCCCAAGACCACCAACCTTAGCCGGATAACGGAGCAAGTCCTCCGTACATGCTTCTCTAACATAACTGTTATAATCAACAGATGTGCAATGGCTCATCCCCAGTTCTTCAATTTATGGTGAAAATGATTTTCATGGCACTGATTAGCATATAAAAATATATCATTATACTGAATATGAAATCTATTCGAACAGAAATTGAAGAGACTGAGAATTGGTAGCCAAAAAGAAAAGATCCTAGATAGATAGATAAATTTATTGGCCACACAAGGCTGAATATAGAGGGGATAAAATACAATGTGTATCTTTTCTTTTAAAAAAAGAGAAGAAAAGGGAAAAAATAAAGTTTCAATCAAAAGGGATCGTGAAAAAGAAAAAAGGCGCTGATCAAAAGGGATCGTGTATCACAGAAATGTCATAAGTGTATAAAAAGAAAACAGATTAGGTTTATCTGTGGAAAGAAAAGCCTACGGAAAAGACCACGGTAACCTCGAGCAATAATGTCATGCAAAAAAAGAAAAACATTACAGTAAGTGACTCGCTTTTTACCTTTCTTTTTCTGGTTCATAGAATTATGCTCAAGGTGGCTTCGTCATTCACCTTGCTACATTCACCCATCTTTTATTGAAACATTCACTAGACAAAACTTCCTTCTCTACTCTCACCTTCTTCTTCAAGTGATACTTGAAGAAGTTGATGAGAGATTGACCAGAGAGGAAAGTGTTTGTCTCTAGACCTTTCAGACGCATCCACCATACACATTCTTCCGCCACAGCCACAAGTAAGATGAAAATGACTCTTCCTTCGCGTTTGAAGGAAGGTGGCGCGACAATATTGACGATAGATTCGACTGATAAAGCGACTCGTCCCACACGCGATAGCAATCGCTCGACATAGGCCCACAGGTCGGAAATGGTTGGACACTGTACAAGTGCATGTGGAACGGTTTCGTCGCTCTGACCGCATCTCGGGTGTTTCTCGAGCCATGCATGTAGAGCTTATCCTGAACGGGTAGCGTTTCTCGATAGCACTGCCAGGCCAGGGATCTCTGGAAGTTGTCCATAGGTCCCAGCCCGAAAGTCGTCTTGAACAGGTGGGTCAGGTATTCCTCTTCGACGCCCAGGTCCCCCCTGAGACCGTCATCGTACCTCCCCTCTACTAATCCCTTATAGAATGCTTTGGTTGTGATGCAGTCGCTCAAAGTAGACCTGGTACTGCATAGTTGCTCGAGAGCAACGTTACACTCACGGCGCCATTCGCCATTCCTTGGCCTCTTTTTGATCCACGAATGCAGTTCGGTCATGGAGAAGTGCTGCGGGAAAGCACACCTCACAAACGGTGACCACACCTGTTTACTGTCGTCTATGTAGAGCCGGGGATGTCGCAGTCTCAGCACGTATCTGCGCATCATCAACCACGGCATGCCCAGCCCTCTTTTTAGCGGCTGTTGACAGCAAACGGATCGCCTGACCATTGGAACGCTTACTTTCAGCACGAAGCGAAAGAGGATGCGTTCCAGTTTGGTGATGGTAGGGTCGGGAGAAGGTACGACGGTCAGGTGATAGTAGATGACGGACGCGATGTATGTGTTCGCCACCTCCGCTCGACCTTTTATGAGCAACTTCCTCTCGGCCCATTGTCGAGCGAGAGCGGCCATCCTACTCGTTATTTTGTTCCAGTTCTTCTCCTTTTGGAGGTCTGGACCAAATCAGACCAGACTCCGAGTAACTCGGCCGGCCCGTCAGTTCAGCACCCCACGACGGAGGTGGTGGTGGACGGCATGGGCTTGCTTCTACAGGTGCCGAGCCACAAGCCCACTGACTTTTCCCGGTTGATTTTCGTTCTTGTTACCTCAGCGTCGCTAGCTTCTACAGTAGTGGCTCGAGGGTCAACACGTACAGGAGCGACGAGAGAGCCGAACGTGCAATGTTGAATGGTTTCGATAGATGCCCATTCACGCGAATTACTGAACGGATGCCCTTTTATAGGGCAGCGATCCAGCCGCGGAAAACGGGACCGAACATAGCCGCTATGAGAACAGCCTCCAAGTATCGATGGTCTACCCTTTTGAAAGCTTTGGATTGATCCAAATTGATCAGTGCCCCACCCATGCTAGGTTCCTTAACTACCCTGTCTATGATAATAGCACATGAGGTGGAGTTGTCATGGATGCTCGGGCCGGCACAGCGCACGTTTGTGCCTTGTTGACCAGTTTCTCGATGACAAGCGCCAACCTCTTGGCTAGCACCTTGGCTAAAATTTTCAAGTCTGCATTAAGCAGAGTGATTGTCCTAAAGTTATTGATTACTTATCCCTTGTTTGGATCTTTCTTTAGCAGTGTTACGGCTCTTCGGCTCACAAAACCAGGGATGCTCCCGTTTTGATGTCAGTTGCAATACACTGCTACCAAGATGCTTTCAAACAAGTCTGGCATACAATTGTAAAGCTCGTTGGGCAGACCATCCAAACCCGACGATTTGTCCCTCGTGCACTCTGCCATCGTGTCCCGCACATCCACCGCTGTGATGGCACCTTCGCAACACTCTGCCTCACTTGCCGAGAGTGGTGGCAGGTTATGCAGGCAGGCACTGAAGTCCACCCTGCGTTCTCGCTCGCCACTTGTCCCGAAAAGTTGGGCAAAGTGCTGCTGAAAGGCCTCACACATTTTACTAGGCTCGAGTAATTCGCGCCCCTGTTCATCCATCAGAAACCGAATGGTGGCTTTGTCTCCCTGTTGCACCTCTGCCACCCGGGCCTCTTGCGCGGCTTCAAACACCTTCGTTTCTAGCATCCTAGCCCTGACAACGCACCCTTCGTGTTTGGTGTTGAAGAGTTGGTCGAAGGCCAACCTCACCGCCAATACGTCGGATGTGATGCCACTTCTAATCGCCTCTTCTAGTTTCTTAACTAGGTTACCCTCTATTTTGTTTCTATCTATCGCAAGCACTTTACTATACCTAATGGATTCGTCTTTTATTGCTCTCTTGAGGGCAAACCACCATTTGTTGTTGATGATGGCTCCCGTCAAAGCCCTCTTCACTAGCGTGCTAATCCGGTCTCTGAAAACCTGTCTCGACGGGAAAGACGCGTTCAGTTTCCAGTAGCCGGGACCCTGCCTTTGTGCCTTATCTAAGTCTAGCGTACATGTCACAAGTTTGTGATCCGTATTGCTGACTATGTGGAATTGTGGACACCCTACGCTATCCCTATCTACTGTCCTACACAGTATTCTATTTAGATACGATCTCGACGACCCAATGTGGTTATTCCATGTCCACGTTGGCGCATTCGGGTGATCGAGTTGAAACCTGTCAGACAGTTGAAAGCGTCTGAGCAGGTTTTTGAGGCATTTGCAACCCCTCCTCTTACTATCTCTGCCCACATAGTCAAGATGCGTGTCCAAGGTAGAATTCCAATACTCCACTAAAAGTAAAGAACGAGACGTTCCTAGGAATACTTCTAGACGTCGAAAGAAATACGGCTGACCTGTTAAAGGCGATGCGTAGACTGATATGAGTCGACATCCAGGACAACCAGTCTACCCTCTGGGTCTACGAATATTGTCTTTACTTCGAGATCCAGACTCTTGCGAAAAAGTACTGCCGTGCCACTCCCGCCCATTCTCGGTAGACAGGGAGGAAATTAAATGTTAAACTCTCCGCCAAACTTGGACTTTAGGGCCTATGGATTATGGAGTCTGGTCTCACATATGACTATGATTTCTAACTTGTGTGACTTTGTCATTTAAGAGGTGCCCTTGTTTCCAAAAGGACCCCAAGCCACGGGCATTAACACAACCAATCTTGATCATAATCCTAACGAGTTAAAACACAAATGAAAGGAACAGAGAGTTACTTACTACTCAAAAGTTTTTGTTGTCTCTTCCTTGTACATTATTTACATTATTTACATTCGACGGATATTTGTCCTCATCTTGTTGTTAACACAACATTTCGGCTGATATACCCTCCAGTCTTCATTAGGTGTCTTGGGAAAATTTCGAATGTAAATAATGTACATAATTCCTCATCTCTTAAATATAGAACTGTAGTCTCTTCCTTTGGTTTGTCCGCGAGGAGATCACAATAAAGTTTTCTTGAAAGGTATTTCTGGCATTTACCAACCGCACCGAGGTAAATGCATTTTAGTGTATGGTGCAGGCTTGGTGAGATATGTAATATTTTAATGTATTCCGGTGGTGTTGTGTGTGGGTGGTTGTTTGTTTTTATGTCATCTTCTGTTAAGATTGTTTTTGAGTTGATGCATTCTACCAATCCTGTGTTTTTAGTGTTTATGGCTGTGAGCATGGCTGCTGTATATGTTCTTGTGGTGTTGGTGATGGTGTTGCTGTTGTTTGTGTTAGGGTTCGAAATGTCTTCAAGAGTTGTATATCTCCCCGTTTTGTTTGCGTTTGCGTTTGGTTTGGTTCTTTTTTTGCTCCTCTTCCTCCTTCCTTTTCTGGCTATTTGTCATTCCTCACTGCTTTCGACTTCCGACGAAATTTCTGAGTAATCGGAAGCGGGTAAGGGCATATTGTAAGCGTCGATGTATATTTGTGTAAATAGTTGTGTTGTTGTTTTCATTACTGTTGGTTGTTGATTGTGTGTGTGACGCGTATGTGGTATAGGGGAAGGGGAATCAATCTTTGTATTTTCTTTTTTTTGTTTCTTTAGTTTTTGCCGTTGTTGTCGTTGATGTTTTTCGGCTGCTATTGTATTCTCAGTTGTTGGTGTTGGTGGGTTTGGTTGATGTGTTTCTTTTGTTGTCTTCTGCGTTGATGGTGGTGTGGTTAGTAGGGGTTTCTTCCAGGATTTTTCTGGTTGTGGTGGTGGCTTTTTAAATGTGTCTCGCTGCCGCACAGATAGCCGCGTGGCCGCCTGCCCTTCACCACTACATACAGCTTGTATCCTTCTGTCAGTTCAATGGATGTTGGTATTTTATTTATTGATTGTTGGTCAATTTGCAGGAGGATTTCAAGTGTTTTGCCAATCCAATTTTGCTGTTCTAAAACAGCAATTTCTAGAATGTTTGTGTCCTCCATATCGAAACAGATGGCAGATACTAGCCATTGTGTCTCGATTTCCGGAGGCACAATTTTTATTGTAACTTTTGTCACTCTCTGGCCTAAATAAGTTGTATCATCACTAACTCATCCGTGTGGAGAGTCAGTGTTGAGAACCGTTTGGCCAGATTTTTGTCCTGAAATCGAACTTGGACAGTACTGTATTTGTGCCGCCAGGACGAAGGTATTTTTCGATTTTTGGTTGTGGTGCTTGCTCTGGTCTTCTTGTTTTCGTGCTGATAATTTTATAAATGATCGTTCTTTTTTGCGTGTTTTTTACGATTTATTTTGGAATGCTAAGAAGAGCTTTTGTGTCGTTTATTTGTTGGGCGGTGAATTTGACTATTGTTCTTTATTGTTTTATTGCTTCAGCAAAATTTGATTTGTCCTTCGTGGTGGTGGTGGTGGTGGTGTCGGTAGCAGAGGGGTAGTTGTAGCAGCAAAAGTTGTTATAGTAGTAGTGTTGGTGTTGACGGCAGAGTTGAAGTCTTTGGTGGCGATGATGATGGATGGCCCTTGCGAAATTATTTTTGTTGTTGTTGTTGTTGGTGGTGGTGGTGGTGACAGCGGCGTTCGAGCTGTCAGGTTCAGCAACTAATGGTAGCGGGAGGCTAGAAAAATCTTCCTCGGTTGCTTTTAGCGCCTCGCTAGCGTTCCGCATGACTTGCGTGCTGGCCTCGTGGTTTCCAACCACCATATTCGAAACGAAAAATTGGTTAAAATGAATCGACGTAAACCTTCAAAGTTTTGGAAATTTCGCGCACAGAGGGGCGAAATCCTATGTAAATATTAATCAAGTTTGGAAGTGTATGTTGGACAACTTTTTAACACAAAATATTCGACAATAAAAACTTTTTAAACACACAATTATAGTCAACTTACGTCCATTAGATCGATCGACCGATAGATAGATAGATAGATAGATAGATAGATAGATAGATAGATAGATAGATAGATAGATAAAGACAGGCTTCTGCACAGTGTCCGACTATATGTGTGTGTGTTCTCATGTATATAAATAGATATACGCGTCGGTGAGTTGTTTTCTTTTGAATTTCTTGGTATTTTTACTTTCATTTGTGTCTGAATATTGTGGGATTTTAATATCTTGTTTTACATCCTGTTCGTTTTTTTTTATCCAATCCTGTTTACTGTTTTTCTGTTTGTGATTATTTGAGCAGCAGACAATTTCTAGTTAACTAAACACTTTAAAACTTCGTATACTGATAGAATGTGTCAAAATAAACCTTTTTCCTCTTGGCTTTCTTGAGAAAATTGTAATTTGTTTGTTTAACGTAGTTTGATTTTTTAAATTTTAACCAATCCTATGCTCTCTTTTGAGCTAAAATCATTTGCTGCGTCTAAAACTGAGACAACATCCTGTAACTAACCCTAAACCTCCCCCCTAACCGTAACCCTAACCCTAATTTATTTTTCTTAATTGTTAAATTAATTTAATTGTTACGGGTGTAAAAAAACTAAAGCAATGGAATTAAATTAATTTAACAATTAAGAAAAAAATTAGGGTTAGGGTTAGGGGGAGGTTTAGGGTTAGTTACAGGATGTTGTCTCAGTTTTAGACGCAGCAAATGATTTTAGTTGAATGGAGGTAATCGATTGGTTAAAATTGCCGAAATGCTCGGATTTTCAGACGAAATATCTTACAAACTATAGAATTTTCTCAATAAAACCAAGAGAAAATGATGTTTTATAAACACATTCTACCAGTATGCGAAGTTTAAAAGTGTTTAGTTAACTAGAAATTGTGTTGACATCTGCCGTTCAAAAGGAAAAGATCCATAGCTCCTAGCGACTAAATGCTTCTCTCTAGTGTGAGCTTGTTAAAGTAGTTTATATTAAACCGAAGAGAACAACAAAAGAAAAACACCTACGAATCTGAAAACGAGTGTAATAATGTTGCTAATAAATGGGGCTACTCAGGCTTGATTTAAATATCTTAAGCATCTTAAGTAACATGGACAGGCGGGATCTATTTCATCTCAATCCGACAGGCGTTCAAAATGGGTAAAGATCAATACATTTATAAACGTTTCAGAGAGCATGCTTCGGGGTTTGAAAACTGTAAGATATAGTTTATTGATCGGGTATTGGATAAAGTAAAAAAGACTAGATAAATTCTTCAGGAGAAGGATAATTTTTAGATTAGTATACACTGTAGTATTCATCAATTAAGTATGAATGATAACATTTTAGGTATGTAAAAACTGCAGACAAAATGTGTTTTCCCCAACCGATATTGAGAAGACAACAAGCCACAAAAGAAGATTACATTACTGTATCATGTTAAGCATAGTCATACCTAAAATTTAGGATAGGCTTAAGAAATTATATGGGGAGAATGAATACTATATATGCAGAGTATTCCAGCAACTCGAAACTCATGTTTTCAAGGTTTCAACAGTGTGGGCGTGCATTGTTCTGCAACAATAGCACTTCCATTACAGTAGACCTCGGCGTTTGATGCGAATTGCTGGTTTCAGTTTGTTATCCAGAATTTCACTGTAGCCTACATTGGTGACTGTAAACCCTTTTCCCGATAATGCTCCAGTATAGGCCCTTTTGCGTCCCATAAAACGAATAGCATGCCTTTTTCTGCGGAGGTTTATATTCGCTGATGATTCTGGATGTTTCCACTTCATGCTCTAACTTTTGGACTATAGCTCAAAGTGAAGCCATAGTCTCCTGTGATTATTCTCTCCAGAAAGCTTCGCGTTCATCGTTGTAGCGGTCGAGTAAGCGGTTGAGAGTTCTCCACACAATTGCGCTGATTCACTTTGGTAAACATTCTTGACACTCATCTCACACCGGCTTTATGGAAGCGAAGCTTAACGTGGATGATTTTGTATACAGAACCATGACTAATTTGTAGGGAATATGCTACCCTATTGATGGTAACTCGTCAGTTCGTCAGAACCATATCTCAAGCACGTTGAATCTTTACGTCAGTCGTGGTGGTTGATGGGCGTCCGTCTCCCTCTTCGTACTTCATACTTGTTCGGCCATCTTTAAGGTTCACGATCCACTAATACTCACTTCTACTCACTGCCATATTGTACTGAAAATCTGCCATGAATTTCAACCACTAAAACACCTTCAGAGTAGAGATATCGGATCTCTGAGATCTGTTCTTTCTTGGTGCACACAGTCAGCAGAGGTGTCATGTTTACAAGGAAGAGAACTAGAACTAGTACAAGGAAGAGAACTAGAACTATCGAAGTCAAACCTCGGTGAAACTAAGAAATATAAGTACACATAAATATAAATATAGACGATATCTTACAGCTGCTTTTTAGCACGCCTGCGCTGAAGGTAGTACGGCCCACCTAAAGTAAATTTTGGCGAAAGTGTGGATAATTTTTGACTTCACCTCGTATATTATAGTAGCAGCAAGTAAGGCAGTGAGGATTTCCTAATTATTTGTAAAAATACATTTAATGGTATTAGGTCATGAATTAGAGTTAATAGATGACTTTAGTACTTCATATTTCGTATGTATATGCGGATATCTAACACTTTGCATGGTATTGCAATACTATTGTGACTATATTGCTAATAATGGAATTTATGTATTGTTTCTCTAGTATTAGCGTTATTAATAATAATATGAATGATGATATTGGTAGCATTAGTGGTAACGACAATGATAATGATGCTAGCTTTAATGACATTTTGGAAATTAATAAGAACTAATAGAATGTAATCTTGGCTCTCTATATCTGCATTTAGGTATTAATATGTGTATGTTTTTCTACATTGTAATTATCACAACATTAAGTTGAAAAACTGTAACATTGAATGTGGAGGATATGTATGTTTATTAATTTATATTATTTATATCATTATGTATATGTATATTTATATGTATAGGAGTATGAGTATATGCACTCATATGTATATGTATATGTTTTATTATGGGTATGTACCCACTCCATATAAGTATGTATGTAATCTAATTTGTAATCTCCGAAGAGGCCTTAGGATGTTTTTGTAAATGTCTCATTTATAACTACATATTGACCTACCATAAATGGCTAATATAAGTTAAATGAGACATGATTATCTACATGACCGAAGCAGCTGTAAGATATAGTCTATATTTATATTTATGTGTACTTATATTTATTTTCTATTATACATATTCTACTTATTGTATAACATTACTATTTTATGTACACTCCTTCATGTACACTGTTTTGCCCTACATTATTATGTTTAACCTTATAGTTTCTTATGTGGTGGTTTAATAAAGTATGTGATTGAGTATTATCTGCTAATTGATATTTGAATTCGATGTATTTCTCCATTTTCTTATTTTGTATATATATATATATATATATATATATATATATATATATATATAGAGAGAGAGAGAGAGAGAGAGAGAGAGAGAGAGAGAGAGGGAGAGAGACAGACAGAGACAGACAGACTATCTGAAGATGATGGAAATATTCACCTATTTAAAGACTATCGAAATATCTACAAAACATTTCACTTAATTTTTTTCACCAATTTAATTGTTTTTCTTATTTTACTCTTAGTTGAAAAAGTCTAAAAAGCAGAAACCGCTGCTAAAATGTACTTCACAATAAAATTATTTTAGCATTTTCAACCTTGTCTTATTTTCCTTATACATAACAACTCGTGTGTTACTTTTTACCTTCAACATATATACATATGTGTGTGTGTGTGTGTGTGTATGTGTGTACATATACATATGTATGAATGAATCACAACAACAGGAGTTACAGGAGGACTTCCATTAGGTAACAGTTGTCTCTTCTACAAGAAGTTATGCACTCAGAGTTAAGTGCGCTTATAAATAGCTTATATCTTCCTCTAAGCCAATGAAATGAAGTACATGTTTATTGCGGAAAGGAAGAAAAATTCATTTTATTTATATGCGCTGTATTCACTTGAGTCTTTACTCTAAAGCGTATGTATAATGAGTTTTAACAACTGGTCATTTAATTGAATTTATTATATCTATAGATTGACAGCTATATAAACAGACAGACAGACGGATAGATGGATGGATAGATAGATAAATAGATAGAGATAGAGAGATAGATAACGTCTGCTTAACAGAAACACAATCGCATAATTCTCGTTCATAAACATACACATATACAATGTTCACACACAGATGGATTAATAAGACCCGTATTGTCAAATACAGCAAGCATTT
This sequence comes from Octopus sinensis, assembly GCF_006345805.1. Classification (NCBI taxonomy): domain Eukaryota; kingdom Metazoa; phylum Mollusca; class Cephalopoda; order Octopoda; family Octopodidae; genus Octopus; species Octopus sinensis. Next base: position 74,918,852 of record NC_042999.1, on the reverse strand, counting down.
AGATGATCACATTGCACAAATTATCAAACCGGCTACCTGATACTTAGAACTGCCGACTTACAGTCGAAAACCCCCAAAATAAGTTAAGATCACACAATGTACAAAAGTTATGTCGATGAACATTCTTTTTCTTACCGGAGTGCGTAGAGATATGAAACTGGAAAGATTTCAGATCTTACCAAATATTAAGGGAACTTTTTATCAAACGATCTTTTATTCTTCTTTCTTTTCAGCTTGCTTTGTCTTTACCTTCTTCGATGATTTTGGTAACTTTTATCAATTTTAGGCAATGATTCGTTAGAATATCATTTGAGACTTCAGACTTTGACAAACATAATAGGAAATTATTGTTAAAGGTACTGCATTTACTCACCTTTCTCCTCAGCTTGCTTTTTCATTCTCTTCTCAGATGATTTTGATAACATGTTTTTCCTTAACAAACTTACAGTTCTTGCTGTACTAAATATATTAACGTAAGATTAATTGCAATTCATTCGTTTCTTTTTTGTATAATTAATCAGAAATTGTTAATGAAGATAATTTTGTCTTATCTCTTTATTGAATAATTCTTGTGTACTGTTTTTAAGAGAATCTTGAGTCAGGGTATTAGATATTATAAAAAAATAAAGCGTTGCAAGAAACAAAGAAAGTACCAGTCAAATACTTTAACCAAATTCTTTTCTCACATTCACTTCATTTCTATTTCCTTCTTTCCCAGTGATCGGCTACTTTGCATTATGAGAAAATTATGGAGACTATTCAGAGCATTTCTATTTCCAGAAAAGGGCTCAGTGGATAACTAACGATCTCTTCTCTCAAATGCTGCTTAAACCATTCAAGGACAGATCGATTCACTGTACAGCATGGAACGAAAAGAAAGGGAATGAAAAAGTATCAACGAATGAATAAATACAAGACCAAGAGCAACCTATCACCACGACACTGAGAAATGACGATGCAGATTTGATCAGAACTTTATCAGCACCCTGGTCCCCTTCCATTCCTGATTCTCTTTACTCCACAAATCGTCTGTATAGTCTTCCTACAAGTCTTTCAGCAGAATCATTTGGAACCTGGCTGTGATCTGAATATTCATATATTCTTCACTATTTGAATGAAAGTTGGGTTTCCTTTCAAGTACCATAGCATTTGATTTGGTTCGTCGTTTATCCTTCGTGCTCAACCTGGTTCACCACACAACCTCTTCCACCATACAAAGGAAATGCTGTCTAAGGGTCAGTAGGATTTCCGTTAGCCTTTTTTCCTATCTGCTTCTGTGCTTGACGTTGTAGTTGCCACTGCTTTCCACTTTGGGATTGCAACGGATTTGGCGTTGAGAATAGTGGCGCAACGTGAGGCACTTCTCTCGACTTCTCCACAGTGGGGCAGAATGCTTTTAGGTGATCGGTATTTCTACAAATATAACATTCAGGTTTCTTAACTTCCACGATCACCCGCATCTGTTCGCACTCTCGGAAACAAGAAAAAATCTGGGATAACATGGACCTCTTCCGGAGCAACCAACTCCTGTTTTGTTAGGGGCTTGCTTTCATACTTATCTCTCCGTGTTCCTTTAGTATGGCCATTACTCCAGTGAGGAGACATGTTTGAAACCTTGACCTTGGTCACAAGACGTCCCATGTATAAAGGGATCATCACGAACTGGTCGCAGGAGCAGGTCATTGTAGCCATCTTGAGCACTTCCTCTTCGTTACTGCGGATAGCTACCACCCATATTGCCTCCTTCAGTAGATATAAATTACGTAAGGCGACACTTCTTCCTGGCATTTTTCTATTTTGGCTGGTGAAGGGCATTGTAGGCTTCTTTCTCTAAGATTAATGTACTTACATATTATTGATCTTTTCTTTTTTTTTATTCAAATCCTTTCTTTTTCTGGGAGTGCCATGACGCCAGGTCGAATGATATATTCCGGATATTTTTTGATGGCCTCCGCTTTCTCTTGATAAGGAATGGCTGATTCACTTATTTGTAATATTTGCGAAGGAATTTTTGGATCTAGTCGGTTTGGCTGCCAGCATCAATTCTGTTCAAATTGATTCCGTATTCAATGTGATGATACACTTTTATTGGCTAATGAATGGCATGAAATTCATTTTTGCTACAAATAAATAAATAAAGAATTATTAGCAAGTAAAGTTTGAAATTTTTGGTCATTTTAGCCAATCGTAAGCCACACACACGTTCATGCCTGTTTCCATAGTAACAAGCGGAGCACAGGAACTCTTTTGTCTGCCAGAAAGCACATGTTGACTAATATATTGCAACCACTTGTTTTACCTGTCTGTTGACAATCAAGCATGTGAATATAAATTGGCCAACAAAATGGTTTTTTTTAAATATTTAATTTGTAACGTGTTGTTCATCGCATTTGCATTAAATGCATATTGAATGCTTAAAACTACTTGTTTATTCGTTTTTTTGTTTCTTTTTGTCATTGAGGTGGTTGTGAGGTGTCCTAAAAATATCAGCTAAATAACGTATTTTGGATATATCGTTTAAATTAGCATAAACATTTATTTACATGAAAGAAAATTACTGGAGGACTTTCATCTAATTCTTCCAAATCTTTGTTAAAACAGTATTGAAACCATTTGTGGGAAAAATTGCAATGTTTTTATCGCATGTAACGTGTTGTTCATTGCATTTGCATTAAATTCGTATTAAATGCTTAAAACTACTTGTTTATTCGTTTCTTTTTGTCATTGAGGTAGATGTGAGATGTGCTAAAAATAACAGCTAAATAACGTTTTGGGGATAAATCTTTTAAGTTCGCGCTATCGCATTAAATGTATATTGAATGCGTCAAACTACAAAACACGTGCTGTTTACAAATATTGACAACACATGCCATTTTGAGGATGCTGACAACAAAATGTGCAGTCACGCACGAAATGACAGCTTCCAAATCCTGCTTCCTGACTGGGTGAAAATGATCAGATTTAAACCACTATAGGATCTCTTCGGTTTGAACGGCAGTTTTAAAAAATAATTTCTATGTAACTAAACACTTTTAAACTTTGTATACTGGTAGAATGTGTTTATAAAACTGTGGTGTGTGCGAGATATTCGAATATAAAGGCACCTACCTTCTCTTCTCTCTGATGGAGACCCTTCAGTGGTAGCGGATCCTTCGACACAGCCCAACTCGAACGCTAGAGATAGCAGCTGCTTCACCCAACCTTAGCAACGTCTTCACCCGTCTTAACACCCCGACGACCCTGGTTCGAAAAAGGCCGAAAACCCCGCTCGCTGCGCGCGCATCGCCGGCTGCCCCCTTCCGGTCAGCTCGCCCAGCTGCTGACGTCATCCCACAAAAACATCTTTTTCTATTGGCTTTCTTGAGAAGATTCTGTAGTTTGTAAGATATTTGTAAGATATTTTCTTCAATTTTGGTAATTTCAACCAATCAATGACGTCTATTGAGGTGAAAACATTATCTGCCGTAAAATTTTCTGGCGGTGAAATATGAAAATGTCCCTCGTTTAAGAAACAGGTTGGGTTTATTTACGTTTCTGAAGAAAAAAAAGATACCCTTCCCCCCACCCCTAATTCTAACCTAAACCCTAACCCTAACCTTAACCCAAACCCTAACCCTAACCCAACCCCTAACCCTAACTCTAACCCTAACCCTAAAACAGATTGAAATGCAATAGATCGATACTAGAGTCATAATTATGGGTGGACACTAAAGAGGAAACGGTTATGTTATCCAGGTCTGTTTACGAGTGACCCCTCAGTTTATGGCCACAGGGTATCTTTTTTCTCATAAAAAACAGGGACATTTTTATATGATGCCGCCATAAAATGTTACGGCAGAAATCGTTTTCACCTCAATAGACGTCATTGATTGGTTGAAATTGCCGAAATGCAAGAAATTAAAGACTAAATATCTTACAAACTATAGAATTTTCTCAAGAAAGCCAAGAGAAAAAAATGTTTTATAAACACATTCTACCAGTATACGAAGTTTAAAATTCTTTAGTTACATAGAAATTATTTTTAAAAACTGCCGTTCAAACCGAAAAGATCCCCACTATAACCTTTTAAAAACATTTTTCTGGAAAAAGTGAAATAACTCCAGCAACTTAGTTTGGAAAAGTATATTATTGTGCCAGATTTTAAAATTTTCGATAAACTTTTAATTTTTGAAATGCTGCCAGTCAAACCAACTAGATCCGATTTTTCTTTTCTTTTTAGAGTGTTTCCTAGTTACTGTCTTCATAAAAGGCATTACTGTTTTCTTTCTTGTTGATGCTGTTGTTGCAGTCAGCGTTATTGGTACATCTTTTTGATTCTTACGTCAAAAGTATCAACCCAGATTTCATCACAGTCACGGAAACATGGGCACATTCTGCACTCTGTGATGGAGTTTTCAGCATAACCGGCTACAACCTGTTCTGCAAAGACCGCATTAATCGCCGTGGAGGGGGTGTGATGGTTTATGTTCGATCAAATCTATCGGCAATCCCTTGTGATGATTTGAACCAATCTCAGCAGGAAGTATTTTTCTGCAATATACACATGACCAGGTCAACTCTTCTGCTTGGAGTTGTTTACCGCCCCCCAAATTATCGTCAGAACTGCTGTCATGAAAACAGCCACGTATGTTTATATTGCGGGCGACTTCAATTTCCCTGAGATTGACTGGGAGGCCTTCCGTTGGCCGCAAAGTGCAGACGATTTCCTTGAACTGGTGCTGAATTCAAATTGGTCCCAAGTCGTTACCTCCCCCGCAAGGGGTAACAATACTTTGGATCTGCTACTTACCGGTTCTCCTGAAACAATCTTCAGGTGACTCTGATCATTCCATGCTCATGACCGACTTGTCTCTGATTGGTTGTAACAAAAACCACAACCATCTTCAAACTGCCCGCTTTGACTGGAATAAAGTAGACTGGAGCTCTTATTGTACTGAGCTGCAACGACCAAACTGGCTCGAATTTCATGCCTCTGGAGATGTGGACACTATACTCCAGAACATTCTGAATTCAATATGGGCGGCATGTGCAACATCAGTACCACGCAAGCACAAAAACCACCCAATAGTGCAATTTGAGAGACTGCAGCAGTCCGACTTGCCAGGAAAGGACGCCGTAATGCTGAACAGGATTACAAATTGCACAAATCAGAGATCAACAGGAAAAAGCGCAATAGGTCAGCCAACCACCTCAAGCAGGTGACAAAAAAGGCAGTGCTTGAATTTGAACAACGCATTGCAACCAACCCTGACAGCAAAGTGTTCTGGAAGTATGTGCACTCAAAGCAGAGACCTCACTCTCCAGTTGGTTCCCTTCGCAATTCCCACACAGGACAGATTACTGGCAATCCCAAAGAATGTGCAGAAATCATTGCTGGATGCTATGCCGGCATCTTTACTGTCGAAGACCAAAATGTTCCATCTTCATCACCACTGACACCGGACTCTATATCTACTATGCAATTTACACCAGCAATGCTACAACGCCAACGCTACAATGCCGAGTCAGACAACAATCCACAATTTTGTGAGAATTCCTTAATTGTTAATATTAAGTGTGTGGTGTTGCATAATAAACTTCCATGTGGTAATTCCATGTTAGGTGTCTTCCTTCTAGAACTGAACAGACTTGGCATTAATACACAACATACTGAGAGAGGGGTGGGCGGGTGAGTCAATGACCACCCACACAGAGCTTCCATGTACAATATTACAGGAATGTTGTCAGTGCAATGAGGTGCCATGGCTAGCTCAACTGCCTAATCTTTTAGTTTGGGATTATTTGCAGCTATTTCTACAAGACGATGTCCATCAATAAACTGTTCACACTTGATAAACGCAACTATGCCTCGATGGTGTTACATACCTACTTCTCAAACGCGTTGGGTACTTTCTTCTAAGCCAACTTTCTCTATTCTTCCAATTCTGTCTTGACAATGGTGTTACTCCAGAGCAGTGGAAAACTGCCAGTGTTATCCCTCTGTTCAATGGAATCCTGTGTCAGGGAAACCCTCTGGAACTTCTGGAAGTCTCACAGCCTCATCCAGCCGTCACAATTTGGATTTATTCCTAACTCCAGCTGCTGTAATCAACTCATCGAGTTTCTTGAAGACATTACCCGAATCACTGATCGCGGATCGTGGGTGGATGTTGTTTACTTGGACTTTGCTAAGGCTTTTAATTCTGTGCCACACAAAAGACTTATGGTGAAACTCTCTGCGTTGGGCGTAAGTGACGAACTCGATAACTGGTTGAAGTCCTTTATTTTCGGCCGAAAAGAGGTTGTCACAGTTCTAGGACAGCACTCTTCACCCTATGAGATGACATCTGGTGTACCACAGGGATCTGTTCTTGGCCCCCTTTTATTTGTTGCATATGTTAATGACATAGATGCCAACTTAAAGAATGCCACAGTGCTGAAATATGCAGATGACATCAAGCTGTACTTCGAAATAAAGAGATCAGATCCTGTACACTATAGATCTCTATTGCAAGCAGACCTGGACACAATGCAGCAGTGGGTCATGGACTTGCAACTCAAGCTGGCTGTGGACAAATGTACCACCATGCATTTTGGGAGGAGAAACCCAGCGTCCACTTACTCCCTCCACAACACTAATCCCAAAAAGTCTTCGTATGAACGTGACCTGGGTGTTATCGTCGACAACGATTTGCGTTGGACAAAACACATCGCTAAAATTTCCAAGAAGGCTGAGGGTATCTTGGCATCACTCACCAAGTCCTTTGTGAACCGCTCTCCGGCTATCTATCTGCGGCTTTATATAGCTATGGTAAGACCTCACCTGGAATTTGCATCACCGGTCTGGAACCCCTATCTTGCCCAGGATATTAATCGTCTGGAAGCCGTTCAGCGACGTGCAACCAAAAGAATACTCTCCATCAGGCATTTGCCATATTCTGAACGCCTTACTTCCTTGGGCATGGACACATTGAAACTCTGACGTCTGGCAGCTGACTTGGCAGACACCCATAAAATTATTAACCATCTTACAAACAATAACTCTGAGCACCTTTTCAAACTCCACCCGTCTAACACCCATGGACATATTTACAAAATCAGAAAACAGCACAGCTCCCATGACTTTAGGAAACATTTTTTCACGCTGAGAGTTGCTGAAGCATGGAACAAACTGCCGGCATCAGTTGTTAGTTGTCGGAGCACTGCATCCTTCAAAACTTCCATGCTTTCTGAGATTCGCCAACACTACACCTGATTTTCTCCCCTCCATACACACACAAGCATGTATCTGACTCATACATTATTCGCTTTCCAGACATTTGTACACTCCTGCATATACTTTATATGCACTGTCTGACAAGTTGTGGTGCACCTGAGCACTGTATACAATAATTTCATTATTATTATTTTTTATGTTACTGCTGCTGATGGTTTTCCTATGATTGTTGCTGTTAGAGTTCTCACGGATCATGCTGGTGTTAGCTGTCATGTTTTGCTGTTGACGTTGTTGTAATTGTAGGTGGTGCTGGTGGTGTTGGCGATGTTGGTGTTAGTAGTGTTGTTGATAAGTTATTTTGCTAAAGTCAATGGAAGTGGGGACTGCCACGCATGGTTGACTTCTATGACTAGAGTAGTTTGAGCACGAGAAAACTAATGCATTTTCTCCTACAACCACTCCTCTATTAAAACTTGTGCTGGCAATCTTGTGAAAAAAGAGTCATTGAAATTATATAGCCGAAAAAGTTTTTGGAATGAGCTTCTGCTAATTCAGGAACTGAAACGGGGTGAAACTTTCTACTATAGGCTCAAGGCCTCAGTGGAATTTGAACTAAGAACGTGAAGACGGACGAAATGCTGTTGAGCATATGGCGCGGCGTGCAAACGATTCCGACAGCTGGCCGCCTTGATAATCACGATAATCTTGTACACTAAAGGCACAAGGTCTGAAATTGGGTGGGAGGGGAGAGTCGATTGTATCGACCACAGTGTTTCACTGGTACTTAATTTATCGATCCCGAAATGATGAAAAACAAAGTCGACATCGGCAGAATTTGTTTAAAAAATAATAATAATAATAATAATAATAATAATAATAATAATAATAATAATAAGCAGATGGGAACAGAAACCTCTCCATGGCAAGTATGTGGCCCGTAGCAAACAAGCTGATGTCGACCAGAAACACACGCACCAATGGTTACGAAGCTCAGGGCTAAAAGCAGAGAGTGAAGGTTTCATATTAGCTGCTCAAGACCAAAGCTTATTAACCCGGAACTACCAAGCCAATGTGATAAAAAACGAAGCTGACCCAAAATGCCGATTCTGTAACGATGAGATTGAAACAATAGACCACCTAATCTCAGGGTGTAGAGTCTTAGCACCTGCAGAATATAAAGCAAGACATGACAGAGTCAGCCAGTATTTACATTGGACAATATGTTGGTATTATAAAATCAAAACCGTTGACAAATGGTATAAACACCATCCTGAAGCTGTGACTGAGGGAGAAAATGTCGATTCTATGGGACTTCCCCGTACAGACCGACAAGACTATAAAAGCTAATAAACCGGATATTATTATAAAAGATCAGACATAAAAGATGTGTTTATTAATTGACATGAGTATCCCTTGCGATCACAATATAGCGGCGAAAGAATTTGACAAGATTAGTAAATATAAAGACCTGCTAACAGAAATTGAAAAAATGTGGCATCTCAAGGGGACTACAGTACCAGTGATTGTAGGATCTCTAGGAATGATAAAAAAAGGTACTGAAACCTATTTGAAAATGATTCCAGGCTTAACTGGAACGGCTCATGTACTGAGAAGAGCATTATCGCTGAGAAAACAATATTCATCCATGAATTTATTTATTCATTAATTTTTAAATATATATTTTATCTGTGAATTTGCGTGTGTAATCTGGGAATGCATACAATGAGCTTCTCTGCCCTAGGTGTATGGAAAACACCCGGCGAGAAATGGAAGAAAAATTTAAGAAAGAAAAAAAAAACATAATAATAATAATAATAATAATAATAATCCTTTCTACTACAAGCACAAGGCCTGGAAATTATGAGGAGGGGAATAGTCGATCACATCGACTTCAGTACTTGACTGGTACTCAATCTATCGACCCCGAAAAGATGAAACGCAGTGGATGAAACACACTGGATAAAAGCCAAGATATCCAAAATCCAAGTAGATTCTCAATGTAGAGTAAGTGAATGTAGCATGCTGGCATAGAAAGAATACAAGAAAAGACATGACAATCAAGGGAGAGCAATCTGCTGGGAGCCATGTAGAAAGCTAGGATTTGAACATGTTATGAACATGAACCTAGTAGAGTACGAGAAAGTAAAAAATGCAAGATGATGTGGGACTTAAACATTCAGACTGACAGAGTAATAGAAGCTAGAAGGCCTGATTTAGTAGTTGTAGATAAAGAGAATAGAAAGTGCCAAATAATTGACTTTACATTCCCAAATGATGAAAAAATGAACAGCTAGAATACTTAAGGAGGTTCTTGGCGTCTAAGGTTACTTGCTGTACTTGATGTTAGGGTTTTTTTCTTTTTCAACAGTCAAATTTGTTGTGTATGAAGACAACAACAACAACAAATGTCCTGATGCAGTGCCAGGCAGTGGCCTTCATGGCTTCTGGTCTTGACTGATTGGAAGTGTTATCATGTATATTGTTTTGTCTTGATATAAAAGATGGGCTACAGCAAATATTCTGCTTAATACCACAGATTTACTTGTCAGTTGCTTGACCTTAATCAGTTGAGCCCATCCCTTAATGGCTGACGATATGTGCATCTCTGATTACGTGCACAAGTAGTGGGGGAGCATCATAGCCCTGTGTTGAAAGGAATTCTGCGGAGTTTAGATAATTCACGTTTGGAAACATGGGTATTTTGTTCAACATCCTTAAACAACCCTTATTCAAGGACCTTTTAAGTGGAACGGGCTACTCAATCTAAAGAAAATTCTAACTGGGCCTCATCTACAAGGTCGTGTGCTGTTTATCTTGATATGAAATCACCTTGTCACGCTCATATGGTTGTGAAGCATGCGCCTGGTGTAGCCTTATCAGACGGGTAGTCATATACTGGGTTTCGTATATTTTACCCGTGTCACTTTGATGGTATGCGCTAATTCCAATCGGCTAGAGATTGCAATCAAGGACTACAACAGAGGAACTTATCTGTTAATAGATGTGCATGTCCCACAAGATCAAAATGTCTCAAGAAAGAAAAACAAAATCTTTCTCATTATAAAGATCTGCAAATTGAAATCACAAAAATGTGGAAGCTTAGTACTACGATAATACAGTCATTGGTACACTGGGAATGATAAAGAAGAGAGCTGAGAAGTATATTAAGCAATTCCCTGGTGATTCCAATCTCCGTGGACTACACAAGATAACCTTGGTTGGTACAGCCCATATACTACGGAAGGCACTCTCCATCTAAAATGGAATAAATGTGGTGATAATTTTAGCATGCATACCAAAACAAAGTGCCCTTGGCTTCCGGAGGATGCCCGGTACTAAGGCAGCTGAAATAAAGTTATAAAGAAAGGAAACCATAAATAATAATAATAATAATAATAATAATAATAATAATAATAATAATAATAATAATAATAATAATGATGATGATGATGATGATGATAATGATGTAAAAACACACAAAAATATCAGCAGCAAAGATCACCCAGCTTTGGTGGTGAAATTGCTAGTCTTGAATTTCTGCATGTTCACTTTAGTAACAGTCACCTTATCTGTATATATAAATTTGACATGGGCGATTCTTTATTGTCTTGAGATTCACGATCAAACAGTTGGGTGGAATTGCGCGAAAAATTACACAGATGTGTAGAATGATCCGGTGGTGTCACTGGGTTTTGTATTTTTTTATAGCTCTCATGGTTACCGAGATAATCTACTATAATAATACTCTTGTGTGTATGCATGAGAAAAGAAGCGATGATAGATGAATAAAGAAGGAAGGGGTGATGTCATACTTGGTAGTGGGATGATGAAAATTGTACGCTGAAAAAATTAAACCAAGCAGTTTCGACTCTGTGTGAATATGTCTGTGTATGTAAAAGACATGAGAATGTGTGTGTGAGGGTTTATGTGTATGTGTGCACACACAATGGAAGTGTGATGGTTCATCTTAGTATTTGTGTTTATTTTTTGATTTGGTTGAATCTTGGTTGTTTTTTTTCTTGGTCAGTTATTTTTAGCGTTTTGACAGAAAAAAGTAATTCTAAAATTTAACGTAAGCGTGCCCAAACAAATCAAATGCTTACACAGAGCAGGTTTTACGGCCACATCATCCATACCGACCGGGTGAAACTTAGCTGATAGAATCATATAAAAATGTGTTGCTAGCTGATATAGTTAAACAAAGATTGTAAGATCCACTGAACGCGTTAGAATCAGCAAACTAACATTCCCCGAGTCAGGCAAAATATTTTTAAAAATAGATATTAGCTAATGTAGCCTTGAGTATATTATGTGAATAAAGAATGGGATAGTCAAACCTTCGATGCAAGTTGGGCAGCATTAGTTGAAAGAAAAATAATAAAATTTTTTTTATTCCCCACCTTTCTCATTTTCTCTCCCTTTCCCCCCTCTCTTCCTCCCTTGACAATTCTTTCAAAGTGATTCATTTCTTATATATGTGTCACCCATAATAGTATACAGTGTTTTATTTCAAATTTTAAGCAGTAAATACATAAGATTAGATTACAATAAAAGAGAAGAATACTTACAATGCACTCATTTTGTGAAGAAACTAGATACATATTTGCAACTTGCACCGCACACGCATACACACATACGTATATAATTTATTGACAACACACAAGTAAAAGGTGGGATAAGAGGTAACCTCTAAAATAAAGGGGTTAAGTAAGGACGAATAAATTTAAAGCAAAATATATTCAATCAAAACTTGAATTAGAAACACGAATACGGGTAGAAAAAAAATAATATTCTCGATTATTAATATTATTTTAATCATTTTGGCATGTACAGGAGACAACTTTGCTCGGTGATGTCAATGATTCCCTAAGGATGTTTAGTAGTACAGAAATGTATTGAGCTATCTCCAATGCTTGATCAAATAATTAAAAATAATATTAGTCATTGGGCAAGTGTTTTTCGTCACTACTAATTCTAATTAGAATTTTTTAAAATTTAAGCTGACTCCCACATAAAATAACATTGAAACGTTAAAATAAACGTTGAAGCAAATACAGAAAAAACATGGTATCTATGTATATTTTGAAGTGCTTGAACTTACGCTGCTCTGCTTTAAATGTGAATTTATTTAGTCTGATTTTAGGCTTATAATTGTGGATTTTCTTACGGATGATGACACTCAGTATGATATGGACTTTTAGCTATAAGTGTTGGCGTTTAAAGATTTGTCAAACTGAGAAACAAGTGGGGATTACGCAAGAATTCTTTTCTTGAAATGCGTATGGGTATACTCTCTGCCGCAAGCGAGCATTTGGAACAATTGCCGCAATATATGATACTAAGAAGTAATTATATCATTAAGTATGCAAAGATCGCGCTTCACATGTGTATCGGGAGGTGTCCACGACAAAGCAAAAAGATAGAAAGAATATGGACATATTGAGTCAAATGTTGAGACGCTAAACGAATGCTCACGCTTTGGAAAATCTTTGCAAACATTTGCATTGAATGTTTGAATTAATCTTGTTCCAACAAACTGCAAGCAAGTCATTTTGATGAAAAAATGATTTCATTGAAGCAAGTCAGAATAACAGTTTTGTATTTCCAATCAGATGATTCCCATAAAGTTATGAAGGTTATTTTGATACTTGTTCAAGATATGCTGCTAGTCAACATTGAACTGTAAATCATGACTTTTTAGATAAAAGTATAAGGAATATTTTTGATGATATGATTTAATTAGGAAAAATATTGGATTTGCTATATTTTAATTTATTTTGATATAATTTTACTCTACTTCGAAACTATTGTAGTTTGCTTCGAGAGTATTTTAATTTGTTCCAAGAGCATTTTTATTTGCTTCGAGTGAAAAGGTCCAAATTAGTAAATAGTGGAAGTCAATGCCTTATTATAAAGGTCTAATATGACTGAAACAAGTTCAGTTTTGTTTCACTTTCTTGAAATAATAAAAACATTGAGCTATTTTTGTACTCTCTTCCCCATGTTGATAGTTCTAATGAGATTTTGTATGCTTCAAATTAAATTTGGCTACCTCTACATGATTCATTATTCATTTTCATGTGGATGATTCCTTTAGATAATCAACTCTTGTGTTTTGATCTTTTTAAAATTGAAATATAGTTCTATATTACGGAATTTAACCCTATGTATCATTTCTAGCTTTGTTTCAGAGTTTAACAAAAGAATCCGATAGAATACCAGGATTTATAGAGTACCAAGATTTAAAAAATAAGCACTTAGATCGATTTGTTCGACTAATCCCTTAAGGCCGTGTCCCAGCCCTAGTATGGCGCAATCCAAAGACTGAAACAAGTAAAGGATAAAAGATTACATATAAATGTGTGTGTGTGTGTGTGTGTGTATGTGTGTGTGTGTGTGTGTGTGTGTGTGTGTAATAAATAAATACAAATATACACGTGGATAGATGCTTACAATTTTGGGGTACGCATCGACAGTTCTACCAACATACTAACTCAACCACACATTTACAAACTCTAGGAACTTAAAAGTCTTGTCACTTTGTTAGCAACCAGCTTGAACTCTCTCAAAAAGAACTTAAATTAAACTCAAGGAAAAACCATATGTGGATATATAGATATATACATACAAAGCATGTACACATACACATACATATGCACTCCCATTTATATAATATGTAAGTATGAGTGTTGGGGAGTGGGACTTTCTGAGTATCAAGTGTTGGATTTCTAGAGCTTCAGGGTCAAAGATTCCGAATCCTTTGTTTCCAAGTGAGGATAAAGTTCCATTTTATTTTCTAACTAAGAAAGCTAAATCTCACTAAAATTTCTATACTATTTATTTCCCATCAATTGTGAGCTGAGAGGATGTTACTACCTATTTGACTGTTACTATATAAGTTAAAGCTCTCCTTAGTCTCTCTACTCACCCCACGGGATGAACTAATATTTTTGTGTGCCTAAATATCAGCTCAACTAAGTTGGAAAATCATGAGAGGAAGGTAGCTGAGCGTTGTTAAATTTTGAAAGACAGACTACATCACAAACTACAAGTGCTTCAGTCCCAGCTTCATCATCCACCATACTTTACATTACAGGGAGTAAATGTAGGAAGTTCCAAGAATATTCTTTGCTGAGAAAGTTAGAATCCAGAGGGAGTATACTTTTACATTTGAATAAAACTTAAAGTGACGTTTGTTTTGTTTTGTTTTGCTTTTTTCAGTTCCCACTTTAGCTGCAATATTTCAAAGCTTCCACTTCCTACCCTAGGTTCAGTTAATTAAAAACAGTCTCACTCCCGAGCCGCCATTTTCCCTTCTTGCCTACCTTTTATTTTACAGGCGACGCTTTTTACAGCCAAGAAAATTACTGGTATTGAGATAAAACTTAAAAGTATATAATACTGAATTTTTAAAAAAAGTTTAAATTTAAGTAAAAAGTTAAGTTTTATATATTGACAAAAAGTATGTAACATAAAAATGTAAGGAAGAATCTTGAGAAGAATGCCAATGGAGTAAGAGTGTTAAACCCCAGTCAGAAAGCAATGTAGTAAGGAGGAATTTCAAGCAAAAGAGCTTGATCATGTTCACATTCACGAGAAACGTCTTAAGCACACCATAAGACTCCTCATTGCCATGGTGTGACCAAGTAAATTTTAATTGTTTCAAACGCTAGTATTGTTTTTTTTTAAACATCGCGATTTCGCCTGCCTCCCCCTTTTTAACCCTCATAACACTCTGGAAGACTTTTCCCGCTTTAAAACACTCTACTATAATGTATCCTGGATGTGAATGGAATCATAACTGAAGGTAAGAAACGAGATAATTTGTAGGGAACGTTTTAAAAGATTCTGTGAAAATGTATCAAATGAGAAAGATAATGAATCTTTGTCATGAAAGCTTCTTCTTTCGATTATTACTGATCAACATAGATAGATAGATAGATAGATAGATAGATAGATAGATAGATAGATAGATAGATAGATAGATAGATAGATAGATAGATAGATAGATAGATAGATAGATAGATAGATAGACATTACCAGTTGATGCCAGGATCTTGCAAGTTTTATTGTTTATGGGGTGGATTTCCTCTACAGATCAGTCAAGTATACCAAATGATGTTAGAAGTTTTACTGAAAATGCACTGTGGAATATTGCCTTATTATATGAGGAAAGTCCTCACTGCCATGTTTTTCTAAGTCTCATGTAATATTCTCAGGTTACTTCATATTTATTCAGAGCCTTTGCATGTTATGTTTTCATCAATGCCTAGGTATTTGTAACATTTTTGTGTGGAACGGGAAAGATAGGGGGACCGTTGATGCACAGGTTTTGAATTTGAAATGATGATTGCGTTTTATTTAGGAATTATTTTTTCATTGTGAGAATTCAAGCTAGCAACTAAATAAGTTACAAGACTCTTTTGTTGCAGTTAAGTCAGGTGTTGGGTATGTGAGGTCGTCTGAATCGGGTGATATTTGTATCTATGCATGATTGTGCTCATGAATAACTTGTTTTTTGTGAGGTGGATATGAGTTTCCCTTTAGTAGACAAGTGTTTGTGCCTCACTTTTATATGTCTGTCTGTTTATGCATTCCACATGCATATGTGGATATGTGCATATGTCTGACACAGGGAATTTACATGGAGTGTCCTTGAAGCATTTTACATGTTTATCATTTATTCAAATTGGGAAACTCACAGGAATAACCCTTGGAATGTTTCATAGCCATTAACGATACCACTAATTGATTCTACTTGAAGAACATGGATTAGTTTCATTTGTTCTTTTATGAAAAATCTTAGTTTTTCTAGGTTTTTTCATAGCTCCGTTGCTATGTAGCCCGCACCTTTGATAATGGGTACGTACTAGAATCTATAATTGGGATATAAGAGTTACGAGTTTCTTATTAGTTCTCCTTAAATGTTCTCTTTTCTACAGCTTTTGATGCAACATTCGAATCAGTTGGGCAACCAATCTTTACTGTAGTGCATGTCGTTTGCGCTCTTTTGCCATAAGGACAATGTCTGGCCTGTTGTGCTTACACTAATAGCTGTTCTTATCGGGATGATCCACTAATATTTATTGTTTTATAGGTGTGAGCGCATTCCAGTTCTAATGTGACTTAAATATGACTGTTAGGGCTGTCCTTTCGTATGACATTGTAAACTGCCTTTGTGACAATACCATATCTCATGGTGAGGTAATATCTAGCAGACATTTTGAGGCAGTAGCTGATAAAGTGAGTAATATCCTCTACACTGGTATAGCATTTTCTGTTGCAGTGTGGAGGTCTACAGGTATTTCTATCTCTTGTTCATCAGGTATTTAATAGCAATCTTCTGTTCCTGGATGATAAAAGGTTAGCCTTCTAAGTGTGATGTGATATATTGGGTTGTCCGGAAAATTCGTGCACCTCCATTTAGAGCACAATTTAAGCTATCTTTTCGAGGAAAAAGGTTTATGTTCCTATAACCTGTGTTAATTCTGTAACCCTTTAAAATGGAAGATCAGAAAGTTCATTTTCAGCACTTGATGCTTTTCTTTTTCCGTAAAGGGAAAATGCCTCACAAGCAACCAAAGAAATATGCGCAGTTTACGGTGATGTTTTTTCATCTGAAAGAACTGTACGGAAGTGGTTCGCAAGGTTCCGAGCTGGAGATTGTACCCCGATTGATAAAGAGCGATCAGGTAGACCATCCACTAAAGATGAGGACCAAATAAAGTCATTAATTGAGAATAACCCACATTGCACAACCCAAGAATTAGCAGACAGCCCCAACCTATCAAAATCCGTCGTTCATGGGCACCTGGTAAAGCTTGGGTACACTAATCACTACGATGTTTGGGTACCACACGAGTTGAGTGAGAAGAACCTTTTAGATCGCATTTCCATCTGTGATTCCCTTTATACAAGGAATGAAAACGCGCCTTTTTAAAAGCAAATTTTGACATGTGATGAGAAATGGTTTATCTACCGAAATGTTCAGAGAAAGCGATCCTGGAGTAAGCGACATGACCCACCCTTAGCCACCCCAAAAGCGGGTCTTCACCCTAAAAAAGTCTAGCTTTGTGTCTGGTGGGATTGGAAAGGAATTCTGTACTATGAGCTTCTCCCAAGTAACCAGACAATTAATTCTGAGAAATACTGCACACAACTGGACGAGTTAAAAGTAGCAATTCAAGAGAAACGTCCAGAATTGGCCAACAGGAAGGGTGTTGTTTTCCAACATGATAAAGCAAGACCGCACGTTTCTTTGGGAACCAGACAAAAATTGCTGCAGCTCGGCTGAGATATGTTACTCTACCATCCATATTCACCTTCGGATTTCCACTTATTCAGGTCTCTGCAGAATAGTCTTAATGGTAAAAATTTCAATTACTTGGATGACGTAAAAAGATACCTTGATGAATTTTTTGCGATGAAACCACCTCAGTTCTGGGAAGAGGGTATTTTCAAGTTAAAGGAAAGATGGAGACGCATTGTGCAACAAAATGGTTCATATTTAGTTGATTAAAAATGTAATGGCAAGTATTTATTAACCTTTTTTCTTTCCTTTAAAAATTGGCATGAACTTTCCGGACAACCCAATACTTATTTACTTCTGGAGAATTTTCTATACCTGTCCATGTTGTTGGCATTAATATAGTTTGCGGGATATGAAAACAGGCACCACTTTTTGTTGGCATGATGAGTATTTCTCCTCCAAGTCTCTGCTTAAGTGAGTCCACCCAGCGACTTTAGATCCACAACGGAATAACTACACTCAGAGTTTTTCACCTACTCTCAAAATGTTAGCACATTTGCTTTCGATTACACTCCTGAATTACTTATTTCTCTCTTTGATGTTCTCTAGGTGTTGTCTAAGCTGGCTGATGGTTGCATGTACCAGGAAATACACTTGGCCAGAGACTACATGCCTGAATATCAACTATAAATTGTACCCAGGTTACTTAAATGTTTTCCTCCAAGTCCACTGCTGAATAGGAAGAAGGAAAAGAAAGGTGTTTGCTACTGTGCCGAACAGACCCTATCAACTAAGCTGTCCTCAAGGAAAGAAACGGCACAACCGAAATCTGTTGAATGCATAGCTGCAAGAAGATAATACGAAAGCGTTTGTTTCTGTCCCCCGTTCCAGTCATTACGCCTTACCAAGGTCCCAACCATTACAGTTAATGCCATTATGAGACTGATAACAGCATGGTCCATAGAGCTGATAAAAAGAACAGCTGTTGCAATAGTCAGTAATAAAATTAGAATGTCAACTGGAATATTGCAGCTTATCTGTAATGCCTTTCATCCTGGAAGTGAACCTTTTGTGAGTTCTATTACGGAAATGCAAAGGCTACTAGGTGAGATCTGCAGAGGACAGAGAAATTAATGTTGTCCACTTTTTTTTTAGATGACGAGGTCCGGCTGTACTGAAGTAGGTGACAGGCAGAGCTGATCACAACGTCTTATGAAATATAAGAACGGAATTCGGTCAGGATAAGTGTTCATATTTGTTAATCAAACAAAGAAAAATTATCGATCTAGCAGAGAATATGAACACCAATGTCCTGACTATTTCCCGTATCTCCAATGACGAATGTTACAAATATTTCGGAATTAATGAGAATGTCGCATACATTGGAGATGAAAGCAAAGCTAGAGCGACAAAAGTGTGGAAGTCAGAGCTATCTGCATCCAACAAGACCATACCTCGAAGAAATCTGCAACCTTCACACCACAACTAGAAAAATATTAATAACTTGTAACTACCACAACAACAGCGACATCGGCAGGATTTATATAAAGCGGTGAGATGGAGGCTCTTTACCGGCTCTTGCTATATTTTTACTGTGCCATTCAGATGCTCAGTAGGGAGAAAAGGGAATTTTTTTTTCTCGGTGGAGTTGACTTGTAGTCGCATTCTTTTCGCTTAGCCAACTGAATCATCTCCTCGAGCCTTTTGCACAGTTCAGAGAGGTGGTGGTTCAACTCGAAGGACCACTGGTATTTCTCCCTATAGTTTCGCGGCCTACAATAGCTTAATCCTGTACCCTATCCAGCCATGGTATTTGAGGTAGTAAATCCACTTGCTTGATGTTGGTTGATTTTCTGTTCTCGATTACGACTACAAACCTCCACAAAATAGGTGCATCCTCAGATTTGAAAGTAACCAGTTTTGTACCAGATTGCTCAGAATGGTAAAAGTTTTAAGGGATAGTTTTCATTTTTATGGAAGAGTAATAATTCTCTTATGCCGAGGTGACGGACTTCGATGCAAAGTTTATTATGTATGTGTGTGTAAATGAATAGTTTCAAATTTTGGCACAAGCCTACAATTACCAGTTTTCAACTAGTACAGGAAGTTTTTTTGTTTGTCTGCACCTGTGGAAATTTTAGAGTTTAGTGAAAGTTTTAAAATTTGGTGTATTGATGTAATTTTCCCCTCTGAACCTCATAGGCTAATTCACTTTTTTCCAGAAAATTTTCCACAAATGTTACAGAGATTGAAAGTTTGGTCATTTTTACCCAGTCAGAAAACAGGATTTGGAAGCCATCATTTTGTGCATGATAGCACGTTGTCAACTGTAAACAAATAGAATATTGGCGGAATTCTACTTCATGTACGTCATATAACCCCTCATAACTTTTTTATTTTGAGGAAATGTTCAGAAAATTGTTGCGGATTTGTATTCTACACGCGAGAATATATACGATTATGCTAAAACAAAACAAAAAAAAAATTGATGCGTGATTTAAGAACTATTTTGCTATTATTTTTATGACCACTCATACCTCATGTATTTTAAGCATTTAATAAGCAAAAAATTACCACGTGGGTAAGCAGCTTGGTAACAGCTTAGGTTGTTACTATGGAAACAGGCACCTATATGTCTATGGGTTTGAACTGGCGAAAAGTACTCAAACTTTGCAAACTTTAAAAGCTATTAACCCATTATTTATTGATTTATGGCGAAAATGAATTTCCTGTCAATAAAGAGCTTACAAACTACACGAATTCACCAAATATGAAATCAATTGAAATAAAAATTGAAGGAACTGAAAAGTGGCAGCCAAAGAGAAAAGATCCCTGGTACATATTTTATCGATCCTGAAAGGATGAAAGGCAGTCGACTTCGACAGCATTTGAACTCAAAACATAAAGACGCCTTTATCGGTCTGTTTTGCCGAACCTCTAATGTTATGGGGACACAAACACACCGACATCGCTTGTCAAGAGCGATGATGGGAGGATAAACACAGACACACAGACATATACATGTATATATATATATATATATATATATATATATATATATATATATATATATATATTTATATATATACGACGAGATTCTTTCAGTTCCCGCCCACCAAATCCTCTCACAAGACTTTGGTCGGCCCGAGGCTGTAGTAGAAGATATTTGCCCAAGGTGTCACGCAGTATAAATAGCTTGGTAATCAAGCTATTTACCACACAAACACTCCTGCGTCTATTTATGTATTTAACTGAATAACATAAATAAGTATACTTGTGATTTAAGTCATTCAACCATGAAGTTCGTGACGAGAATATGTATATCCTGTTCACATACGAAACAATATATGGTTACAGGAAAACAGTCTCTCTGAACTGAAGCTTCTTTGAAAGAACAAGACTGCGTAATTTCTGTACAATAAAATTGCTTAATCGAAATGAATATATTGCATTAGAGATTCAGTGATTAATATAGAAACAACATTTTGTAGTAAGCTTTTTAACTTGAGCAATAAATCAGTAAATATAAGCAACAAGAAGTGGAGGGCAAGCCAGAATTCTTGTTTATGTAAATAGAATCTAAGGAGACATTTGCATATCTTAGCAGCTAAAATAATAAATACTAAAACAGGTAAATATTGCAAAAAAACTATAATCATGACGATATTCAAGCGGTGTGATTGTGCGAATGACCATTGCAGGCCTCACAAAGTCTTGTCAAGATGAGAGTGAAATATTGAAGAATCTGTTGAAGATAGGAACTAGTTCTGGGACGGTGTATTTGCGAATTAAAGGCATTGTCGGACTAGACGCATTGTTCATTACATGTGACTGGCTGGATGTGTTTTCACACTTGCGACAAATGCGTAAAAGTGATGAAACGGTGGAGAGAAGAAAATCTGATAGAAGCTTATTTGAGTGTGTGCAAGGTAAAACAAAATGCAAAATAAGAACAAAATGTGGATAACTTACTTATGGGGTGACATCGTGGAAGAATGCTGGGTTGATGTTTCCAGAAAATTGTTAGAGATACTTTTAGCAAGGGACGACAAGAAGCGACTGGATTTGGAGGAAATCGACATGCGAGATAGTAGCCTTTTATAAATTATGATAACCAATATAAACTGCCCTGTATATCGAGATAGATAACTTTTTTCAAGGGCTGGTATACCGTCTTCTTCGCTTGCACTGCAGTCGTACAGCTCTATGGGAACAACCTGGGTTTGTGATTATTGTTTTGGTTAGCTGAGATATGTGAGGCAACAATCATAAGAAGAATGTGTTGGTCACCTACTTAGTTGTCTTGGATGTATAAGGAACACACACATACGCAGGCACACACACACATCTATACACACACACGCACATCTATACACACACACATATACGTATATGAGTTTTGTTATTTAACTCAAGTCGTACGACCAGCAATTATTAGTGGCCCGTCGACAATTTTGAAAACGGAACAATATTGTGTAACCATTAATAAGCAGTCATTTGCTGCAATAACCCATCAACTTTGAAAGAAGAGTCAAGTGAATCGTGATGAACAGTTAAATAACAAGAAAACCAATCGATTCCATTCTCACCCTTGGTACTGAAAAGGTTGGTATGAAGTCTATGGATATAACGCAATACATGGATATAACTCTATAGATCTAACGCAATACATATATATTCTTTTCTAATCTACACAAGGCCCGAAATTTTGGGGGAGGGGGCCAGTCGATTAGATCGACCCCAGTCTTTGACTGGTACTTAATTTATCAACTCCGAAAGGATGAAAGGCAAAGTCGATTTCGGTGGTATTTGAACTCTGAACGTAAAGACAGACGAAATACCTATTTCTTTACTACCCACAAGGGGCTAAACACAGAGGGGACAAACAAGGACAGACACACTGATTAAGTCGATTATATCGACCCCAGTGCATAACTGGTACTTATTTAATCGACCCCGAAAGGATGAAAGGCAAAGTCGGCCTCGGCGGAATTTAAACTCAGCATACGAAATACTGTTAAGCATTTCGCCCGGCGTGCTAACGTTTCTGCCAGCTCGCCGTTTTATAAACATATATTAAAAGAAAATTCTATCCAATTACAAACCATATATATATATATATTGGTTGTCAAGAAAGTTCTTGCGGTTTTAACCTTTAAATTCAGATGCACATGTCTTGGATCAAACAAAACTTTATTAATCGAAATAAACACCATCAGAATCAACAGACTTTTGCCAACACGAAACAAGTTTATTCAGGCCAGTAGCATAAAAATCCTTCGTTCTGGTGGTGGTGAAGTCGTTGAAGGCGTGTTTGGCATCGCCTTGATTTTTGAAGCATTTCTCACGCAGGAAGTTGTCGAGATGCTTGAAAAAGTGGTAGTCAGTAGGCGAGAGGTCTGGTGAGTATGGCGGATGAGGCAGATTTTCGCAGCCCAATTCGTTCATCTTCTGCAGAGTCAGTTGTGCGATGTGCGGGCCGAGCGTTGTCGTGGAGAAGAATTGGTCATTTTCTATTGACCAATGCTGGCTATTGTTGACGGAGTTTCTTATGCATTTCATCCATTTGCTAACAGTACTTCTCCGCCGCAATGGTTTCGTCTGGATCCAAAAAGCTGTGATGGATGAGACCGACCGCAGACAACCAAACAGTCACCATGACGTTCTTTTGGTGTAACTTTGGCTTCGGAAATTGCCATGGAGCTTCGTCGGCGTCCAACCACTGAGCTGAGTGTCACCGGTTGTCGTAAAGAATCCACTTTTCATCGTCAGTCACAATCCGGTCGAGAAACGGATCGTTCTTGTTGCGTAAAAGAAGGGAAGACGACACTTCAAAACAGCGGGTTTTTTTCCTCTTTTGGTTGTCGTTCAATTCGTGCGGCACCCATTTCGCAAGTATTTTTGTTTTTTCAATCTCTTTAAAGTGGTTGGAAATTGTCGTATATGTTACGTCTAATTCAGAAGCAAGCTCTCGAACAGTTGTGCGTGGTTTGGTTTCGTCTAAGGCTCTTAGTTGATTGTTGTCAACATCCGATGGCCAACCACTACGCTTATCATCTTCAAGACTCTCGACACCGCTACGAAATTTTTTGAACCACCATTGTGCTGTACGTTCATTGGATTCTGGGCTAAACGCAGCGTTGATATCGCGAGCTGTTTCAGCAGCTTTTCGGCCTAGCTTGAACTGCGAATTTGCTTTTTGTCCATGTTGTATTCAACGTTCCGGAAAAAATAGCCTAATTATTCAAAAAGAAAAAGAGTAACTCGATTAGATAAAGCGAAAAACGGGCTTTAAAATGATATATAAAGTCAAAGTAATTTAACAAAAATTAATTTGAAAATACATAATTTAAAACCAAAATTTTAAATTCCGCAAGAACTTTCTTGACAACCTATATATATATATATATATATATATATATATATATATATATATATAACAAAGTGGAGTTGTAAGGTACCGCACGAGTGGAATTATATATGAAAGAAGGTTTGAAAATGCAATTTTAAAAGATGTTTATTCACTTGACCGGTTCCACTTTTTTAGAAAAAGATTGTCAAAAGTAACATGTAAAAGCTTTGTTGTGTTAGGTACTGGTTGTCACAAAATATTACAATACATATATACATTCTTTGATAATAATAAGAACTGAATTTATTCTTCAATTGGAAAATAAATTCAAAAATAAAAATAGTTATAAAAAGATTTTTAATCTTATATGCACAGCGTTGCTCTGGAAGAAGTTTAGGTTCATGTTCATTCACAAATGCAGCCAAGTCTGTGATGTCATAATTTGTATCTCTTGCTTTGTCACTTGAAGTTAAATCACTAATTTGACAGTTTGTTTTTGGCAATCGAGAACCAACTCTTGCAAATTTTTGCCTCCTATGGCCAAAATTTGATCCTCAATTTCAATACGTGGTTGGTTAAAAATTGTTTCAGAGAACTGAATATTGGTATCTGAGCTTACCTGTTGAACTGCATACTTTAAGTCCTCAGTCATGTCCTCATGATGCTTCATCCAAAGCTGTAGGAGACTGTCAAGTTGACATATGTTTAATATAATTGCAAAAAGGTTACGGAGTTTCCTTAGCGAATCTGATACTGATGCTTCAGTCAATGCAAGGTTCCAATGTTCATCATTTTCTGAAAAAAAAGAACCTTGTTGATAGCATGCTTCCCTATAAGTTTCACACACATGACCATTTACCCTCCTCGAATCTTGGAATGATTTGGGATCACGTACTTCATGCAAAAGGAGGCTTGAGTAGTAGCATTCTGCTTGGCTTGGGAGGACACTGTAAACACTTGCAAGAGCATCAGACCCTCTTCTGCCATTTATTGTTCCTCCAGGTGTAATACTTAAGCGATTGTAGGTAAAGGAGTTTTCTTGCATCTTCATCTACTTGACACAACTTTAAAAAGGCAGTAAGGGTAGTTTCTTTTGAAGAAAGTGCTTGTTGCAAGGTTGTTTGTTTTGTAAAGATAACCCTGTGGTCATTCTCTAGATGGACACTCAGATGAATAAGCCTGGGTACCTCTCATGAATGGGAAAATTGAAGATGCGCCAAAAAGACTCATTGTTACTAGTGTATCTTCCTCTGTCAAACTGTGCATCTGCGTCATTTTTATTTATCAGCTGACTGCCATTCTGCATAAGAGTGTATGTGGCAGCATCTAAACCTTTGTTCATATATTTGCAAATATACTTGATAGAGATGAGTTGTAGAATTCAACAGAGTCGTAGAATTCATCATTGACTCTAGCTACCTGTACTCATCTTTGCTTCACTGTAGAATACTGATCATCTACATCTACCCCGACTCCTCTTGTAGAATGAGAACATTGTTCTCGAAAACTTTTACGAAAATTAAAATGGGGATTAAATGAAAAAATGAGTTACATGAATATCTTCACAAGAGTAATTGAAATAAATGGAGATTGTGGAACGTCCCCCCCCCACATACACACACACAAATTATCAAACATCAGATGAAATGGACACGTGTGTGTGAGAGAGAGAAGGGGTGTGTTGTATTGTATACATACATGAATGAATATGCATACATCTTTGTGCGTGAGTGTGTGTGAGAAAGTGAGTGAGAGAAAGAGAGAGTGAATGCCACTTAGACATCACTCTCTTTGTCTCTGTCTCTTTCTCTCTCTCTCACACACACGCGCGCACACACACACACATACTTACAAAAAGATGTATGCATATGAATTTTTGTATGTACCTATACATGACAACACACCCCTTGACCCATTCACTCTCTCTCTCTCTCTCTCCCTCTTTCTCTCTCTTGCTCTCATAGACACACACACATAAATAAATGAATATAAACATACTTACAAAACACGTGTGCATATGTGACTGACTTGTGTGTGTGTGACAGAGAGATAAGGAGTCAGAGAGAATATTGTGAACAATAAATGAAATAAACATGAAATGAAAAAGTCGTATAAATAAAAGCTCTTGTACAAAATATTTAAATTTGTGAACTTAGTAAATATTTCTTTCTGTAATTTATTGTAGTTGGGTGAAAATAGTGAATTAAAACTTGAAATGAAAACGTCAAAATAGAGAGTGAAGCTTTTTGCCGTTGCTACATCAATACCGGAAGTAGATACTGAGAAACCATTTTAAAAAAGTGAATCACATATATAATATTATTTATTTTTAATTTTTAAAAATCATAGGAAGAGCCTAATATTTGTCTGAGGTCAAATTATATTGATGCATCACAAGTATGGAAGCAATTGGTGGAACCGTTTTCGCATAAAAAGCGAATACACAGACATCTCTATTCTATATATTAAATAATTATATATATAATAATTATATAATACTATATATAAAAATATCTTTGAGAAAGGATATTGTATATAGATCAAGTGTAATGAACATTTATAAAGACATGCTATTAAATGGCCCATATTTTCGCGACGTGAAAGCCATGCGCAAGTGCGTGTGTGTATACGTGTATGGCCACCAAGTTGAAGGTGTACAAAACAGTTGTACTCTCCACACTATTGCATGCCTGCAAGACTTCGATGGTTTACGAACGGCACGTCAAACAGCTAAATTGCTTCCAGATGAGCTGAGAAAGTTGTTGAGACTCACCTGGTGAGACAAGGTCCCTGACATGGATGTCCTCTCTCGAGCTGATGAAGAAAGTGCAGGTCAGGTGAGCAGGTCACTTTGTCCGAATACCTGACACACGATTACCCAAAAGACTGTTTTTCAATGAACTGGCAAAAGGCAAGTGCACTTAAGGTAGACAGAAAAAGCGTTTCAAAGACACACTCAAAGCCACATTGAAGTGCATTCAGATCAACTCCGACAACTGGCAAATACAAGCACAGGAATGCCTGGTCTGGCATAGCTGCAACAATAGAGGTGCCAACTCTTACGAACAAAACAGGATCGCAGGAACACAAAGAAAAAACTCCTCGCCTTTATTCCCAGCAGACCACACACACACACACACACACACACACACGCAAAACACACACACACACGCACACACACACACACAAACACACACACACACAAACACACACACACACGCAAAACACACACACATACGCACGCACGCACACACACACACACACACACACACACACACACACACACACACACACACATATATATATATATATATATAGTGAGAGAGAGTGAGAGGAGGCAGGTGGCTTAGTGGTTAGGTTGTTGCACTCATGAACGTAAGATTATACATATATATTACGCTAGCCTGAAACGTATGTATTAAATTATTTCAAAATATCACTATTTAGTTTGACTTCATTATTATAAGATGTGTGTGTATGTGCGCGCGCGTAAGAGCCCTCTTTGTATATATATATATATATATATACTTTTTTGCTTGTTTCACTCATTAGACTGCGGCTATGCTGGGGTACCCCCTTGGAGAATATTTTAGTCCCATGAATCGACCCTAGTACTTATATATTTATATATGAATGCTTTCATTTTTGTTTTAAAGTCAGACAAAAATCATAAATGCAGACACAAATCATATTCATTTACATGAGTACTATTATACACCACTCAAATAATGTACTGATTAATGATAAAATGCGTATCAAATACGTCATGCACATCCAATTTTTGTCCATTTCCGAAGAGTACTAATTTCATAAATACACTTTATACGTACGATTTTTTTTTTATGTTTAAGAGAAAATCTGTTCCCCAATTTTTCCCCTTTCACCATGTAGTAATATACAAGTGCAGACAATACATTTGGAAGACTAAACATGTTATTTAACCCGTATTGGCTGGAGAGTGGTAGTAGCTGCCTCTAAAGAACTAACCAATATTCTGAGCGCCAATTATAAAAATGTGTGAATACATATACAAACTATACTCAACAAAATCGTTTCCAGTATTCACAACCAGTTCATACTCTTACTTAAACATTATGTAATAGTGGTTTCAAATTTTGGCACAAGGCCAGCAATTTTGGGGGGAGGGTGTAAATCGATTACATCGACCCCAGTGCTCAAATGGTACTTAATTTTTCTGATCCCGAAAGGATGAAAAGCAAAGTCGACCTTGGCTGAATTTAATTTCAGAAGGTAAAGACGAGTGAAATTCCGATAAGCATTTTGCCCGGCGTGCTAGTGATTTTGCCAGCTCGCCGCCTAAATCATTGTGTAATATTAATCGCTGTTTTATATGCGCCATAAATTAATTCTAGTTCAGGTAAATATTATGTAAAAACACTCAAATTAACTCAGCCCCTCAGAAATAGTCCTATTTCAAGAAATAACCTTTATTGAGTTTCACAGTTTGATATCAATGTCAGTTTATTTATTTCTTATATAATAGAGGTAGGAACAAAAAGTATATGCAGTTAATGAACGGAAAACAGCAGATTGATCTCTCGCTCACAAGAGCCAGGTAGCTGTGCTAAATTAAACAATGTTCTAAGTCTAAAATCCAAGAAAATGGTCAATGATCAATCTGGTCTTAGAACTAGACTAGTATTAGGATTTGACGCCGCGGATCATAAATTACCTCTAAAACAACTACTATAAATTACTTATAAACAACTTGGTAAAATATGGATCCTAGGTATACACACACACAACGCACGCACACGCACACACACACACGCCACACACACACACACACACACACACACACACACACACACACACACACACAAACACACACACACACACACAGTTATCTCCACCAGCTGTAAAATAGACGGTTTTCTACACGTACACTCACTCTTCTTTCAGAAAATTCCTGTTGAACCGAAACCCTTGTAGAAGACAAATGAGCTCGATATGAACTGCTGTTGATATCATGTCACGTGCACTCATATATATCATCTACACATTCTACATACATAAATACTCGCAGTCATACACACATAGGCATACACCCATACCAGTAACCAAATACAATAGAAACATACATACCCAGTCACGTGGAAAAGTATGCTCACGTACACATAAATTTACACAAACACAGATGTCCTCAAACGCACACACACACAAATACGCAGATATTCACACATACATACAAACATATACACATAAACATACCCGTACCCATATACAAAATTACAACTTATTCTCATTTGAAGTGTTCTGATTGGCTGAATGAAATTTAATATAATGAGATGTTCATAAAGAAAGTTATCGTAACACAGTCAGAGATAGGTAAGACATCATAAATTTCTTTTTAGGATATTTCATTCTGTATTGCTGTTACATTTCACGGTTCAATGACTTTTCACTACACATTCATTCCTTCTCTGGCGTCTCTCTCTCTCTTCCATTCTTTCTTAATATATATATTGTGGAAAATAAGTATGAGTGCTTTTTTCTTTATATAGAGCAACAATAATATAGTCTTTTATTTACCTGGTGAAAATAATTATATAATCGTCCCCGACTGAAATTCTGTAGTTTGATTCGCTTAGTAAGACGTGTTGCATACGATCGTGAGCTGAATACCTTAATTACTAAACCGCTCGTCTTCACTTTTCATGTCTATCCCGATCTTAATGCAACAATAGATATGGAGAAAAACATGCAGAAAATAATAAAAAATTAAATCCAAAAACAAACACACACACACACACACACACACACACACACACACGCACGCATGTATGTATGTTAGTATGTAGGTACGTACGACTGCTATATCAAAAGTAATGCAAAAGTGGACATAATGTTTTTTATTAACTGATATAGTTTGTTCAAATTGCACATGTTAGCAAGATAACTCATATTCGACACAAACCTAACATTGAACATGGGCTCCATCCCAAGCGATACATTAGCGTCAGCGTTGAAACCAGTTCGTGAATCCTCTTTGAAAAAAAAATCAGATGTGCAGCGCTGTACTCACTTCTTCACAGCCACTTCCACTTCATCTATGACAGATTCTCAACCTTTTCCCGGCCGTTGTCCCCTAAAAGCTATTTTTGACGTAAGCTAATTGATAACACAAGGCATCAAAATTTTTGCTACTGTTGGATGAAATGGTGCTCATAGGTAATTTGGAAGCACTGATTCCGAATCCGCAATCAATTTTGCTCTAGCACGTCACGTTTTTGCGCTATCATTATTATACTGCTATCAAGATTACAATAATGTGAACATTCATGACAAATAAAATGAATGTTATGTTAAGCGTAAATTACCGTTATTTCGTATAAGAACAATAGCAACTAGGTGGACAAGTAGCTCCAAAACCAATAAAACACAAAACAAAAATGTAAAGTGAATATTATTAATTTTATGTTTTCCAAAAATAGCTTTGGCGTCTTCTTTTACGCTTATGTTGCATGGAAAAAAGTCAAGATGAGAATGGAGAAAATGAATTTTTAGAGACATTCTTGCTCCAAGTTGCTTATAAGCTTTCAAAAAAACAATCATTCAAAAGAGTAACGTAGTTAGATGATTTTTCATTTCTCCCCAATTTTTTTTTATAAGAGAAACAAACTTTTTCCAAGCAGTTTTCTCTACTGGGCTTCATTTTTCTTGAAAAAGCTCATCACAAATTAGTGTGCGAATTTCTGGTCCATTAAAAACACCAGTTTTGATCTTAGCTTCACTCTTACTAGAAACAAATTTTTTACTGAGATATTTGAATCCTTCACCGTCTTCATTCATGGCCTTAACAAAATTCTTAAACAAATCAAGTTTAATCTGTAAAAGAGGAAGGTAAATTTTCTGAGGGTCAACTAAAAGGATATATTTAACGCTGTATCTCCCCTGGAGTGAAATAACTTCTCTTTGGCCACTCTTTTTGATCATAGTGATGCTTGTCATCTCTGCTGTTCCAAAGACACAAAAAATACTAACGCTTTATATACCACATTTACAACCCAAGAAGCAAACCAATGAATTTCAAGTCCCCGCATATATTACACTTGTGCTCAGAATATTTAATCAAGTGCAAATTTTTATCCATTGATTTATAAGTTTCCTTTAATCCTACAGCATGTGCTAGTGGTATTGAAGGTTTTTGATTGCCATTATGCAGCAAAACAGCTTTTAGGATTGCTTTCCTGGAATCTATGAAGAGATTACATTCTTCAGGATTATGGCCGTACCCCATCTCACGTAGGAGTCCTTCAACATCACAACAAAAACAAATACCGTCTTTCTCCGTAAAAAATTCATGCAATTCTGTATGCCGTTTTCGAAAAAAAAGAGCATTTTACATCATCGTGTTAAAGATACCATTGTTTCAACTTGGATCCCAGTAGTTCTGACTTTTCTTTAGTTAAACCCAAGTCTCTAACTAAATCATTTAACTCAAATTGACTTAATAAATGAGGAACCTTTTTTGAAGGTCCTGGTTAATCACGGTGATCTGCTGTATCACACGGCACGCCTTCAATTGAAGTAGATGCAGTACTTTCTTCACTTAAACTATCTTTGTCAAAAGATGAAGGAGGTTTTAGAATCGGAATATTTTTCAGCAGCATGAGCAACTGGTTTTAAAGTTGAAGAGCAATCTGTATAAACAATCTTAGATTTATTCTTCTTAGAGAAACCTGTGATGTTAGTTAAGCAGAAATAGCAATCGATATAGTGGTTTGTTGGTTCGGGCATATCATTGGTACTGCAAAGGGCATACTTTTCCGTTTACCATTCAGCCATTTAGTTAGTGCTATGTGGCAGTTTTTGCAAAAAACATGAGGCGCCAACAATTTATCTTGGTCTCCAACTTCGCACCAGAAGTAAAGCTTGCGAGCATTTAAAAATTTCTTTGTAAGCTTATTTCTCTGATCTTTTGGCGTAAATTTTCTACACACGCAAGAAAAGTTGTACGCGTGATTAAAACAAACTTTTCAGCTCATCATAAATACATACAGTAATAACCTAAATCAACACTCAAGGAAGCCTGTCAACACCAGAGATAAAGACACCGCCGAAAGTGGGGAGGGCGCCACGTCAAAAATAGTAGACGAGGAGAGGCCGTAACCGGGCGTGGTTCTTCCTGCTGAGGTCTTTAGCCACTGGATTTTATAAAGGAGCTGTTGAGGTAGCGAATCACGAAATGTGATTGGAATTCTCCAGATAAATCCTTTGTGTCTCCCAGCTATAGACATTGCACCATCAGTAGCGCATGAAACTAAATTTTCATAGTATGGAATTTCTTTTTCTTCAAAAAAACCTTTTTACGGCAGAAAATATACAAGCGCCCGTTGTGTCAGTCTCCAACAGATTTACAAATAATAAATCTTCTTGTAATGCACAGTTTCTATCAAAATATCGTACATATCCCATTAAAAGGGCCTTATTGTCAATAACTGTGCTTTCGTCGATTTGAATAGAAAAATTCTTTGTTTTCAATCTTTGAATCAGTATGTCTTCAATTCTACGGATAAAATCATTACTTAAAGATAGAGCTTTAATAACAGATGAAGGATCTTGATTCATAACTTCTGATAATATTGATTCTACTGCAGGCACAATAATCTTTTCAGCTACCATATGTGTACTATCTGTTTTGCAATAATTTCTGCAATTTTGCAGGAAGCAATCAGTCCATCGTCATTAATTCTTGTCTGTTTCTTAAATAATGATTTAACAGTATTCCGATTTTTATAATCAGTTTTCAATCCCTCAAGACATTTGACAGGATTAGCAACTTTTTCGGGGTTGTTTTCTTCTCATGTGCTCAAAGAGTTGAGAGGGCTCCGTGGCTTCACTGGACAAAGATTGCTGACACATGATACAAAAGGGCTGCTTTGGGTCTGTAGAGTTCTTGATAAAACCATACAGTAAGTACTCATCGATATACTGTCGACACTTCTTTTTCGCCGAACCTGCCTTAAAAAGTGGATGAGAACGAATGCAAATTAGTGAACACTAAACTATTATGTCTGCGTCCGACGGTTAAGAAAGGGAACGTCAAGTTCAGACGAGTGCCGTGTATTCAATGAATCACGCAGCCCGGCGGCCAGTGTCATAGTAACAAGGGTAAGAAATTCAGTGATGAATGAGTCATTATAAATCGAGGAACTAAATCCTGGAAGATAACGCACTTATTGAAGAGCATAGTTATGGTATTTGAATTAAGGTAAAGAGTTCGCTTTACGGCTTGACCGCAATTATTGAGAAGAGCCCTTGTCATGATGCACTGGATCCGTGATTGCCTGTTGAATTTTGCCCCCAAGGGGAGATTCGTCCCCGGTTGAGGACCACTGATTTATGCCATCAAATCGTTGTCTCCCAAAACTGTCATTCGTTGGACCGAATAGGTGGAAGTGAGAGTGCCAAGTCCAGGCTGTACGATAGATAGGAGGCTACTGACCTGCCCAATTTGCCAATTGCTTCACTTACTACCGAGAATATATGCGATCATGCATTGTAATGATGAATGTGGAGCGTTTTCAGATCCTAATTCATTTTTCCCTCCTAATGACTTCTCGAGATGTTACTGTGTGTCTCAAAGTTCTGCTTGCTATTCACGGTACAGCCACGTTCTAGAAAACAAAAGCAACTGATGCTCTTGTCATCTCAAAGTATTTTAAATCAAACGACTATAACTTTAACGAATGCCTAAAAGTACACATACTCAGATAATATTCTGACTCTACTGAATTTTGTCTGTGTTGAATCTAAATTAATTTGTTGTGTGTGTGTGTGTGTGTGTGTGTGTGTGTGTGTGTGTGTGTGTGAGTGCGTGTTCCAGCATTTACGTTATCATTTATCCCACGACAGTGGGTGAATATATTGATGTCAACTTTTAGTTACTCGCGAGCACTTCTAGGCTTCAATACTAATACAGTTCTCAAGGCAGCGAGCTGGTAGAAACGTTAGCACGCCGGCGAAATTCTTAGAAGCATTTCGTCTATCTTTACGTTCTGAGTTCAAATTCCGCCGAGGTCGACTTTGCCTTTCGGAGTCGATAAATTAAGTATCACTTCGTACTGGGGTCGATCTAATCGACTGGCTCCCTCCCCCAAAATTTCGGGCCTTGTGCCTAGAGTAGAAAAGAATACTAATTCAGTTCTCAAAAATGGGAGAGTAAGATGAAAAGTTAAAGTTGAATCACAATATCAGTTATTTTAAAAGGAAAATATATGTTGAGTTTAAAAGAATGTGCTCATTGAGAAGAATCATTTGATGAAAATATCGTTAAAATGTATTACCTACGAAAAATGTAGAGTGACTTTAAGTAACGAAAAATATGGTAAATAACCACCCAAAATTGACTTTGAATGAAAATATCTCAGCTATTGTAAAAGAAAATTCTACAATAATTGTGTTCAAATGAAAGAGCTCTTCGCGAAAACCTTGTTAAAAAATAACTAGCTAGAAAAAAATAATGTTGCTTTAAGTGACAGAAAAATGGTTAACGTTTTAACAAATCAAAATATTTTAGTCCTCTTATGATATTTAGCATAATAAATATGGCACCTCATTACAAGATTCACTTAACTTAATGGTGCAGAGCGCTTCACCGGAGTTCTGGAGGTGCTAGGTTCGATTACTTGTATCAACTTGCAAGCCACTTCTTTTTCTAAGGGTATTTAGCCGATCTAAGCTGTTTTCACTATTCTGCGTTCGAATTTTTTGTTTTTTGTAAAACACCGACTGAGTTTTCTCATGACCAAATTTTAGTGACTAACAAGCTCATCTAGGCTTTGTCCTTAATTCACTTCCAAATTCACAACCAAATTCAATGCCATCTCTTTATCATTCGCCTACAGTATTGGGTGAATATATTCTTAAAGCTAATTTTTAGTTACTCGCAAGCACTTCTAGGCTTCATTACTAATTCGAACCAAGTTGAATGCCGTTTTGTAGCAATTATCATCCAGTCCTAAGATACATTTTTGAGATAAAATAATTGAAATTTGGTTCATTAAAATAAGTTAGATCAAACTATGTGACGTCAAAAATGGGAGAGAAATGCGAAAAGTTGAATTTGACTCAAAATATCTCAGTTATTGTAAAGGAAAAATATATAATAATTTGGTTTAAAAGAAAGTGGTCATTGAGAAGAATTTTTTGATGAAAATACCGTTAAAATGTTTTAGCTACAAAAAGGTAGTGCGACTTTAAGTGACGAAAACTACGGTAAGGAACCCCCAAATTGACTTTGAATGAAAATATCTCAGCAATTGTAAAAGAAACTCTACAATAATTGTATTCTAATGGAAGAGTTCTATGAGACGAATCTTATGGTGAAAACTTCGTCAAAAAATATTAGCTAGTGTGGCTTTAAGTAATGAAGAAAGTGATCGTTTTAACAAATAAAATTATTTTTGCATTTTAAGATATTTAGCATTATAAAATACGGTACTTATGGGTCGCTTAGCTCATAGAGCCGCTTAGCTTTATGGAGTTTGAGTTTGAGAGTTAGGAGTTTCGATACACTGTAGCGGCTTGCGGGTCACCCTTCCCCACATCGCTTTCTAAGGCTATTTAGCCTATTGTCTAAGTTGTTTCCACAACTATTCTGCGTTCGCGGTTTATTTCAGAGGAAAGGGCTTCATGAGAAGAATATGTTGGAAACCTTGTCAAAAAATATTCTTTTCTACTCAGGCACAAGGCCCGAAATTTTGGGGGAGGAAGCCACCCGATTAGATCGGCCGTAGATCGCAACTGGTACTCAATTTATCGACTTTGAAAGGATAAAAAGCAAAGTCGACCTCGGCGGAATTTGAACTCAGAACGTAAAGACAGACGAGATACCTATTTCTTTACTACCCACAAGGGGCTAAACACAGAGAGGACAAACAAGGACAGACAAACGGATTAAGTCGTTTATATCGACTCCAGTGCGTAACTGGTACTTATTTAATCGACCCCGAAAGGATGAAAGGCAAAGTCGACCTCGGCGGAATTTAAACTCAGAACGTAACAGCAAACGAAATACGGCTACGCATTTCGCCCGGCGCGCTAACGTTTCTGCCAGCTCGCCGCCTTCTTGTCAAAAAATATTTATTTCTTTATTGCCCACAGGGGGCTAAACATAAGGGAAACCAACAAAGGGATTACATCGACCCCAGTGCGTAACTGGTACTTATTTAATCGATCCCGAAAGGATGAAAGGCAAAGTCGACCTCGGCGGAATTTGATCTCAGAACGTAGCGGCAGACGAAATACGGCTACGCATTTCACCCGGCGTGCTAACGTTTCTGCCAGCCTTCTTGTTTAAAAATATTGACTACAAAAAACGTTAGTTGACTTTAGACGAAGAAAAAAAGGTGATAATTGTAAGAAATCAAAATAATTTTGTCTTTTTAAGAAGAATTATTTCATTATTATTTCTTTATTATTATTATTATTATTATTATTATTATTATTATTATTATTATTTCATTATCATTATTTCAAGAGTTCATTACGATGAATATTTTGGAGAACACCACATCTGAAAATATTAAGCACAACAATAAGTTATGACTTTTCGCGATTTCATATTTGCTCTTATTTTTCTGTTTATGTCTTAAAATTGGCGAGTTGAGTTGGCATCCTTTTTGTCTCGGGAGACAATGGAGTTGCGCATAAAGTAGTCTAGTCAGGCTTTTACATTTCATGTCCTGATACATTTCCTGCTGTGGCTGTGTAGTCCTATCCTGGACTAACACTCCCTCTGGCAGGTACCGCAAATGTAGCGAAGACTGTTCCTGGCTGGTTGTAATGCCATAGTTTCTTGTTGACGTCTTTTCTTGTCTTTCCATTTCTCCTCTCTCTCTCTGTCACTCCTTTGTATTCCCTCTTTTACGGTACGTCGCCAGTCTCCACGGTTGCCGGCAACTGCCTCCCAACCGCTAATGTTGATGTTGCAGGCCTTCATGTCCCTTTTGCAAACATCCTTGTAACGTAAGAACGGTCTACCCACAGACCTAGTATCCCTAGCAAGCTCTCCGTAGAGTATGTCCTTGGGGATTCTGCCATCTTTCATACGGCTAACATGCCCAAGCCATCTCATACGTCTTTGCGTGAGGAGTGCAAACATGCTTGGTATTCCTTGGTATGTCTTAAAATAAGTACTTATTAAAAGCATAAAAATTAAAATTTCAATTATTAAAAATTTAATTAATAATTATTTAATCAAAATATAACATTTTATAATAAAAATTGTTTAAAAACATTAATTTATAACATAAATGTTGTTATTAATCCTTTGTTATTTTTAGGCGCAAACAAAATTTCCAAGTTTGAACAAAATGTGTTTTTAAAGTATATATACAACAGTATCATTTTTTTTCTATAATGAATGTAAATATAATTAATTATAACAATAGAATCGCTTTTTGGGTAAAAATGGACAAGAGTGAAAAATGCAAGCTCAGAATCCTAAAATATTCGTAAATATCGAACATGGAAAAGTACAGAACAAGCAGCAATTAAGCCTGGAAAAATACAGGACAGGAAGAAAAATAAAATTAAAATATTACTGCTGAAGTTAGAATTTGCTAAGTAAATTTCAGGAATTGTTCATCAAATAGTGTGTGCACTGTTTTTTTTTTTTTATATTCCTTTACTTTTCATCGCAATTTTTAAAAATTTAAGAATATATGTAATTCAAAAGAATATAATAACATTTTCTTTAAAGAAACAAAAGAATTTTTTTAAAGCTTTCACTGTCAGATAACAAAGTATTTACATTTAGAAAAATATTTAAAAAAAGAAAAATGAAAGCCCTGAGGTTATAATTCTCAATTTTGCTTAAACTGCTATTATGTCACTTTTTAAAAATATATGTTTGCAATATCAACTTTTTAATGTGTAAACTTGCAGGCAAATTGTCTTTTCACTAAAATTGAAAATAGATATAGAAATATTACTTTGTGATCAGTGGATTTATTTCACTGGAATTATATGTTTACGAGGTCTAGACAAGCATCTGCAGCTAGCAAGCCATGCTACTCCAGACTGATGACGAGCAAGACTCAGAAACTAGTCTCTGGATGCAGACTTAGCTGGGTGGGGGTGCTTATCTCTCCCTTGTAAGCATAAGGACACAGGAAATGTGTCAAGGCCGACAGGAAGCGTTGATGCTTCCTAGGGCTAAATAGCGGTGGTGTGATTCCCTTCATGGGACTGTCACATTAAGTTGACAGTATTCAACTACTCTGAAAATAAATAGCTTCTTGAGTATTTTACTTTAAACTTTTAAGTGAAAATAAAATATACACACACACACACACACACACACACACACACACATATATATATATATATATATATATAAGGGTACTTATTAGTACTTTAGATTTTAAATTCTAACTTCAGCAGCAATATTTTAAGTTTTTTTCCTTCTTGTCCTGTATTTTTCCAGGCTTAATTGCTGCTTGTTCTGTACTTTTCCATATTCAAAACTTGAGAATATTCTAAGATTCTGCGCTTGCACTTTTCATACTTGTTTCTTTGTGTGTTATTAGCACCATACCTTGGAGGGGTGAAAAATGACAGGAGAGTTCCATTAGTTTTATGCAGCATGTTCTTTCCCATTATTCTCTTCCCTCTTTTCCTTTCTCTTCTATTTTCCATTTTTTCCCTCTTGTTTTAACCAGTTACGAACAAGCAAAACGCGATTTTTCTGTCTAGGAAGAAACGTAGAACGGTCCAGATAATATTTCAAATTTCCACATTTACACTTATTTTACATTTTTCGTAATTCCTGTCATAATTCCTTCGCGTCCAAAGGAATTTGGGCGGAAGGACCGGTTAAGTTGCTCGGAGTTTGATTCGGTCCGGACCTCCAAGTGGGCGAGAACTGGAATGAGGTGATAGACAGGCTGGCTAGTCTCACCCAGAAATGGGCCGAGAGAAAGCTGTCCCTGAAAGGTCGGGCGGAGGTGGCGAATGCGTACATGCATCCGTCATATCCACCCACCTGACTGTCGTCCCTGACTGGTGCGCTTGTTCTACTTCCTGTGGAAGGAACAGGTACCACTTGTCAGACGGTCCATTTACTATCAGCTCCCGTTGTGTGGAGGACTGGGCATGCCGTAGCAGATGATGCACTCAGGCTGCGACATCTCTAGCGATACCTTAACGATGAGCAGGTGTGGTCGCCGTTTGTTGGAAGCGCTTTTCCACAGCTTGATCAGGAGTAGACCGAGGTAGGGCGCTTGGCACCTAGAGTGTCTTCAAGCGGTCACAGCCCTCGGTCAGTTGGGCAAGGCTGTCCGTGGGTGTTTCCTCTTAGAATTTTATAGAGAATCAGTGGAGGGCAAGATTGACAACGTTCTCGGAGAGGTTCTGGGCGTCGGGCGGGATCAACTGGTTGGTCTCTTACGGAGGACTTTCGGGCCAGGGCCTATCGATAACTTCCAGAAATCCCTGACTTGGCAGTGCTATCAAGGGGCTTTGTCGGTTCGCGATAAGCTCTACATACACGGGTGTAGTGACGTTATATAACAGTGTGCGCGTGCGGGTTTGGAGCCTTCTGGAAAGGCAGAAGGGAAGTGCCCTCTCGCGCATGTGCGAAGCACTGAAGAAGGAAATGCTGATGTGGCATTAGTTGATAGGCGAGGGAGGTTCCCTGAACAAAGGGGTACAGAGAGACAGGCAGTAGCAGAACGCCTTTCATACGAAATTGTTGCAGACCAATTTTTCTCCGCTGTCTCTGGACGCTAAGACTTGAGGCACAGCGATCGAAGAGAAAGGATGTATTTTCATACGTGTGAACAACCTATTCTCCTGTCCCAGACGCTTGGGATTTAACCTATCTATTGCTGCTGAATTGTTGTAAGAATGGATACCAGTATACCATCGTGTTTCATTTTTGTATAAGAGAATAAAGAATTATATATTTCTAAACTTGCTTTTCGTTCCTGACTGGTAGTTTCTAGAAACAAAAAGAAAGGAAATTGTGTTGCACCCAAGTTGCACCCCAAAAGTGTAAAGAAGCAACCAGTTCCCGTTACACGGGTATGCAGTCAGACGGGCTTGCCCGAGATGCACGCTGAGCGATGGAACCGTTCTGCATGCTCTCGTACAGTGTCCTCTCATTGCTAACATGTGGAGCTTTGTCGAACAGTTATTGTCAGGTGTAGGACGGATCCGGTTATCGTCCGAGTCCATCGTAAAGATCGCCCCACCTCCTTCCTTTGGCCGGGTAGGACAGGTAGTTGTTCTCTGTCTGGTGACTATGGCGAAAGAGGTTGTGTGGTGGACGCGATTGAAAAGGTAAAGACGAGTACCTTCATCTTCGGCCAAGGCCATATTGACTTTTTCAGGTTCCACCTGAAAAGGAAAGTGAGCCTGGAGGGGGAGGTGCTGTCGCCCGGTAAATTTGTTGAAAGGTAGGTGAATGTGGCAAGAATGACCCGCGTGAATAGGCCTACTGTAAGTGTGCGCCTGTTGGCCGGATGGAATGAGGAGGAGAGGGATGCCTACCTGAGATACCTTTGTTGTTAGGGCGTCCAAAGAGATTCCTTTGGTCATCTCTCAGTGGAACTCCCCCTATTGGCGAAATACATTGTTGATTTAATTTCCTTGTTAATTGTGATTTTTTTTTACTGTTTACACGTTTAACTCCACTATCCCTCATCTGTGTATCGTCCTTTATGTTTTATGTTCGGCCCTGGTGACCAATAAAGAAATTATTATTATTATTATTATTATTATTATTAGTAGTAGTAGTAGTAGTAGTAGTAGTAGTAGTAGTAGTAGTAGTAGTAGTAGTAGTTAAGATGTCGCGCAGTATCCAATATCGTGATGTTGTTGATTGAAGATATAGTGTCTGTCAGGGGTTTGTACTGTCTGTCATGTCACAAGAAGGACCTAAGACTGACAGTACTTGAAGCAGTGTGTGCAGTTCCAAATAATACCGATTTCTGCAATACACTTAGACTGCAGGGTATTTGTAAAGTTTCCAGTTGTTTCTTCAGGTTGGGTGATATTGAACCCAATGCTCCGATGACAATAGGGACAACTTTGTAGCTGCTACATCTTGGCGATCTCAATTCTCAGGCCTCCATATTTAACAATCTTTTCTCTTTCTTTCATAATAATATGTTGATCTCCTGGTACCGCCACGTCGATTATTAGGCACTCTTGTTTGTCCTCCCTAAAGGTTACTATATCCGGCATTCTGTGCTCTAACACCTTGTCTGTCTGGAATTCAAAGTCCCAAAGGACTTTTGCCTTCTCCTTTCCGTCCATTACCTTTTCCGGTGTATGTTGGTATCATGCACCCGTTACCTCGTATCCATACTTCCGGCTTAGTAGCTAGCGAATGTTTTAGACTACCTTGTCGTGTCTGCGTTTGTATTCTTTCTGCGCAAGACTTTCACAAACACTAACAATGTGAGTCACGCTTTCGACCCTCTTACCACACATCCTGTAGTCTATCCAGGCTACAACAAGATTCTTTTTTTTATTTTATTCATACCTCATTTACTATCGGTAAGAAACAGCTGCTTATGGCGGTGTATACTTGAGAGATTTTTGAGCCAGAATCCCCGAACACCGTCTGGTCTGGAGGCTTTCCAATTCGGTAATTTCTTAAGTATCTTGTTAACTTTCTTATCTACGAGATATTCTGTCGGGAATTCTTTTACTGACAGTAGAAAAAGTGGAACAGCAATATGGATGACAAAAGGAAAGACCGTCCTTATACACAAGGACAAAAAAAAAAAGAAAGGGTTGGGTTAGTCAATAACTAGAGACCTATCACATGCTTACCGCTTCTCTGAAGTTATAAACTGGCCTCAATGAAGTGTGTAGAAGTGTATAGATTCTGGAAATCCTTAGATCCCAAAGTACGGGAAATCATCTTCGACCTGGACTATAAGATGATAATCCTGGACGTGAGTGACGGTGAAGGCGGTGCCTTTAGACTGGTGGCCATTTATGCTTCGACAAGGTTCGGAAGGTCAGGTTTCTTGAGACGTCTAGAAACATTCCTGGGAACGTCTCACACTTTAGTATTAATGGAGGATTGCAAAAGTATTTTGGACACTCGGAAGGACTGTGTGAAGCTAGTACATAGCAGAAGGGATGTAAAAGCCTTGAAACCACGCTCAGAAACTTCCAGTTACCTGACAGGTACCAACTAATTTTCCTTGATATGCAATAGTGGATATAGAGCAACGATGACAGGTCATCTAGATCATACACAGAGTATTTTTGGGGTCAGTGAATAGGGATAGTGTAGGTTATCCACAAGTCAAATTAGTGGGTTTCACAAATCTATGAGCTGTAGAGCTATGAGCTGTAGATAGGGACCTGTAGAGCCGTAGACAGGGACCTAGTTACTGGAAGTTGAACGTGTCCTTACCGGCACGCAGAACTAGAGACCGGTTTAGTGAACTTGTTGTTAAGCGGCAGTTGACGGTAACAATCGTCAACAGCCAGTGGTAGTTC
Source organism: Octopus sinensis (assembly GCF_006345805.1). Lineage (NCBI taxonomy): Eukaryota > Metazoa > Mollusca > Cephalopoda > Octopoda > Octopodidae > Octopus > Octopus sinensis. The sequence goes on along the minus strand of NC_042999.1, from coordinate 74,876,564 downwards.
GCCTTGAAGAGGGCAATTAGCGTTTAGCAAAAAGCGAACAATAGAAATAGATTACAGAGAAAATTAGTAACCAAACTAGCAGTGGCATCGCGACCGACGTTCTAGCAGCGAGAATGGCCCTTGACCGTTTATTCGACGAAGATTGAGCTGTCAGAGCTAAGGCCCGTGTACTCAAACACGAAGGAACTAAAACTGTCCGATGGGCCCAAACGGTGGAAACACGACGTGGCAACAAAATCACTGATGGATCGGGACGGGTGCGCGCTACTCAGTTCCGAGAAGATGTGTGCGACCTACCAGCAGCATATCGTGCTGCTGTTTGAGAAAGCCGATGACTCGACAACGATAGCTGGCTTTAGTTCGTATTTGGACTACCTTCCGCGGCTCTCGTGAGGTTCAGGGAAAAGCCGATAACAGCCGCTGAAATACTGGAGTAGTGAGCGATTGCACTTGTCACTAATCACTCGGTTAGGATGGTCTGCCCAATGAATTCTATGAGTTCATGCCAAGGCGGATTCTTGGCAGACGTCTACCGTAGCTGGCAGCTGAATGGGAGAATTCCTAGTACTGTTAGCCGGGATGTGGTAACGCTGTTGAGAAAGAATACCAACAATGGGGACGTACGAAGGAATTTTCGATCCATAACTGTTAAACAAAGAGTTTTAGATTTTGGCCAAGGTGTTAGCTAAAAGGTTAGCACTAGTCGTCGGTAGTCTGGTTAGGGAAGCGCAAAAGTGCGCAATCCCGGGATAGTTCTTCTTTCTTTTTGTTTATAGTAAAAATGGCAAAATAAGAGTGGATATTTATTTTATGAGTGCTGTCTATAAACTCGTGCATAAAGTATGTTAAAGGCATTAAGAAACCATCGTATTCCAATTTCTTTCACTTTTCAATGAGTAGCAGATGAGTGACTAGATTTCCATACAGACAAAACAGAGGCTACGCTTTTAGGTATTTTGGATAAAGTTTTCAGAAATAACCCAATAGGTTTTCCATTAATTCTGTGAAATATTCACGCTAGTTATTAGTATAAGGCGGTGAGCTGGCAGAATCGTTAGCACTCCGGGCGAAATGCTTAGCGATATTTCGTCCGTCTTTACGTTCTGAATTCAAATTCCACCAAGGTCGACTTTACTTTTCCTCCCTTTCGGGGTCGATAAATTAAATACTAGTTGCGTATTGGAGTTGATTTAATCGGCTGGCCCCACCTTCCCCAAATTTCAGGCCTTGTGCCTATAGTAGAAAGGATTATTATTATTATTATTATTATTATTATTATTATTATTATTATTATTATTATTGAGTGAGAGAGCAGTGCATGCCATCAAAGTGACACTGGGGTAAAATATACGAAGCCCAGTATACCCATCATGACTACCCGTCTGATAAGGGTACACCAGGCACATGCATCACAACCATAAGTGGGCAACATGGTGATCAAGATAAACAGCATATGACCTTGCAGGTGGGGCCCAGTTAGAATTTTCTTCTGGTTAAGTAACCTATCCTACTCAAAAGGTCCCTGAATAAGGGTTGTTTAAGGATGTTAAACGAAACACCCATGTTTCCAGAAGTGAATTATTCAAAACCCTAAGAATCCCTCTCAACACATGGCTGTGATGCTCCCCCACTACTTCTGCTCGTGATCAGAGATGCACATATCGTCAGCCACTAAGGGACATGCTCAACTGGTTAAGGTCAAACAACTGACAAGCAAATCTGTGGTATTGAGCAGAATATTTGCTGTAGCCCATCTTTTATACCAAGACAAAACAATATCCATAAAACTTCCAATCAGTTAAGATCAGAGGCTATGAGAGCCACTGTCTAGTACTGCATCAGGGCGTTTATTATTATTATTATTATTATTATTATTATTATTATTATTATTATTATTATTATTATTATTATTATTATTATCAGCAGTAGCGAGCTGGCAGAATCGTTAGCACGTCGGGCAAAATGCTTCGTGGCATTTCGTTCATCCTTACGTTCTGAGTTCAAATTCCACCGAGGTCGACTTTGCTTTTCATCCTTTCGGAGTCAGTGAAATGAGTACCATGTACGCATTGGCGGGTCAATGTAATCCACAATCCCACACTGCAAAAATTGCAGGCCTTGTGCCTACTGTAGAATGGATTATTATCATTATTATTATCATTTCTTTGATACCAGCTAAATAACAAATACATGCCGAGCGACAACCAGTAACCTAGAGCAAGCACTGCCCTAAATTACTGGTTGTCCTTTGCTACTCTCCTAATGCAATGTTATTCAACACAGCTTCATGCCCTGTTAGGTTTTCGTTCTTGGCTTAAAAAAGAAATAGTTTTTCAAAATATAGATTACAAAGACAAGAACTTACGCACAGTGTAAGTCGTACAGTTTAGTAGTTTTTCTTTTATTCATGTATGTATTTTGTGCGATTTTTTTCTCAAAGCAGGTATGGCTGTGTGGTTAAGAAGATCGCTTTGTAACCATGTGGTTTCGGGTTCACTGCTTGGCACAACTTGAGCAAGTGTCGCCAGCTATTATCCCGGGATGATCACTCCCTTGTGAGTGAATTTGGTTGGTGGAAACTGTGTTGAGACCCGTTGCACATATATGTTTTTCTCTGTGTCTGTGCATATACGTGTGTATATCTTTGTGTTTGTATTATCCCCCGCCAATACTTGACAACCTGTGTGGGTTTGTTTATGTCCCTGCAACTAAAATGGTTCGGCAAAAGAAACCAATAAAATAAATACTAGATATAAAAAATAAGTACTGGGGTCGGTTTTTTCAACTAAACTCTTCAATGCGGTGCCCTAGTGTGGCCGCTGTTCAGGGATTAAAACAAGTAAAAGATAAAATAGCAGTTCAGCATTTCGAATATTCATTATTTGTTTCTGATTATTAACTTCAAGTGTTTATATTTGTGTCCTTGATAAATATCAAAAGGAGAATAATCTATTTACTACTAAAACTCCGTGGTTGGTTGCTTGCTTGTTTGTCATTTACTACAGCCGAACCGGCAAATAATGAGAAAATATTCTAAAAAAAGTATCCCTGAAATGTGAATACAAGCAGAATAAAACAAGTTTCGTATAAATCGGACTACGGATTTCCGAGACGGGCGGTATTTTGTGGGGTACCTTCATAAATAGCCAAAACGGTGCATAATGGGAAATACTCTGAAAGTAACATGATCCTGAAATGGGAAAATTGTTTCCATTAATTTTATGTTTACATTATATAACAATTCCTTTTGCATTTTTGTAGAAGTGTGCACATATACCATAAATAAATGCTGTTACTGGAGTTCAAGTTTATCCCGAAAGTTCTATTTCAATTAGATGCTGTATATAATCAATAAAATCTTAAACACAAACTTGAAACCAGACCTATGGTTACACGAACGAATTGAAATATATAACTGAATCAACTTAGAATTAACTTTCATTTCAATGCTATATTAAAATCAGCTTCAATGTTTTATAAACTGAACCGTCAGTGACACAACGGGTTACAGGTAGTCCTGTTCTAAATAAATTTTAGTTATTATTTCTTCATATATTAATATGTGACTGTTATTCTTAAAACATCTATACCTTACATTTATGGTGTATTCAGTAAAATATATGAAAAAATATGATGAAAACAAAAACAATTTTTACAATTTACAAAAGTAAGACTTCTTATCTGGTTATTGACGCCGAATTGACCTGGCAGATTAAGTCTGCCATCTAAGACTTCAGAAAGCAAATTGTCTAAACAAATACTGCCGAACATCTCATCAGGTACTCTAAGAATGCTGCCAATCTATTGCCCTCGACTGGTAACTTATCAGATCCGAAGATGAAAGTTTAAGTTAACCTGGGACGGAATTTAGCACAGAATATCGAGAGCCGAAAGTAATACAAGAACTATATTTTATTCTGTATTCTAACAATTATGCCAAACATAGCGTGATAAATCCGGGTATCGCAGTGTTGAATTTCAATATCAATTCACCGACACAGGATCGTAAATGCTCACTCTAAACATTACTGACAAAAGCATGAATACAAAGTTGTAACGTCATTTGCAATACAACACTCAAATATATAAAGACCTATCCTACAAATGTTTAAAAATTTCTAATTGTCAGTATTGAATGCCATTGAATTTAATATGTGGGAAACGTTTCTTGATAGCAACAACGACGACGACAACAATGATGATGATGATGCATATTTGTAAAATCAATTATTGATTAATAAGACGATCCTTGAAAACTGTCACAAAAAATATAATTCGAGTACTGCATGGATCGACTATACGAATGCATTTGACAGCATTCCCCATGGTGAATATTGAAAGCTCTTAACATATACAAAATCTTTCTAGTTATCTCAGATTTTCTCTGACATAACATGATCGATTGGACAACGTCTCGTTTTCCTAACCACTGCAGTGAAATCATTGTAGTCTGGCAAAATTAAAATGAACTGTAGAATTTTCCAAGTTGACTTCCTCTCATCACTTTTCTTCTGTGTTACATTCTTCTTTCTTTCAAACCAGCCAAACGACAATCTGTATGGATATACACTTAGCAATAACAATAATAGTCTGATCAACCATCTCTTTACGCTCTAAGTTCAAATTCAGCCGAGGCCGACTTTGCCTTTCATCCTTTCGGGGTTGATAAATTAAGTACCAGTTGAGTATTGTGGGTCGATGTAATCGACTAGTCCCGTCCTAACAAATATCAGGCCTTGGGCCTATAGTAGAATGAATTCTTCTTCTTCTCCTTCTTCTTCTTCTTCTTCTTCTTCTTCTTATTATTATTATTATTATTATTATTATTATTATTATTATTATTATTATTATTGAGTGAGAGAGCAGTTCATGCCATCAAAGTGACACTGGGGTAAAATATGCGAAGCCCAATATACCCATCATGACTACCCGTCTGATAAAGGTACACCAGGCACATGCATCACAACCATATGTGCGCGACATGGTGATCTCATATCAAGATAAACAGCATATGACCTTGCAGGTGGGGTCCAGTTAGAATTTTCTTCAGGTTGAGTAGCCCATCCCGCTCAAACGGTCCCTGAATAAGGGTTGTTTAAGGATGTTGAAAAAACCACCCATGTTTCCAGAGGTGACTTATTCAAACCCCAAAGAATCCCTCTCAACACGTGGCTATGATGCTCCCCCACTACTTCTGCTCGTGATCAGAGATGCACATATCGTCAGCCACTAAGGGACATGCTCAACTGGTTAAGGTCAAACAACTGACAAGCAAATCTGTGGTATTGAGCAGAATATTTGCTGTAGCCCATCTTTTATACCAAGACAAAACAATGTACATGATAACACTTCCAATCAGTTAAGATCAAAAGCCATGAGAGCCACTGCCTGGTACTGCATCAGGGCATTTATTATTATTATTATTATTATTGAGTGAGAGAGCAGTTCATGCCATCAAAGTGACACTGGGGTAAAATATACGAAGCCCAATATACCCATCATGACTACCCGTCTGATAAAGGTACACCAGGCACATGCATCACAACCATATGTGCGCGACATGGTGATCTCATATCAAGGTAAACAGCATGTGACCTTGCAGGTGGTGCCCAGTTAGAATTTTCTTCAGGTCGAGTAGCCCATCCCGCTCAAAAGGTCCCTGAATAAGGGTTGTTTAAGGATGTTGAAAGAACCACCCATGTTTCCAGAGGTGAATTATTCAAACCCCAAAGAATCCCTCTCAACACATGGCTATGATGCTCCCCCACTACTTCTGCTCGTGATCAGAGATGCACATATCGTCAGCCACTAAGGGATATGCTCAACTGGTTAAGGTCAAACAACTGACAAGCAAATCTGTGGTATTGAGCAGAATATTTGCTGTAGCCTATCTTTTATACCAAGACAAAACATTATTATTATTATTATTATTATTATTATTATTATTATTATTATTATTATCATCATTATTATTATTATTATTATTATTATTGAGTGAGAGAGCAGCACATGCCATCAAAGTCACACCTCCTAGTGCTCTGGGTAGGTAAAGACGATCTGTGTCTGCCTTTGGGTAATACATTTTATTGCAAGTCAGCAGCTTACAGATTTTCTTGTCAATCTTCCTTATTTCGCTCATATTCCAATTAAACACATTCAAATTCTAAATAACAACTGGAACCGCTAAGGAATCTATAACTAACACCTTGTTGCATACATTTAACTCGGAGTTTAGGACTACTTGAACTTTCTTGTGACATTCTTTTCTGATATTCTGTTTCATACTTGCATGCTGAATGCCAGAACCCTCATTTATTCCGAGGTATTTGTAAGTTTGCTCCTGATCGAGTTCTTTTATGACTGTGTCCACATCTAACACTACTGAATGTAAGGTCTTCGATTTCCCTTTCTAGAAAGTGGCCGTGTTACATTTATCAAAACCAAATTCCACCCCGATGTCATCACTGAATGCTTTCTCAGTTCGTGGTAGTCCTTCAAGCTCATTATTGTCTTTGCCATAGAGCTTTAAGACATCCATATACAATAGATGATTTATTTTCTTATCGCCAATTTTATATCCATACCCCGTTCAGTTAAGTTTACTTGTAAGCGGTATTAAGGCCATGCAAAAAATTAAAGGTGAAAGTGAGTCACCTTGGAAAATGCCGCAGTTGATATTGATATTTCTTGTGGTCAGTTCTCCATTAGAGAGGTATAATTCCACATTGACATGTTGTGCTTCAGGAAGTTTGAAATCACAGGAGAAAGTTTGAAGATACAGTTCTATAATTAAGAGACGAGGAATTATGTACATCATTTACATTCGACGGATATTTGTCCTCATCTTGTTTGTTGTTGACTCAACGTTTCGACTGATATACCCTCCAGCCTACTTTAAGTGTCTTGGGGAAATTTCGAACCTGGGTTCTCATTCTCAAGGTATTTTAAAGTTGCGAAAATGGCAAGAGTGGATGGTACCTCTCTAAGTGTAGACCTGTGAGTCGGAGAGAATGAATTGGAGAAACTGGGGTTTCAGGGAAATCTCGGACAGTGGGGTTTCTCGATTATCCCTAGAGGCCTTCCTGTATTAGGAGGGGCACATCTCTATCTTCTTCCCCTCCCTCTTTATTTTTTTTAAACCTTTGTATGCTATGCATTGTCCCTTCTTTTTCAGTGTATACTATGTATACTTTCTTACCATTTTCTTTATCATTTCATTATATGTAAACCCCCATATTTTATGTCTCTCTTTGTATTGTCCCCCACATCCTTCGCCCTTGGGGTAAATAAATGAAATCATCATCATCATCATCATCAATATTATTATTTTTATTCATTAGTCTTATTTTCATCATGTGTTTTCATTACACTACTGAGCGCAGCTCTGTGTGCCTTGGGTATGAGCTGTAGTTTGTTGTGATGCTCTTGCTGTTACTGTATTGAAAGTGTTTTACGTAGGATGTGTGCGGTGCCTAGTAGTGCTATTTTCTGTATGTTATATATATTTGTTAGTTCTGGTGTTTTTGCTATGTATTTGTCTGAATATTTTTTATCATACCTAATGCGCCTATTATGATACAAATTGTTTCTGCTTTTAGACTCCACATTCGAGTTACCTATTTCCAGGTTTTTGTATTTTGAAAGTTCGTCCGTTTCTTTTAAAGAAACGTTGTCATCTATTGGTATTGATGCATCGATTAGAAAGCATTTTTCTTGATGATCACTGATAACTATATCTGGCCTGTTGGCCTTAATTTCTCTATCTGTGTGTATTAGCATATCCCAAAGTATGGTTGCTTTCTCATTTTCTGTGACCTTTTCTAGTGTGTGCCTATGCCATCCAGTGTATATAAGTCCCAGCCCTGTTATGTCTGTGAATATATTCCTTCTTAACCAGGACTGGGCAGCCAATGACAGTATAGTTTATTGTTTCTTGTCCATCTCCACATATTCTGCAGCTACTTATGTTTCTTTTCATTACATATTTTTGATAAATACTGGTGAGAAGACTTTGGTCTTGTACTGCAATTAAAAATTCTTCAGTCTCTGCTTTGAGTCTTGAGCTTCTTAGCGATTGTTGGTATTTTGCTTTGTCTATTTCTTCTTCTTCTTCTTCTTCTTCTTCTTCTTCTTATTATTATTATTATTATTATTATTATTATTATTATTATTATTATTATTATTCAGTAGTTCTATTTTTATAGCGTGCTTTTACTTCACTACTGAGCGCAGCTCTGCGTGCCTTGGGTATGTGTTGTGATTTGTTGTAGTGCTCTGATGATTACTGTATTGAAAGTGTTTTGCGTAGGATGTGTGCAGTGCCCAGTAGTGCAATTTTCTGTATATTATATGTTATTATCATTATTATTGTTGTTGTTGTTGTTGTTGTTGTTGTTGTTATTGTTGTTATTGTTATTATTGTTTTTGTTATCATTGTTATTGTTGTTATTGTTGTTGTTGTTGTTGTTGTTGTTGTTGTTGTTATTATTATTATTATTATTATTATTATTATTATCATTACTTCCTGGAGTCTTGCATGCGTTATAAGCAGCCTACATTACCCCGCAGCATACAGTACTCCGCTATCTCTTCTTTTCAACCATCAAGTACTTTACTGATTATTCTGGACGTGCCAACGAAGCAAACATTTTGTAACGGTTCTATTGGGCACTCTATTCCGATTTCCTTTATCTTCCTCTGGATGCCTTCTGATACTGTGCCCAAAGACTCAACAATAATTGGCACTGTCTTCATCTTCTTCATTTTCCATAACAGGGCTATTTCACACCTAAGAGTGTTGTATTTATCTATTTTTTCGCCTTCCTTCTTCACTATTCGTGGGTCAAGGGGGCATGCAGCATCAGCTATATAGAACGTGGTACATCTTGTTGACCACCACTAGGTCTGGTCTGTTATGTTCTAGCACCTAATCTGTTTGGAGTGGAAAATATATCACATGTATGACTTTAAATAGCCAGTTAGGTTAGATATGCCAAAAGTAATAGTAGTTTATGACTGATATATTTTTAATCTGAAAAAAATGCAAAACTCCGTATATATTTCATAGTTATTTGAACTCTTCAGCTAACAGGAAAATCACTGTATATGTATGCATATATAAACTCATGTCCCGATTACCAGTTGTATCACCACCACTAACAAATTTCTCATCATTATGATGAGTATCATCCCTATCGTCATAATGTTCTATGCTTTATCTGAACTAGCAATACTTTGAACAGTACTAACACATTTACAACTAACCTGCAGAGGTAACTTTTTTATCAATAATATGTCATATTTTATAATCTATTTATTTACAGATGATGAAAATGAAGACATATCCTTGTCTGTCTCGTCATACCTATCTGACATTGTTCGTATTTGCAGCTTTAACTGTATTTGGACATGCTCACCGTAAGTATAGATAGATATAATTTATTTTGTAGTATATGATATTCAATAATGACTCATGCAATATTGAATATTCCACAGAATAGAGAACATTAACATTGTTGGTTCATTTACACCAACAGACAGATGCAATAAACCACATGCATGCATATTCATGTGTATGTTCACACACACACACACACACACTCACACACACATACATACACACATTTATGCAGGATTGTTAGAGCATCGAAACGAAGACATCATGATTGTAAAGTAAACTTCTTAAACCATTTGGTTATATTGTACCTTTCATTTATTTGTATATATATATTTGTATATATGTATATATACATACACTCACACACACACGCATACATACATGATACACACACACACTTATACAAATACACACATAGAGAGAGAGATATTCATATATATACACATACATATACTAACCGAGCTAAAATTTTGTTCATTAGAACTACATGAAAGAGAACAAGCCAAATATTAAACTTACCTTTAAACATATAAGTTGGCATTTAATGTTCTTACACAAAGCATACAATAATATAAGTCTTAATGCGACGTTGTCTGAGAAGGATGGGTATATGAGTGGGTATATGGGTGTTTGCGTGAGAGAGAAGAAGAATTAATGGGTGAAACAGAGAAGATGGGAAGAAGCTACCATTCCATTACAACTCTCCCTCTATGAACCCAAGAGGATCTATGGCAAACATTTTTTTTCTTTCACGTGCGGTACTGTTGCAAGTGTTTTCTACTATAGCCCGGCCGACCAAAGTGAGTGGATTTGTCAGACGCAAACTGAAAGAAGACCGTTATATATGTGTGCGCATGTGTGTATCTGTATCTTTGTGTTTGTGCTGTCAATGCTTGACAACCGGTATTGGTTTATTTATATCTCCGTAATTCAAAGGTTAGCAAAAAGTGACGGATAGAATAAGTGATGAGGTCGATTTCTTCAACAAAACTCTTCAAGGCACCGCTCCAGAATGGCAGCAGTCTAATGTCTGAAACAAGTAGAAAGTAGAAAAGTAGGTAGTGGGTGCTTATGTGTGTGTGTGTATATATACATATATATATATATATATATATATATATATATATATATATATATATATATATGTATATATATATATATATATAAGAAAAAATAAGGTACACAGAGATCTGGATGTACATTTACAGATTTTTATTAATATGTCACATGTTTTTTATAAATCACATATTAGCGCTTGCATCTGCTCTAGTAGATTCTTCAGATTTGAATTTTGGGGGGGGATTCGTCTCTTTTTATAATATTATTGAGTGTGTAAGGGTGGAGAGAGATATAGGATAGTAAAAGAGGGTGAGGAATAGGGAGAAAGGGAGAGAGAGAGAGTGTGTGTGTATTTGTGTGTGTGTGTATTTGTGTGTGTGTGTATTTGTGTGTGTGTGTATTTGTGTGTGTGTGTATTTGCGTGTGTGTGTGTGTGTGCCTGTGTATCTGAAAGGAGTGTCAATGAAAAACAGAAGGAAAGAAAGAAGGAAGAGGGAAAGAAGAAAAAAGCATGTTTACATCTATACAGCTGGTCAGTTCTTTCAATAGAAAGTGATGAGTTGATTCTTGGCCTTTAAAAATGGCTACTCTAAGAGGGTCTTGTTTTGATAAAGTTATTTTTCAAAAAATTGTCTGGATTTATTATCATCGCCATCATCATTGTTCAGTGAGAGAGAGAGAGAGAGAGAGAGAGTGTGTGTGTGTGTGTGTGTGTGTGTGTGTGTGAGTGTGTGTGTGTGTGTGTGTGTGTGTGTGTGTGTGTGTGTGTGTGTGAAACTGGAAATTCTTTATGCCAACAAGCCAGAATTCACCGACAACATGTCCGACAGGAGGAACTGCGAGAGATTCCACTGAGTAGACACTTAGAAACATGTGGAGAAGGAAAATTTAAGATCTTTCCCTTCTGTAAATGCCCAAGGAATGACACCTTCAGAAAAAATATGGAACAATACTTCATAACAAAGTTCTCCTCCAAACTAAATAGATAGATAGATAGATAGATAGATAGATAGATAGATAGATAGATAGATAGATAGATAGATAGATAGATAGATAGATAGATAGATAGATAGATAGATAGATATATGAATATGCGTGGCTGTGTGGTAAGAAGCTTGCTTCCTAACCACATGGTAATGCAATCAGTCACAGTGCGTGACACGTAGAGCAAGTGTTTTCTGCTGTAACCTTGGGTCGACCAAAGCTTTGTGAGTGGAATTGATAGATGGAAACTGAAAGAAGCCCGTTGTGTATGTATATATATATATATATATGTGTGTGTGTGTGTGTGTGTGTGTGTGTGTGTGTGTGTGTGTGTGTGTGTGTGTGTGTGTATTATCCGAACTGTATAGTATTAAATATCCATCACGGCTGGTCTTACCAATCGGTTTCGGGTAAAGAATACAATGGAGTATAAGGTAACAACCCGATTATATAACTTTACACACATCAGAGTTAGCCGATACGGAAGGGAATATGGTGACTGCTCTCTACTGTCGGAGGTGGATTAGCACAACCGGTCAGAAGTTGCAGTGGAAAAGGTGGTGGGACGAAAATGGGGCCAGAGGATTAGTTTAGAGGTTAGTTTACCTTGGTTGGATATGCTATGAAGCCGGCAGTAGTTATCTTGAAGTGGGGAAAGTGTGCATTATTAATGTGCTGCTCCTATGGGGATGGGGTGCATGGTATGTGTAGTGGTGTCATGTGTATAATTTTTTCTGGGGGTGTAGGTATATATAGCTGTGTTCTTTGGTCGTGGGTGGGGGCGTTATGTTATTGTGCAGTGTGTAATGTGTGTGTCGGATCTGTGTATATGTGGGGGTACAATTTGTGTGAAGGGGTATGTGTTGGGGGAAAATACAGTTTAAATTGTGGGGTATCCACCTTATAGGGGTTTGAGCGTGTGTGTTTTATGGGTGCCTTGGTATGTGCTTTGGTCAAACTCTTTTTACCGAGCCCAAGGGCATTAGTCGTTTGCGGTAGGTCGAGGCAGGGGACCTGTGGGTGTAGTCATGGTGGGGCGCGCAGATACGATAGCATGTACTTCCTTTCATGTGGCCAAGGATTAAACGTCTCAGTCCTGCGATTCAGATAAACACCCGGGCGTTGAGCTCCTTTTAAAACTACTCTCTTCTCAACCAGGCATTATCTGCACTTCCTGTTGCTATTGAAGTAGGGTTTGCATCTTTCTAGGATCTTGGATCTTCCACTTTATGCTGTACTCCGAGGTGCTTTCTTTCAAAGTCCAGACGTACTAGCGTAACTACCGCAGTATAGTTTGTTCTAATAGAATATACACGTTTATGTAGGGATAAATATTATATGTATAAGTTAGTATGTTTTGTGTGTATATATGTAAGTGTATGCATCTATTTGTATGTATGTATGTGTGTGTGTATGTATGTATGTATAAATGAGAATACTTGCGTAAATATATATATATGTATGTGTGTATTTGTTCTTTGTGTGTGTGTGCATATGTGTATATATACATATTTGCGTTTATTTATTTATATTGGTGTATGTGTATCCATATATTAGGGTATCCCGTTTTCAGGGTAAAAATGTTTTCTGATTGCACCATTGCACTGTGTGGGTCAAAAAAATGAGGTATACAAAGTGACAAGGTTCTAAATCCATTTTTGTGACTACACAAGCCTCTTGAAATTGAAAAATTGGTCATTTTGACTGTGCGGGTGAGGCGTCAAATTGAAAGGTATCTGTTTAATGTTTGTCTTTTAAGTCCCATGCGGATCTAAATTATGCTAGAAAATTATGGTGTAAGTGCATAATTTATTTTTAACGAATTTATGAACTGAACAATGGTAGCCAGAGTAACAGCCTAAGTAGCAACGACACATCTGCTGACAACAACATTAACAACAACAACAATGACAGCGGTAACGCCGATGGCGACGGTTGTGCATCAAGCAGCAGAGACAATACCAATAACAACTTTTCAGGCGGAAACGGCAGTTATGCCATCAGAAATGGAACTACCAGAATCACGTCCAGTGGCAGCAACTCCAGTAACAGCAACAACGACATCAGATACTAAAGAAACATCAGTGGTGATACCATATCCAATATATATATTGCAATACATATACCACATTCAATATATATATTGGATGTGGTATCACCACATATAATGTAATAATGTAGTCATATATATATATATATATATATATATATAACAATTTAGGAATGGCCTAGACAGGCCATTCGTCCACTAGAAAGAGCAGCCATAACTCCAACCGCCAAGTAGTGTAATTCGGAAATAAGGTGAAAATTTAAAAACATTTACCCTAATTCATCTTTTATACGATGCATCGTTTCAGTGTCTTTAATGATAGACCAGCTTAATTAAATTAAATTAAGCTAGTCTACCATAGGTCACACTTCATCAGTAAAAGAAACCTGGGAGAGACGGATATATACGAGGCGACTGTATCAATGCCTCGGGAATATCTGTCTTAAAATTTTCAAGACCAACGCATTCGCGCCAAACTTATCGGCAGCAAATATAAACTGCCGATTCAATCTCAGAATTAGTCAGAAAATTATCAATTAATCAATTTAGGGTAGCAAAAAATTCAGTAAAAATTTATCGCTACCAGCGGCCTAATGGAAAAGAGAAAATAGTCAAAGACTAAATATGTATAAATATAACAATTTAGGAATGGCCTAGACAGGCCATTCGTCCACTAGAAAGAGCAGCCATAACTCCAACCGCCAAGTAGTGTAATTCGGAAATAAGGTGAAAATTTAAAAACATTTACCCTAATTCATCTTTTATACGATGCATCGTTTCAGTGTCTTTAATGATAGACCAGCTTAATTAAATTAAATTAAGCTAGTCTACCATAGGTCACACTTCATCAGTAAAAGAAACCTGGGAGAGACGGATATATACGAGGCGACTGTATCAATGCCTCGGGAATATCTGTCTTAAAATTTTCAAGACCAACGCATTCGCGCCAAACTTATCGGCAGCAAATATAAACTGCCGATTCAATCTCAGAATTAGTCAGAAAATTATCAATTAATCAATTTAGGGTAGCAAAAAATTCAGTAAAAATTTATCGCTACCAGCGGCCTAATGGAAAAGAGAAAATAAGTGGACGAATGGCCTGTCTAGGCCATTCCTAAATTGTTATATTTATACATATTTAGTCTTTGACTATTTTCTCTTTTCCATTAGGCCGCTGGTAGCGATAAATTTTTACTGAATTTTTTGCTACCCTAAATTGATTAATTGATAATTTTCTGACTAATTCTGAGATTGAATCGGCAGTTTATATTTGCTGCCGATAAGTTTGGCGCGAATGCGTTGGTCTTGAAAATTTTAAGACAGATATTCCCGAGGCATTGATACAGTCGCCTCGTATATATCCGTCTCTCCCAGGTTTCTTTTACTGATGAAGTGTGACCTATGGTAGACTAGCTTAATTTAATTTAATTAAGCTGGTCTATCATTAAAGACACTGAAACGATGCATCGTATAAAAGATGAATTAGGGTAAATGTTTTTAAATTTTCACCTTATTTCCGAATTACACTACTTGGCGGTTGGAGTTATGGCTGCTCTTTCTAGTGGACGAATGGCCTGTCTAGGCCATTCCTAAATTGTTATATTTATACATATTTAGTCTTTGACTATTTTCTCTTTTCCATTAGGCCGCTGGTAGCGATAAATTTTTACTGAATTTTTTGCTACCCTAAATTGATTAATTGATAATTTTCTGACTAATTCTGAGATTGAATCGGCAGTTTATATTTGCTGCCGATAAGTTTGGCGCGAATGCGTTGGTCTTGAAAATTTTAAGACAGATATTCCCGAGGCATTGATACAGTCGCCTCGTATATATCCGTCTCTCCCAGGTTTCTTTTACTGATGAAGTGTGACCTATGGTAGACTAGCTTAATTTAATTTAATTAAGCTGGTCTATCATTAAAGACACTGAAACGATGCATCGTATAAAAGATGAATTAGGGTAAATGTTTTTAAATTTTCACCTTATTTCCGAATTACACTACTTGGCGGTTGGAGTTATGGCTGCTCTTTCTAGTGGACGAATGGCCTGTCTAGGCCATTCCTAAATTGTTATATTTATACATATTTAGTCTTTGACTATTTTCTCTTTTCCATTAGGCCGCTGGTAGCGATAAATTTTTACTGAATTTTTTGCTACCCTAAATTGATTAATTGATAATTTTCTGACTAATTCTGAGATTGAATCGGCAGTTTATATTTGCTGCCGATAAGTTTGGCGCGAATGCGTTGGTCTTGAAAATTTTAAGACAGATATTCCCGAGGCATTGATACAGTCGCCTCGTATATATCCGTCTCTCCCAGGTTTCTTTTACTGATGAAGTGTGACCTATGGTAGACTAGCTTAATTTAATTTAATTAAGCTGGTCTATCATTAAAGACACTGAAACGATGCATCGTATAAAAGATGAATTAGGGTAAATGTTTTTAAATTTTCACCTTATTTCCGAATTACACTACTTGGCGGTTGGAGTTATGGCTGCTCTTTCTAGTGGACGAATGGCCTGTCTAGGCCATTCCTAAATTGTTATATTTATACATATTTAGTCTTTGACTATTTTCTCTTTTCCATTAGGCCGCTGGTAGCGATAAATTTTTACTGAATTTTTTGCTACCCTAAATTGATTATATATATATATATATATATATATATATATATATATATATATATATATTTACATATATATATATTTACATATATATATATATATTGTCTTGTCAGCGCAATAAATAATTATGCACCCGAGCGCACTGTATATGACAATTTCATTATCATCATTATGATATATATATATGTACGTATATATATATGTGTGTATAAAATATGAATATATATATATATATATATGGGATGGAAGCACTCCGTCGGTTACGACGACGAGGGTTCCGATTGATCCGATCAACGGAACAGCCTGCTCGTGAAATTAACGTATAAGTGGCTGAGCACTCCACAGACACGTGTACCCTTAACGTAGTTCTCGGGGATATTCAGCGTGACACAGAGAATGACAAGGCCGGCCCTTTGAAATACAGGTACAACAGGAACAGGAAGTAAGAGTGAGAGAAAGTTGTGGTGAAAGAGTACAGCAGGGATCACCACCATCCCTGCCGGAGCCTCGTGGAGCTTTAGGTGTTTTCGCTCAATAAACACTCACAACGCCCGGTCTGGGAATCGAAACTGCGATCCTACGACCGCGAGTCCGCTGCCCTAACCACTAGGCCATTGCGCCTCCACACACACACACACACACACACACACACACACACACACATATACACATATATATATATATATATATATATATATATATATATATATATATATATACATATATATATGTATGTGTATATATGTGTGTGTGTGTACTGAGTCAAGTACGTCAACACCAGCATCAAAATAAAAATCAAATGGAAATTGTAGTTAAGATACCTATGCCAGTGACACGTAAAAAGCACCGTCCGAACGTGGCTGATGCCAGCGCCAACTGACTAGCGTCCGTGTCGGTGACACGTAAAAGCACCAACCGATCGTGGCCGTTTGCCAGCCTCCTCTGGCCCCTGTGCCGATGGCATGTATAAAGCACCCACTACACTCACAGAGTGGTTGGCTTTAGGAAGGGCATCCAGCTGTACAAACACTGCCAGATCAAGATCAGACTAGAGCCTGGTGCAGCCTCATGGCTTCTCAAACCCCGGTCGAACCGTCCAATCCATGCTAACATGGAAAATGGACGTTAAACGATGATGATGATGATGATATATATATATATATATATATATATATATATAAGTGAGATTCTGTCTGTTTGTACTGCAAAGTGAAACTCAAACCAGGTACAATTCTGTATAATTTTCTTTTTCTCAATTTGTCTATTTTGCCTCTCTTTCTTTCTCTCTCTTTCTTTTTCTCTCTCTTCATTTCTCCCACTCTCTCTCTCTTTCTTCCTCTCTCTTTTATTTTCTCCCTCTCTTTCTTTCTTCCTTCCTTTTTTCTTTCTTTCTTTCTCTCTCTCTCTTTTCCTCACTAAAAGAACACAAACACACACACACATATATCAACTGGTACATTTCCCTGTCAAAATAGTGAAACAAGAATAAAAGAACACACACACATGTATATATATATATATATTCATGTTTCAGTTATTTAATACTATGAGTATCCTCTCTTTCTGTCTGTCTAGCTGTCGCTCTCTTTCTTGATCTCTACCTCGCTTTCTCTTTTTATCTCCCTGTCTATCTCTCTATCTGTCCATTTCCTTCTCTTGCTTTCTCTTTTTCTTCCTTTCTGTATCTCTACCTCTCTTTCTCTTTTTATCTCCCTGTCTATCTCTCTATCTGTCCATTTCCCTCTCTTTCTTTCTCTCCCTTCCTTTCTCCCTTTCTTTCTCTTTCTTTCTTTCCTCCTTTCTCCCTTTTTCTCTCTTTCCCACTCTTCTACATGATCAACGTCATACACATTCTACTGACATAGAAAGTATTAACAATAACACAGGAGGACTTTATTCTTTAGATGCTCCAGGAGGTAGCGGGAAAACATTTGTAATTAAATGTCTCCTGGCTAAAGTTCATCCAGAAAATTAAATAGCTTTAGCTACTGCTACTTCTGGGATCCCAGCAATATTACTACCTGGAGGTCAGACTGCCTATTCAACATTCAAGTTACTTTTAGATTTATCTAACAAACAAGATCCAGTTTGTAATATATCTAAAAATTCTGTTATGGGTGAACTAATACAGAGATGTCACTTAATTGTTTGGGATGAATGTACCATGACCCACAAAGAAGCTTTTGAAGCCGTTGACAGAAAATTACGAGACATTAAAAATCGCTATTCCATGTGAAATGTCGCAGTATTATTGTCAGGAGACTTCCAACAAATATGACCGATGTTCCAAGAGGAACAAAAGTGGATGAGCTCAATGTTTCAATAAAGTTTTCTGTATTATGGCATCATGTGAAAACACTTCAACTTGCAACAGATATGAGATCGAGGCTTTCAAGACATCAATCAGTTGAGCTATTTGCAGAGCAGCTTTTGGAACTCATTGAAGGGAGGGTTCCAATTGATGAAGAACAGTTTCTTACACTCAATGCAATATGTAATTCAACACATTCTACCAATGATTTGATGTATGAAACCTTTCCTAATCTTCATAATTACAACAATACAGATTACATAAGTGACAAAGCTATCATGACTCCAAAAAATATTCCTCTACATACCATTAATAGTAGGCTATTGAATAAACTTCCAGAAGTCTTCACTTATAACTCAGTTGATAGTGTTGTTGATGATCAGGATAGCGTCAACTGCCCCCATCGAATTCTTAAACTCACTAGAATTACCAGGTACAGCTTCTCATTGACTTCAGTTGAAAAAAGGAACTCCTATTATGCTATTACACATTATATCTCAACCAAAATTATGCAATGGTACACGATTAATTGTGCACAAACTTCATTGGTCCAAACATTCTATTTGTTTGAAGTAAAGGCTTATGTACCCCAAAATAATAGAAAAACCATTATTCATAAAGAAATATTCATTCTTAATGCAACATGAATACTTCAATAACTTCATTTACCATTACTATCATTACATTCAAGAATGAGTAAATTACCTATTTCAATGAACTGTATTATAAGATTGTCTTTACTGTATTGATAAATAAAATAACACATACATCTCACTTATTATTATCGTGTAATAAACAAACAGAACTTCACGTATAAAAGTTATCTTTTTTCTACTTTATTACATGTTTTTCTCTTACAAACATATTATATCATTGCCATTACTGTATAGATAAATAAAATAACACATACAAATCACTTATTACTGTCATATCATAAGTAAACACAAGTTCATGTATGATATTGATCTTTCTTCTACTTCAATTATTACATGGTTTTCTCTTATGAAATACACACATATGGGAGGAATAAATTATACATCTGATAATTCTTTCAATGTGGCTCCTGATAAACAGTACAAGTAATTACCCAATCAACGATGGGTTTTACTCTTAGTATATATATATATATGACTGAGAATGAGTGTCTGTCTGTATGTTTCCCTAAAACTTGAGAACTACACAATACTTTGTATTTTGTATTTTATGTGTAGATGTATATATATAGATGTATATGTAATATGTACACGTATATATACACATTTATACATGCACTAGCACTATGACTCGGCAACGACGGGTCATAATGCTAGTATATATATATGTATATATATATATATATATATATATATATATATATATATATATATCATCATCATCATCATCACCATCATCATCATCGTTTAACGTCCGCTTTCCATGCTAGCATGGGTTGGACGATTTGACTGAGGACTAGTGAACCAGATGGCTGCACCAGACTCCAATCTGATCTGGCAGAGTTCCTACAGCTGGATGCCCTTCCTAACACCAACCACTCTGAGAGTGTAGTGGGTGCTTTTACATGCCACCGGCACGGAAGCCAGTTAGCTGCTCTGGCAACGATCATGCTCGGATGGTGCTCTTAGCGCTCGACTAGCACAGATGCCAGTCATCGAATTCGATTTCACTTGCCTCAACAGGTCTTCGCAAGCAGTTTAGTGTCCAATGAAGGAAAGGTGCACATAAGTGGGCTGGTTACACCCCTGGCAGAGGCCACGAGATTATGGTCTCACTTGGCTTGCCAGGTCTTCTCAAGCACAACATATTTCCATAGGTCTCGGTCACTAGTCATTGCCTCGGTGAGGCCTAATACTCGAAGGTCGTGCCTCACCACTTCATCCTAGGTCTTCTTGGGTCTACCTCTTCTACAGGTTCCCTCAACCACTAGGGTGTGGCATTTTTTCACACAGCTATTCTCATCCATTCTCACCACATCACCATACCAGTGCAGTCGTCTCTCTTGCACACCACATCTAATGCTTCTTAGATCCAACTTTTCTCTCAAGGTACTTACACTCTGTCGAGTATGCACACTGACATTACACATCCATCGGAGCATACTGGCTTCATTCCTTTTGAGCTTACACATGTCCTCAGCAGACACGGCCCAAGTTTCACTGCCATGTAGCATGGCTGTTCGTACACACGCGTCATACAGTCTACCTTTTACTCTGAGCGAGAGGCCCTTTGTCACCAACAGAGGTAAGAGCTCTCTGCACTTTGCCCAGGCTATTCTTATTCAAGCAGCTACACTTTCAGTGCACCCTCCCTCGTTACTGACTTCGTCACCTAGGTAATTGAAGCTATCAACTACTTCTAGTTTTTCTCCCTGGAATGTGATGGAAGATCTTCTCTGCACATTTTCATTGTTTACTGCTCCTGAGCATCTGCCACATACAAAAACTAGCTTCCCAGTTTGCTTTCCTTTGATGTTGCTGCACCTCTTATGTGTCTATAGCTTACACTGGGTACATCTTATAGAGTTTCTACCTACGCCTTTTTTTACAGATTGAGCAGGGCCATCTACCTGAAGAGATTTGTGGTTTGCCTACCTTCCTTTTTAGTAGGAGTTTGGTTTTAGCTAGGTTGACTCTAAGGCCCTTCAGTTCTAATCCA
The DNA here is from genome assembly GCF_006345805.1 of Octopus sinensis. Taxonomy (NCBI): domain Eukaryota; kingdom Metazoa; phylum Mollusca; class Cephalopoda; order Octopoda; family Octopodidae; genus Octopus; species Octopus sinensis. The sequence continues at coordinate 74,855,482 of NC_042999.1, read as the reverse complement.
TGTTTCTACACCTGAAACTTCTACTCTAATTCTGAAAGTGACTCAGCAATTAGAGCAAGGTCGTCAGCATAGAGGAGCTCCCAGGGCCATCCTGTCTTGAATTCCTCTGGAGGACTATGATAAATAGGAGAGGGCTGAGGACTGAACCTTGGTGGACCCCTACCGCTACTTGGAATTCTTCACTGTACTCATTGCCAACCCTTACTGACAGTATCCCTGTACATGGCTTGCACAGCTCTCACTAACCATCCATCTATCCCTAGTTTCCTCATTGACTACCAGATAAGGGATGGGGGGAGCCTGTCAAAGGCTTTCTCCATTTCAACAAAAGCCAGGTACAGAGGTTTATCTTATATACTCTTTTACTCTTTTATTTTTTTCAGTCATTTGACTGTGACCCTGCTGGAGCACCGCCTTTTTAGTCGAGCACATCGACCCCCGGGACTTATTCTTTGTAAGCCCAGTACTTATTCTATCGGTTCCTTTTGCTGAACCGCTAAGTGACGGGGACGTAAACACACCAGCATCGGTTGTCAAGCAATGCTAGGGGGACAAACACAGACACACAAACACACACACATACATATACATATATATACATATATATGACAGGCTTCTTTCATTTTCGTCTACCAAATCCACTCACAAGGCATTGGTCGGCCCGGGGCTATAGCAGAAGACACTTGCCCAAGATGCCATGCAGTGGGACTGAACCCGGAACCATGCGGTTGGTTAGCAAGCTACTTACCACACAGCCACTCCTGCGCCTATATATATATATATATATATATATATATATATATATATATAACCTTTATGCTAAAAATAGATCCTCTATGATCTTACCAAAAAAAATGTTCTCAAGAAAAATTTAGCAAAACAACCAAAACCTAATCGAGCAAGACAACAGAAAAAGCAATAAAAATATGGATTATTTGCATACATGTTTCGCTATTAACATATTACGTAATTTTACTTACATAAATGTCCGTAGATCATCAGTGCGACCGTCTAGATGAATATAATTTGCAGGACTGCAAATTTATATTTACACACACACGCACACACGCACACACACACACACACACACACACACACACACACACACACGCACGCACACACACACACACACATAATAATAATAATAATAATAATAATAATAATAATAATAATAACATATATATATATACATATATATATATATATATATATATATATATATATATATATATATATATATATTCAAATATAATAATGAAAAGAATAACTAGGTAAATTCAAATATAATAATGGATAAAATCATTAAAAACTTTATCAGTAGACATATATATATATATATATACATATACATAAGCATTCAATTCAGAATGGAATATAGACATCAACAACTTCCTTTCCTTGACATCCTCATTAAGAAATTTAACAACAAAATAGAAACAGGTATAAACTATAAGCCCACAGACCCCAAACAATATCTACCATTCAACTCATGCCATCCCAGACACACTAGAATGAATATCCCTTTCAACCTAGCAAAAAGGATTTGTACTAAAGTTTCTAATACAAGCACCAGGGACACATGACTACACGAACTAAAGGATACACTCATCACCAGGAACTATCCACCATTACCAATTGACATATGCTTTCAATGTACCTTAACATCCACAAACTCAGACATCACAAATTAAAGAAGGATTTACAACCAAAAGCCCTGCAATATATCTCCACACACAATCCTCTTAACAATGAAGCCTTCAACACCATCCTCCAAAATATTCCCCTACTAAAAACGGACCACAAAATGAATTTAATTCTCCAAATGAACACCATCAAAAAATGCAAAAGACAGCCCAAATCTATGAAAAGTCTCCTAACACAAACCTGAATATGCTCAACAACAACACTGAAGCCGACAATAAAAAAATGTAGAAGACCTAACTGTGGTATATGCGTCAATCTAATTGAGAAGTGGAGGCGCAATGGCCCAGTGGTTAGGGCAGCGGACTCGCGGTCGTAGGATCGCGGTTTCGATTCCCAGACCGGGTGTTGTGAGTGTTTATTGAGCAAAAACACCTAAAGCTCCACGAGACTCTGGCAGGGATGGTGGTGATTCCTGCTGTACTCTTTCACCACAACTTTCTCTCACTCTTACTTCCTGTTCTTGTTGTACCTGTATTTCAAAGGGCCAGCCTTGTCACTCTTTGTGTCATGCTGAATATCCCCGAGAACTACGTTAAGGGTACACGTGTCTGTGGAGTGCTCAGCCACTTACACGTTAATTTCACGAGCAGGCTGTTCCGTTGATCGGATCAACCGGAACCCTCGTCATCGTAACCGATAGAGTGCTTCCAATCTAATTGAGAGATCAGAGTTCTCTTTCAAACAGGGTCAAGGTTTCACAGTGAAAAGCAACTTCACATGTGCTTCGGAGAACCTTATATATTAACCTGCTAAAGTAATTTTAGTATTTTTTACCTTGTCTTATTTTCCTTATATATATGTGTGTGTGTGCGTGTGTGTACATATATATATATAATTTGTTTCAGGATTTGAAAATGCAGCTGAATATAAAAACATGTAGTTGCTCTAAAATTTTGTTATAGCTTTATTTACATACCAAACTAGTTTTAACAATTAATGTTCATGCTTATCAATGGTACAAATTCTCCTATATAATATAATATAATATAATATAATATAATATATATACATGTGTGTTATTCTTTTTTTCTTTTAAAGTTAATGGAGATATCGCCATAGAAAATGATGGTTTAGTTAAAGTCTATACCAATGATCAATGGACAGCTATATGCGTATCAGGAGACTTTACAGTTCAATCTCAAGTGCTGTGTCGGAGTTTCGGTCAGCAGTAAGTAATACAATATTTCTTCACTCTTAGAATAAAATAATAGATACAGGAGTTGGACAAAATAATGGAAACACCTTAAAATTTCAAACAAATTTATTTTGATACAGGGTAGGACCACCTTTGTCGGTAATTACAGCGTGAACTTGCTATTTGTTATGTGTGTGTGTTTGTGCGTGTGTGTGTACTCACACATACCAATGCTTGGTAATGCATCATCGTGGAAACTACAGCAAAGGAATGCATTATAATATTACACTGACATGTAGAGAAAACTGAATGAAATATTCTCTTTTTGTATTTTATTTTCAGATTTTCCTTTTATTATTCAAGTAGTGCATATTTACCAGGCACATTCAGAAATTTAGCATGCAGAGGTGATGAAAACTCACTATCAGCTTGCACTGATTTTTATTTTTCTTCTTATGGCTGTTCATATAGCAAGCTTCATGTTCAATGCCAGAATAACTGTGAGTACAAATATTTATTTCACTAAGATATCAATGTGTGTTATCTATCAAATAATCCTTATATTCTTTGCAAATCACAGGAAACTATGTGGTTGATTCCCCTTGGGAGTAAGCAGGGTACTGTCCTATTACATTTAGCGTTTATTACTTGAGTAATTGAATTAGACACAGTAAGCCAACATACTCAATGATGTTTATACTTAAAGTTGTTAGACCTATTTCCAATAACTGTTTTCTGTTATAAAACATAATCAGGTTGAAGGGAGGCAGTTGTGGTTTTCGCAGGCCTACACAGTCTGATGAGATTGATTTGGCCAATTCTCACCCTGAAATCAGTATGTCAGTAATGTTGGTGGAAAGAAAGCAGGGAGTGTGAATGCTTGTAACAAAATGAGCTGCACTGAAGGGACCCAAGAACTATATAGTGTATTAAACTGATCTCTTTTAACCATGGCACAGTACTGAGAGGATTTGTTAGATGTATACTACTGAAAAACCAGTGTATTACTATTTTTGGAAATGTCTGGTTGTTAGCATTAAGGCCAAAATCAAATACCTACAAGCATGAAAATTTCACTATCTCTATTATCAATAACATTTATCACCTTATTGATATGTTAATACAAGTTGAAGATGGAAATAATAATATATTATGTAACTAAGGAAAATTTGTATTTATCAGTTGCTAGTTATGTGTTTAGATAATATTAATTATTGTTACTGTTTTTATCTTCTAATAATTCCTATGAAATTAACAAACAATTTATTATCTTATCAGTATATGCTGGATTTTAGTACCAGTATAATATAGTTGCTAATTTCTTTGACCACCTCCTTCAATTAACTAACAAAACCATTTACTAGATGAATTAGATAATTTCATGTATTTGTTCATAAAATTCATTGAAACTACATTATTTTCAATTTCATGTTCCAGCAACTAAAGCATTTTGCCCATTTGACAATGACATTTGTGGAATGATTATTGAAGGTACAAATTATAAATGGATACGTGTTTCTCCTCAAGCATCCTCAGGACTGTCAGCACAATCAGTACCCAAAAGTGATCACACGACTGAAAGTTATAAAGGTAATTAATCTCAGTTTCTTTGATATTTCTTTTAATAAAATTTCTTTGATAAAACAATCATAGAGTAAGAAAAAAAATCTGTGTTTTGTGCTGTTGTTCTGCTTTTCTTGGAGTTTTTGACCCCAAATTTTAATTAGTATTCTTTCCAATGATCTTTGAGGATTGAACCTGGAATCTTTATTTTACCACTTAAGTCCATTGCTCTTAATACTGTTCTTCTGCTCTGAAGGTTACTTCTGTTATTATGTTAAATACTTAAGAATTAGGTTTAATAAATACAGACATATTGAATATAGTTTTACCTACTCTGTCTGAAAAAAAAAAAGATGGATTGGTCATGGCTACAAATGCCTTTGACCATAGATGTATTAGATCAGACTTGATCTGAGACTAAACAATGAAAGAATGACTCATTAAAAAGGATGGCAAATAGCAAAACTATTTTGTTTTGTGCAAAATCAAAACAAATGCTAAAGTAAACTTTTCTCCTTTGTATAATTATTTTGTATGAAGAGCTCTACTGTAGCTTTTCTAGAACCCCCTTGTAATAGTAGGAGAAAGAGGAGAAGGAGAAGGAGGAGGAGGGGAAATACTAGAACTCTTGATATCCCATTTCTGTTACTGATTAATAATTAAATTTTAAAGTTATTTAACATTAGATTATTAGTTTATATTTCTGAAACCCAGTCATTTTTCACCATCTTTACATGTAGGAAACAATTGGAATTAAAGTCATATGAAGTTTGCTGATAATATTATATGTGCAAGCTTTGGACACAAAAGAGGTGCAGCAATATCATAGGGAGGTTAACTGAGAGAGTTGTCTTTGTGTGTGGTATATGTGTGTGGTATAACAGACTTCCTCAAATACTCGGGGGATCCTTAGAAGTAGTAGATAGCTTTCATTACCTTGGTGACCAAGTTAGCATTGGAGGAAGAAGCTCTGAAAGCATAGTTGCTAGAATAAGAATAAGCTGGGCAAAATTCAGAGAGCTACTAACTTTGTTGGTAACAAAGAGACTCTCCTTTGGAGAATGAAAGACAATATTTATAGTCATGCCTTCTTATTCGGATGCCAAATCAGAGGTACACTTGCGTCAGAAATTAATTAGCACTTCTCAAATTTCTACATTAAATAGGTTAAATTAATTAACCTATGAGCTGTTCAAAACGTCTTACGCGATGAGAAAACTTAGTATGGTGATTTCGGTCCTTGCGAGGCGCTACCTATATCTATTAAACAAAGGGAGATTTGTCTGCATCCGCACTCCAAGTTGTTGTTGCACTGCTATGTCAACATCATAAGGCTGTAGACTCTCAAACTGCTCTGCAAACAAAGTTACGTCATCGTTCTGCGCAACAGTGAACTCGCAACAAAGCAATAGTTCGAGATATGGCCACTAGGTGACAGCACATACCTTGAGTGAAGAGCAAATCAAGGGTGCTAATTAATTTCTGACGGTAGTGTAGATCAAACTTTCTGTAACCCTTGAAAGCCCTTGGATTTTTGGAGTGATATACAAGTACAGGCTTTAATTTTATACAACCAGCTGCATTTCCTACCAAAAGGTATGTCAGATGATTCTTTGGAAGCTTTAAATCCTGGTGTTGATTTTCCCTCTTGAGAAATATAGGTTGTAGTAGTATATGAACATCCAAAGAAGTGCAGTTTCATAATTATATACTTGCTCTGGTGTGTAGCTCACTTCAGTAGTCATTTTTGTCAACTGCTTGGAATAATTAGTAGCAACCTCTATATTGGTGCATGCAGTTTCATGTGCTTCTTAAACCTTTCAAACCAGCCTTTACTAACCAAAAAGGGATTTGCAGTTTGGGGGTTGTTTTGTGTGCATATGTGAGAGTATTACCAGATTACACCAATTTTGATCCTTGATCCGTATACTCAAGCTTCATTCCAAACATCATACCATTGTAAGCATTATATTAGATCTATGAAAAAATAAAGTCTGGACTTCTTGACAACTTAACGACCTGACTTAGTAAGCTTCTTGACTACTTGTAATTTTCTCTCTGTGGTCACATATTGTTCTCACTTTAGACATTTAGAGATTTAGTGTTTAGGTAATATAACTTAGTTTTTCTCCTGCATCAAGTGTTTTTAAAACATCAAGTTTAATATCAAATGTAATCCATTTACAGTTTTTCCTTATACTACTGTGCAAGTTCTACTTGATAGTTTCTTTCCAGGTAAATCCAACAGCAGCAGCAATTAATTTTCCGCAATAAACATATAGTAAAAAATTGGCCCAGTAAAGATCTGTTTTGTCAGAGGGGAAAATTGTCTTATTCCCGTCGTCGTCGTCATCGTGATGATGATGATGATGATGATGATGATGATGTCTTCTTATTCCTATGGATGTAAAGAATGAAAATGAGATAAAAAAAAGTGAATGGCTGAGTGAAAGTACTATATGATTTACAATCAGCTGAAGCGTCCCCAGATTTTACATGCAATTTGTACTTCTGACTTAAGAATTAAACACACACACACACACACACGCATATGTTAGCCTACATGCTGATATCTGTTGTGACCAGTTGGATTTAAATGTTGATGGATTGATAGTGGTGATGATGTAAGTGGTATTTGTTTAGATGTTAAGTGACCGCGAGCTGGTATTGTTGGTGGTGTGGGGATCATATTGTTCCAGCTAATTTTTTTGTTGTGTCTGCTTACTCTCAAGTCAATCTTCATAGACCTAAACTCAAAGACATTTCATTCAATTTTTAAAATACATTATACAACACATTTATATGCTTGTCTTCTTCATACCATATTACTGTTGCTGTTGATGATTGTGTTGGCGTTAATGACAGAAACACACATGCATGCATACAAACGTACACATTCATATATATATATATATTCACGCACATATATATATATGTGTGTGTGTGTGTGTATACATACATACATGCATACATACATACATACATACATACATACATACGTAAATTATATAAATACATAGATACATACAAACATACATGCAAACATAAATAAATACATACATAATACATACATACATACATACATACATACATACATACATACATACATACATACATACATGCTCACTTTATGATTATGTACATTATAAATATATGTGAATATGTGTGTAATGTGATGACAGTTTTTCAAATCCCATTAGCAAATACTTTGATCTTCACTAAAATGCAAGTACCCATTGAAATGAGATGAAAGTGCAGTTTAAAATGGAAAATAGCTTAAAAATATGCAATCTAAGCTTATGAAAGAGCAAAATTACAGATTATATCCTAAAATTAATGGTCATACATTACAATTTTTGGAAGTGCAAAATCCTGTAACCTGAGGTAGCTGTAATGTAGAGGATGCCTGTATTAATCTCTGCCACATTATATTATCAAAAAGCAAACCTTTTTATTATATTATTTTTACATGTTATTGAATGCTGTATATTTGCTTTTTCAGGAAAATATATGCTTGCTTCTGCAACTGGTTTCCCTGGACAAAAAACAACTTTGAGAACAAAACCCTTCAGTGGAAATCTCGGCAGTGTCAGTTTCTACCTTCACATGTCTGGAAGAAACATGGGAAGCCTAAATATCTCTGTTCGAACTAATAATTCTAGCAAAAAATCTATTGGATCTATATCAGGCAATCAAGGCACTGGATGGAAACATCAATGTCTTCCCGTGAATGAGGGATATGGGTAAGAAGATTTTGCTTTCAATAACTTTTACTGGTTCATGATTGATTTTTCTGGCAATGTTGATGCCAAAGTTTGCACAGCTTATTTGCTTTGACAGACCAACAGAAGCCACATAATAATGATGCAACTTCATACCTCTCACCTTGTATACAATAAAAAATATAACACACTTCTAATCTCCCATGAAATAATGATTTAACTGTTCACCTCTGATCTCATTTATAACGATGATACAATAATACACCCCTTACCTGTCATCACAATTTAGATGGCTGTCCTTAGAAATGAACAAGTACCTCCATTGGGCTGAATTTGTAATGGATTTCACAAAACCATTGCCCATATTGTGAACGAATGCCTCTGACTTGCCCCAAACTAATACAAGTTGAGATGACACAATGAGGTAGTAAAAGTGCTACACTGGAAACTGTGTGAAAAGTTGGGGGTAAAAAGAGGCAAGACATGGTATGAACATGAACCACAGAGAGTGGCTGGGTCAGAGGCTTGAAATATCCTGTGGATTCTTTTTGGAAGAATCACTGAAGGCTAAATTTCAGTCTTGTTTTTCATTTTGTTAACTCTAAGAAACCAGCATGTTTGTAAACATGATCAATTTATCATTAGCCAAATTTGACTTTAAAATCTTTATAAGTAAAAAACAATATGTGATATATTTTTCTTTTTATTTATTTATGTTAAAGGAATCATGAAATCATATTTGAAGCTATCCAAGGAAATGGTTTTGACAGTGATATTGCCCTTGATGATGTCACCTTATCAGAAAATAGCTGTTCAAGTAAGGGCAAAATATACCATAACATATTATAACATATCAGCAATTAGCTTTAGTAATTATGTTTAGGTGAGCATGTATGCTTACATGCATATCTGCTGCCTGTGTGTGAAAGAGAGGGAAGGAGTGTGTGTGTAAAATGTGTGTGTGTGTGTGTACATGTACACAAGTTTACTCCATTCCAATTAGATTTATATTTTTGATGTCAACATTCACCTTACTCAGTAACAGTATAAGAAGAATAATGAAATGAAATGAAAGCTTGAACAATGTTCTCATCAACTTCCTCTCTCTATGTTTTCAAATATAAAATTTCATAGATTATTTTACTGACATATATTGTATCCTACACACTGGTTTGTAAGTGTTTGGAAATTATGGCTTGTTTCAAGATATCTTTCCTGAGATTGCTGGATCGATGCCAGACATACGTACACCATACAGTATTCTATACAAGCCAATGAGAGAGCCACTATGTGGTCACTGGACTAACTACAAACAGCAACCAAATCTCTTTCAAATCACATTCTCCTGTCTAGAGAAAAAATGGTCATACTGGATAATGTGGTGCTATGTATTCCTAAATAATATGAGATGGTCATAGTTGGAATGTTTTTGGTCATAGATCTGCTTGATTCAGGCTGGCTTGGGGACTAAACAACAACAGCACCATAGAGTAAGATGCATATATGAAATGTTGCATGCACTACACATCTGCATGTTCTGTATCAAAGCTTGAAACTGGGAAATTTAGTGTTGTCAATGCAAGAACAGAAATCATTTACTTAAATAAACAAATTTAGTCAATATGTATTACAATTGAATATACCAAACATTCAGTAATTTGCTCTGATTATTGTTGCATGAATCAGAGTTATATTACCTCTTCACTGGTAATTAGTTCTTGTCTTGATATATGCATATGAGAAATAACATGTGTGAATAACACAAGACAAAAATATTTTACTCAGAGTTTTGCTTTGGTTAAAGGTGTATTTGTGGTCCTCTGAAAATATGCAGTGATAACTCCAGTACGAAATGAACAAAGTGTTTGATAGACTCAAACAGCTGTGAAATTCAGGATTTGTATTATTTCATTTAGAGATAAACTCAAAGTGTTTCCCAGCACTATATACAACTCTATACAGCATAAATAAAAACAACCAGCAGTGAAATACAAGTCCATTTAACAGGCTATTGTGCTCAGTTTCGTTAAAGTACTGTGTCATCCCATAAATAATGTTTTTTTTCAATTGCATTAACTAAATGTTGGGGGGGAATGGGATAAACTACCTGCGTCAGCTTGCTATAAAAGCCGGTAGTAATTTTACCTTGTGTTTATTCTTAGTGCAAGTTTTGAAGGACATGGTTTGATTTTAAAAGTTTTATTCTAAAGCTATAATGGAAGTGGCAAAGGAGCATATTTGGCATATTTTGCTTTATGACTTTAATAAAACAACAATGCAATGGAAAGTGTGAGGAATATTAATGCAGTATATGGGGATCAGACAATAACCATAAGCCAGTGTCAATGGTGGTTTCAGAAATTACAGCCTAGAAGATGAATCTCATCCTGGAAGATCCGTGGAGCTCAATGAGGATATCTTGGAAACCCCGGTGGAACAAAATCCCATCATAACTGTTGAGGAATTCACAGAAAAGCTTGGATTTGATCAGTCAACCATTCATCGACACCTGTGTGCCATCGGAAAAGTCAGCAAATTGGGTCAATGGGTTTCTCTCAAACTTTCAAGTCTAATCACTCACAGAGAGTGAATATGTGTTCTTTTTTGTTGTCACGTTTCACAAATGAACCTTTTTTTGGAACGAATAGTTACTGGTGATGAGAAATGGGTTCTCTATAAAAATGTCAAGCACTTAAGACAGTGGGTAGGGAAAGGAGAAGCACTGGTACCCCAGGCTAAAGATGGTCTTCACCCACGTAAGGTGTTGTTATTTGTTTGGTGGGATATGAAAGGTTTAGTCTACTTTGAACTTCTAAACCCAAACCAAATAATTAGAAAGGAGATCTACTTCAAGCAGCTTGAATGGCTTAAGTCAGTGCTAGAAAAGAAAAAAACAACTATCTTTGGTTTCAAGATGAAAAATGTTCTTCTGTCAGCATGATGCTCAGCCACACACAGCAAGGATGACATTCCAAAGGCTGGAGCAATTCAAATGGGAAACCATGTCCTACTCACCATATCCACCAGACATTGCGCCATCTGCTTATCATTTATTCCACAGTCTTCAAAATCATTTGGACGGAAAAAAATATGAATTTTGTAGACGAAGTCAGAACAGTACTGGCGGAGTATTTTTCCTCATGGACAAGTGAATTTTGGAAGAGGGGCCTTGTAATTTTATCAGAGAGATGGAAGAACATTACAGAAAATGAAGAAGTATATTTTAGATTAAAAAAGCACTTTGTTAATCTTAATTTTGAAAAATAAAAGAAGTATAAAAAAAAACACATTATTTATGGGATGACCTAATATATCACTGGAAACTGGATGAATTAACTGATTTTACAATTCTTTGGCTATATTTGTTTAAGAAAGGAACTTTTTTGGTAAAAAACTGTGAAAAAATGTGCATTAGAATATGAGTTGTTGATTTGTTTGAACTCTTACTTGGAAATAATTAAATTTCTTTAATCAATCATTTTTCATTAACAGGTCACTGGAATGTTAGCTGTGATTTTGCGAGTGGCACTTGTGGTTATAATATTCAAAATAAGGAATATGTAAGCAGTGGTTGGAGACTTCTCATTACTGGAAAGTACAATTATTCTACTTCCGGTAATTACTTTTGTTCTCTTTATTATTATTTCAAGTAAAATGATTTCAAATATTGACATTTCAAATAATATCAAAAATGATAGGGCATTTTAACTGCAAGTAACCTTTAGTCTCACCTAGCAGTACAACATTGTATGTATATAAGTTGTAAGTATTAAGCTGACATTCGTTGACACTGCATCGAAGAAACCAAAGAACAGAAGGTCAAAGGAAAAAGAAAAAAAACCCACTCAACACCAGAGCTGAAGACACCTCCAAAAGGAGGGGCCCTGCCATCTTGAAAACAGTAGAGGAGTAGGGGCCAAATCCAGATGTGGTTTCTTCTGATGATGACCTTAGTCACTGGACCCTATAAAGGAGCTGCTGAACTAGCAAATCACAAAACATGGTTGGAATTCCTCAGCACAGCACACATGTATGTCTTAGTCAAAACCCATCAGTTGAGTGAGTGGGGCATATTTGTTAAATGTGTGATGAGTATCTGCTGAAAATAAACATTATAATGAATTGGTACACATACCTGACAAGCATAATCACATGAGAGCTTCTCTACAAATGCAGTATTTATTCTACGTGCAACCAAAGTTCAAATTCTAAGAAGATCAACTTAGTCACTCATTTGCAATCAATTACATTCTAGTTCAGTACTGAGGTCAGCTTCTCTCTCTCTTTCTCTCTCTCTCTCTCTCTCTCTCTCCCTCCTCTCTTTCTCTTTCTCTCTCCTTATCACAGGTTTGTATCTGTTATTAAAAGATGTCACCTTGTCACATCATCTCTCTCTGGTTCTGCCTGAAAATTGTATTTAGGATAGACATATTAGTCAACTGGTTACACACTTATACATTCAGCTGATTAAATAAGTGAATGCTCAATTGTCAAGAAGTCACCATTCTCTATGAGCAATAACTCCATAACTTCAGCATTAAACAAGATATATGGAGAAACTGTAATTTTAGAAAACAATAGTTTGATACTGGAAATGAAGATCACTAGAGGTTTTATATCAAATATATTACAACACATACACTTCAGTGTGATATTAAAATAATCCATCTGCATCAGTTAGCTAAAGTCCTTAATAATTTTCTTTAAATATGATGAGATCAACTGCTATAGACTTGATCACCATGGTAAATAAAACTGAAGAATAACAGTACATCTTCTTTAAAAAATTTGAAAAAAATTTTCTGGCCATAAGACTGCAACAGAATTTTCTTCAACATTTGTAATAGCTATCTCCCTATAAACTGCAGTGAATAATTTGTACAACTACTACATATTTTTAATGTAATAGAATTTTTCATGCTCTCATGGACAGAATTTGTACTTTCATTTCTCCCCATTTGTTACCATTGTGAGCAGCACTTTCTTGGCCATGGAACAGATATCACAAGCCAACAATGTAGATGTTCTCATACTGTGAATTATCTAGAGTCATCAAATTCAATACTATACTACTGCTGGAGTTGAGCTTTATTTGTGAGTCACAACCCTTCGTGTTCAACCTGAGAGCTGGCTTTGACTATCAAGATTAGAAAAGACTAGCAGCTCCCTAGATTCCTATAATAATTAAACCTCATAGAGAGAGGAAACCTATTTTGTATTTATTTAATCCTCCCGATTTTATTAACCCTATCTGAAATGTAATTTTAATTTATATCCCCATTTTAATCTGTCATGATGAACACCTATCTTCACCTTCTGATGTTAATTTACTAATCTTTAGTCTCATTCCAACCAGCTTTTTTCAAGTTCAGTAATTTGAAAACTTAGCAAAATGCCTGTAAAACTTCCTCTCTCTATTCTTCTTGTCCCGTTTTCATGAACACAAGAATCCACATGTAAATATATGTCCTATCATTCTAAATCAATAAAATCATTGCCCTGCCAATGTCTCTTTCATCAAAATCAAACAATACACCCTAAATACATCCCCTAATTTCCCTAAAAGTTTTCAGTCTTTCACTTTCTTTTGATCTTTGGAAACATACTACAGTGAATCTTGTGTCCAAGAAATACTATCTCTCTGATCTTGTGGAGTATTGACTTATTACTCTAACTGCCAACATCTCAAGAATTTGAACACAGTTGCTTATAATTTAGCTTCTCCAACACCAGTACAGTTTCCATAATTCTATAGTTAACTCTCTCTTTGATGTCATTTACCAGTAACCATCTCACTCTTGGAAAATTTAATGAAAATAATGTCATTACACTTGACATCAACAAGAAATCTGAATGTCTCTGGTATGGAAATCTGGATAAAGTCTTGGATTATCAGCCTGTACTATTGTCGTTTGTACAGACAAAACTCTTGCTTAGCTACACTCCATCAATTCTAGTGTATACAGCTCAGTTGTGTCACTGATACTTTCCCTCTTGTACATTAACAGCCTACTTACTGCCACCTCCAACAAATGACACCTCCAAACTTCCATACACAAACATCATCTTCATACAACCTAGACATTTCATGTCAAACCTGTACTGCCCCCATGAACTGACATTGGAAATATTCTCCTTAGGGAACATAAGAATCTTATCTTCTTCAACAGAAGATTGTTGTGGACAATCCACTTATTGAGAAAAGTCTTCTTCCTTACTTACTCCTTCTGATGTAAGAACATGTTTTTTTAACTATTCAGCTTCCTACAAATTACAGACGATCATCCCTAGCACTAACACATCACAAACTGTATCCCAAAGGCTAGGCATTCTCTTTGGAAACAAAAAAATTACTCAGTACTAATCATTTCTACAAAGCTCAAATAGGACCCACAATGTTAAATGCCTCTATTGCTACTACACACAACTATTCAATCAATGACATTCAGTCGAAATATGCAGTTTTTTCACTCTACCTCATCTGCCACTACTACAAAAGTCTCTGCTCTTCAAAACTAGCATGTTATTTATAAACTCTACTAATGTCCACTCATATCATTTCTTCTCTCAACAACTCAGTAATGAGAGAACAGATGAATGTATATTACTTCTCTGACTGCACTGACCCCTTTGTCCACTTCTGTTTCCCTACCAAAATTATATGATACATTCATATATTATTATGTCTTCATACATTGTTATTTTTACATTTTTCATAAAATAGAATATATCTTAGTTTTAAACTACTAAAATAAGTATAAAGAATTCTTTAGCTAAAGTATTTTTTTCTTTTTTGAGGCCTATACAAAGTCATCTTTAATGAAATGATAAAAAATTCATAATTAAAAGTGTTTATGTTGCTGGATCTCTGCACTATAGTATGTTTAAACACCATTGCAATCATCATGCTATATTCTTGCACTGGATAGTATGTTGTTTTTCTGGAAAGAAGATATTACACTGCAGTCTGAAATGAGAATTAAATCCAAACTCAGTATCCTCCCTAATTTATCCAAACAAAAGTCAAATAAATAAATATATATATATATATATATATATATATATATATATATATATATATATATATATATATATATATATATATATATATATAGATAGATAGATAGATAGATAGATAGATAGATAGATAGATAGATAGATAGATAGATAGATAGATAATTGGCTTAAATAAATAATATGTAATTGGTATTATTTGATTATATTTCTCTTTTATTTATATTATATCTACATTATCAAGAAACAACACCATTCTTTTTGCACCATCAGGTCAACAAATGACCCCTGATGATTTCTTTAACAAGTGCTCACCCATATAAACAGTTTGGATAATTGTTATCAGGTGGTGTATAAGTTGATTACCCATCCATTGTTTCACATCAGTGCAATACTGCCACAGGCTCCGATGCTAATACTTGCCAAAAGTATTATGAAGCGTGGTAAATATATCCAAAGAATATTAATTTCTGCATGTGTATAGTGTTCAGTAGCCTAAAAGAACTACCTTCTTGATCCAGGATATATGCTTCAGTCTTATGGGTCTCCATGATATCCACAACATATGGCACTGGTACTGCAACTTGAAGACAGATACTTTTCACCATTGCTCAACATTTAACAGACATGTCTCATGATTCGTCACAGCCACTAACAAGAACTATGACTTTACTACAAGCATCAGCAACTACATGAATATGAAACAAGCCAAAAATTAGTAATGACAATCATTCATCATCCAGGGCTCAAATTAACTCCCTACTCAGTTCGATGATGATAGAGATTGCCATCCACAGGAACTTGCTCTGCAAAGTGATTTCCATTTATATATTACTCAATATATAATTTATTTGTATCTTAGCAAATAACTTGCATTTGCATTAAATATTAAAGGACATACTCAAAGCCTCTTTGATTGTTTTACAGAAAACTACCTGCTATTTTCTTCTGGTTACAACTCAGAGATAAGACACTCTATAAAGTCACCTATGATTGATATTCCAAATGAAAAGATGAAACTTGAATTTCTCTATAATATGCCTGGGACTAAAGCTCAAGAACTACAAGTAAGATTTGTGGAAGATGCACTTAAACCATTGTTTTCTAAAACACCATATTTCTGGCAAGATTCTGGAGACCATGGAACTGAGTGGCAATATGGTTGTATGGATTTACCAAGTACACGTGGAAGAATCGTATTCACTGGTATTGCTGAAAATAGCTATTCAACCTTGGGTCTTGATGATTTAGTTATTGATAAAGGCAACTGTCGAAGTAAGTAGAATTGTTTTACTCTCTTTGCAAGTGTTGAATGGGTTTTTTGGCTTTGCTTTCTTTAAGTGTTTTAATTCCGTTTCATCTCTTTTATGAGAAACTTTATTTCTTATATTTTAATTAAATTAGATTACTTTTAGTTTTGTTTTCTAAACTACGTCTGCTTTCACAGTTGGAAATTCTTTGATTACAGACCTGGTAAAACAGTTCTGGCCTAGGATTGAATAACAACACCCATCACTATACAAAGATGTTCTTCTATTATTTGTACTCATTATTATCAGTACTAGTATTTCTGAAAGTGAGGCACATGCTCCAATAGTGGGGTGTGACAATAGTTTGGTGAAATAGGGTGTAAAGAAGTAACAAGTGAATAAAACTTGTAATAAATTTTAATTAAAACTTCTTTTAGCTTACGATCGGGAGGTTGTGAGCTCGAATCCCGGACCGGGCTGCATGTTGTGTTCTTGAGCAAGACACTTTATTTCACGTTGCTCCAGTTCACTCAGCTGTAGAAATGAGTTGTGACGTGACTGGTGCCAAGCTATATCGACCTTTGTCTTTCCCTTGGATAACACTGGTGGCGCGGAGAGGGGAGGCTGGTATGCATGGGTGACTGCTGGTCTTCCATAAACAACCTTGCCCAGACTTGTGTCTAGGAGGTAACTTTCTAGGTGCAATCCCATGGTCATTCATGACCGAAGGGGGTCTTTACCCTTTATATATATATATATATATATATATAGTGCCCTAACCACTAGGCCATTGCGCCTCCACATATATATATATATATATATATATATATATATATATATATATATATATATATATACAGTATGTATATATATATATATATATATATATACACATACACACAGTATATATATATATATATATATATATATATATATATATATATATATATATCACGTGATCACATGACTGACCAGACCATCAGATGTTGTTACACATCGCTAGTCACAATGCGTTCGCATTGTTTTAGCCTTCGAATGACGCCACCTCGCAGGCTAAACGAGCAGGCCAACAGAAGAAAGAGTGAGAGAAAGAGTGGTGAAAGAGTACAGCAGGGATCACCACTCCCTGCCGGAGCCTCGTGGAGCTTTTAGGTGTTTTCGCTCAATAAACACACACAACGCCCGGTCTGGGAATCGAAACCTCGATCCTGCGACCGCGAGTCCGGTGCCCTAACCACTAGGCCATTGCGCCTCCACATATATATATATATATATATATATATATATATATATATATATATATATATATATATATATATATATATATATATATATATTTATATATATATATATATATATATATACAGTATATATATATATATATATATAAATATATATAGTACACTTTTTGTAAAGTGGTTGGTGTTAGGAAGGGCATCCAACCATAAAAACCCTGCCAATGCAGACACTGAAACTTGGTACAGTCTTCTGCCCAGCCATCTCTGTCAAACCATCCAACCCATGCCAGCATGGAAAATCAGACGTTAAATGGCGATGATGATGAATAAAAGAGAGAATGAAAAAGGAAAGTGCTTGAAATCACTTGAAAAAGACATTTAATTTAGATAGAGAATATAAAAATGTAGAGGATCTCTTACAGCTGTTTCTAGAATAGCCAAGCATGTGGATCATGATATTGAGCAAGGATTCCATATGTTGAGTATTCCATTATCAGAAAGGAAGAAATAAGAAAGGTGTAAAAATAAGGAAATATCCCCAGTTAAGGATGGTAGTATATTCCTGTTCGTCAAAAATGAGGATCAGCAGGCACGTGCTGTCAGTAATTACTCAGGGTAGGCAGTTAGTGATGTTTATGTAGTAAAACACACAAAAAATAAGCAAAACACAGGCACACAACTGAAATGTAAGCAGAGTTACTTCTGCCTTTATAGCACGTAAAGTAAACATTGTTGTAGGAATGTATGCAGCATGTGTACTACAGTGGTCTTATATACTGAGATTGAAAGGCAAGGGTGAATTATTCCTACCTAATCTACAAAAAAAATTAAATATTTTGTATTTTATGCATAGTAATCAGAATAACCTTCATAATTTTATTGAATTAGGTGCATATTTTTGCCATAAAAGGAAAATGTTACTATCTATTTATTTTATTCAGGGTAGGTACTACCTACCTTGCCTACCCAGGCAGCACGTCCCTGAGGAGCAGCATAAGATAGATATGTGTTATGTAGTTCCATGAATGAATAAATAATACAGTTATAGGTCAGGTCCAATAGTGGTTTCAAATGAGAATGTTCGATAATAATCCATGGCAAATAATTGTTGAAGTTACCAGTTCCAATTTTGAGTAGAGAATGAATAAGAGTTGAGTAGAAATATTATTCTACAGAGTGGAGAAAAGACAGACAAGTAGATGTAGTAAAGTAGACATATATTAGTCTGTATAGAGCATGCATACTTGTAAAAAGAAGTTAGGACACACACATACACATACATACATACATATATATATATATAAAGAGAGATAAAGGGATAAAGAATAGCAGATGTCAGATACTGTCATCTTTTAGCAAACCACCTACACTGGCCATAGTTCTAAAGTGGCAAGAGGGGGAGTGAGGGTATTCATAATGGTATTAAAGCAGTTGTAAAAGATAATGTATATCTGAAGCTATAGGGAGCATGATACTATAAGAAGTGAGGGGACATCTGGGCTGCCCCTTTATAATTGTACTAGAAATCAATGTCCATAATATGAATTAAAATTTGAAAATTTGTAATGTTAATAAGGTGTATGCTCGTTGAGAATCGAAAAGGCAGCCTGTCTTGAATTCCTCTGCTATCACCTGGAGGACTATGATGAACAAGAAGGGGCTGAGGACTAATCTTTGGTGAACCCCTACTTCTACCCTGAATTCTTCACTATATTTGTTGCCAACTCTCACTTTACTAATAACATCCCTGTACATGGCTTGTACAGCTCTCACCAACTACTCATCTATCCCTAGTTTCTGCATTGACCACCAGATAAGGGATCAGGGACCCTATCAAAGGCTTTCTCCATGTCAACAGTAGCCAAGTACAGGTATTTCTCCTGCAGCTGTCTTACCAGAAATATGGTATCAGTAGTGCTTCTCCCTGACACAAACACAAACTGCATCTCATATAATCTAACTCTCTCCTTAATTAGTTGGGCTATGACTCTCTCCGTGACTTTCATCACCTGATCTAACAATTTGATACTTCTGTAATTATTTCTATCTAAAGTGTCACCTTTACCTTTATAGCAGTTGACTATGGTGTACCACCTTGCGAACCGTACAGGTGAGTAGACAGCCTACACTGCCAAATATTTTAAGCATCTCAGTGGTGATTCCTAATGGGCCAGAGGCTTTCCCTGTCACTTTGGATGGCTTGTCCCTCTGTTGGGTCAACATTTGGTGGCTCTCTTTCTCTCATTCATTCTCTTCATTTAGCAACCTTTCATAGTGGCATCTCCAAGTCCATTTGCAGCATAATTAAATGCAAGTTAGCCATCATACATGTGGAAACATTTCTCTCCTATGATATCAACATTTTCTCACACATACTGTCTTTTAATTTGATACACTTCAAGTCTCGGGTCCTCACGATGCAGAACATTGGCAAATCTCTTCTTTTCTGCTTCTCCTCTGGCTAAGTAAACTTGTCTCATAACTTCCCTTCTGGCTATGATATAGTTCCCTGCTACCATCACACTTCCAGTCCTTCCAGGCCTGTTTCTTTCCCTAATCGCCTTGTCAATTACATTGTTCCACTACCACGTCACCTTAGGTCAAAAGGGTTCTTTACACCAGCCACAGATCTGGTCAGTAGCCCTCAACAGGTTCTGTAGGAACCTCCAGTTGTCCTCCAGATTATGTGATGTTATATCCTCCTCTTTTTCAAATAGCACGTCTCTATATCTTTGTCCATTCAGAGGATCCTTAAGCTTCCACACCCTTCTTTTCCACCCTGATCATCTTCTGGGCAGCCATATTACTACCAGAACTAGAGAAGAAATTTCAGGTGTGGAAGTAAGGCTAGTTAACTTAGCAAAAATCAAAATCTTAGTAAGTAGGAAAACAAACAAATCACATCTGCCATCAGGTAGATGGCCCTGCTTGATCTGTAGGAAAGGCGTATGTAGAAACTCCATAAGATGTACCCAGTGTAAACTATGGACAAAGTAGAGGTGCAGCAATATCAAAAGAAGGTTACCAGGGAATATAGTTTTTGTGTGTGGAAGGTGTACAGGTACAATTAACATCAAAAATGTACAGAAAATAGATACCATCACATGCCAGGGGGGAAAACTAGAAGTAGTTGATAGCTTTACCTAAGTGACCAAAACAGTAGTGGGAGTGTATACTATGAAAGTGTAGCTGCTAGAATAAGAATAGCCTGGGCAAAGTTCAGAGAGCTCCTTTCACTCTCACTCAGAGTGAAAGGTAGACTGTATGATGCCTGTGTGTGAACAGCCATGCTACATGGCAGTGAAACATGGGCTGTAATTGCTGAGTACATGCATAGGATTGAAAGAATTGAAGCTAATATGATCCGCTGGTTGTGTAATGTCAATGTGCATGCACGACAGAGTGTAAGCATCCTGACAGAAAGGTTAGATATATGAAGCATCAGATATAGTGTGCAAGAGATACGACTGCACTGGTATGATCATGTGATGCATATGGATGAAGACAGTTGTGAGAAGAAGTGTCATGCTCTAACAGTGGAGAGAACCTGTAGAAGTGGTAGACCAAGGAAGAAATGAGATGAGGTGGTGAAGCATGATCTTTGAATGTTGGGCCTCACAGAAGCAATGACAAGTGACCAGGACCTTTGATGATATGCTGTGCTTGAGATGACTCATCAAGCCAAGAGAGACCATAGTTGTGCTTAATGCCACTGTCGCATAGTTGGCCCATTAAAAGCACCCTTCAATCATTGGGCAATATGCTGTGCTTGTGAAGCCCTGTCAAACCAAGCGAAATCATAGTCATGGCTGATGCCAGTATTGTCTTACTGGCACCCATGCCGGTGGAATGTAAAATGCACCATTTGATGTTTGGCTTCATGGAGGTAGTGACAGGTGACCAAGACCTTTGGTGATACACCATGCTTGTATAGACCTGTCGAGCCAAGTGAGACCATAGTTGTGGCCAATTGCCAGTGTCAGATCATTGGCAACTTTGCCGGTGGCACATAAAAAATATTCACTACTCTCTTGGAGTTGTTAGTGTTAGGAAGTGTATCCAGCCATAGAAACCTTGCTAAATCGGAACCTGGTGCTAAATCAGATCGGAGCCAGCTTACCAGTTTTCAGTGAAACCGTCAAACCCATGCCAGCATGGAAAGCAGACTTTAAATGATGATAATGATGAATCTGATTACAAATCAAAGATAAATAAATGAAAGCCACTTATTTACATAGTTTAAGTATAGAGACATTATAGGGCACAGAGATGAAAGGAATATGCTAATGGGCATTGGAAACTAAATATCATATAAGTAAATTAGTGAAAAGAACTGGAAAGTTAGATTAATTGTATGTATTTTATTAATCAGTGTATAACTCCAAACCATGAGAAGAAATGGCCTAGTGGTGTTCTATCAATTGCAAGTTGTGTAACAGAGAGGATATTCTATCAGTTCTAATCTAGGTAGGATGCGTTAAATATAAAATGATGGTGACAATGAGGATCTACAAAATAGAGGGTAAAAGTATATGATGATGATCATCATCATCACCTTTTAACATCTGTTTTCCATGCTGGTATGGGCTGAATGGTTTGACTGAAAACTTGTAAGCTGGGGAGTTGCACTAGCTTCTAATCTGATTTGGCATGGTTTCTATGTCTGGATGCTCTTCCTAATGTCAACCACTTAAAGAGTGTAGTGGGTACTTTTTACGTGCCACCAACACAGTTACCAGTTACAAAACACCAGCATCAGCCATGACTGTGATTTCACAGGTCTTCTCAAGCATGGTATATTGCTAAATGTCTCAATCACTAGCCACTGCATCTGCGAGGCTCAAAGTTTAAAAATGCTCTTTATGTGTCAAAAGCATGGGGGCCAGTTACATGACACGCATCAAGCATGACTACAATTTCACTTGGCTTGATGGGCCTTCTCAAGCACAGCATATAGCCAATGTTCGAAGGGTGCCTTTTACATGCCACCAGCACAAGTGCCAATTACACAACACTGCCATCTGCCACAACTGCAATTTCACTTGTTTCCTCAAGTGCAACAATGACAAGTGACCAAAGGTCTTGGTCACTTGTCACTGCTTCCATGAAGCCCAAAGTTCAAAGATCATGCTTCACTACCTCAACTCATGCCTTCTTGAGTCTACCTCTTCCACAGGTTCCCGCCACCATTAGAGATAAGCACTTCTTCTCTCAGCTGTCCTTGTCCATATGCATCACATTTGTCTCTCTTCTACACAGTTGTCTCTCTTCTACACCACATCTGATGCTTTTTATGCCCAGTTTCTCTCTCATGATGCTTACACTGTCATACATGCACACTGACATTGGACATCTATTGAAACGTACTAGCTTTACTTCTTTCAAGCCTTTGCATACCTTTGGCAATCATAGCTTATGTTTCACTGCCATGTAGCATAGCTGTTCGCACACAGGCATCATATAGTCTGTCTTTCATTTTGAGGAAGGGGCTCTTTCTTAGCAACAGAGGTAGGAGCTCCCTTAACTTTGTCCAGCATAGTCTTATTCTAGCAGCAGCACTCTCAGAGCACCCACCTCTACTACTGATTTGATATCCTAGATAACAGGAAGATTTCAACTACTTCTAGTTTTTTCCACTAACATTTGATGGAGTCTATTTTCTGTACATTTTTGGTGTTAATTGTCCATAGCTTGCCCCAGGTACATCTCATGGAGTTTCTACCTACACATTTCCTACAGATTGAGCAGGGCCATCTACCTGAAGGGATTTGTAATTTGTTTGATCTCTTACAAACTAAGACTTTGGTTTTTGCTAGATTAACTCTAGACCTTGCTTACATGCCTGAAATTTCTTCTTTAGTTCTGGGAGTGATTCAGCTATAAGAACAAGGTCATCAGCATAGAAGAGCTCTCAAAGGCAGCTCATCTTTAAATTCCTCTATTATTGCCTGGAGATATATGATGAACAAGAGAGGGTTGAGGACTGATCTTTGGTGGACCCCTACTTGTACTCTGAATTCATTGCCATACTCATTGCCAACCCTTGCCTTACTAACAGCATCTCTGTACAGGGCTTGTACAGCTCTCACCAACTACTCATCTATCCCTAGCTTCCACACTGACTACCAGATAAGTGAGCAGGAGACTCTGTCAAGGGCTTTTTGCATATCAACAAAATCCAGGTACAAGGGTTTATTTTTGGCTATTTCTCTTATGGTTGCCTAATCAGGAATATAGAGCATCAGTTTTGCTCCTACCTAGCACAAATCCAAACTGCATTTCATCTACGCTAACTCTCTTCGTAATTGACTGAATTATGATACTGTAAATATAATAATTTCATTAAGTGAGCTCATATGTCTAAATTACATATTAGTGAGAAAAGGAGATAATTGTTTTACTGCAATTAAACCTATGGTAAAATTTGAATGACATTAAAAATTTGTGAACATGTTACTTGTTTGATAATTTTGTTAAGTTATATGATAAAATTTGAAAGCTTCCTTCAAACACAGCCAGTAGGGGACACACTGGCCTTGGTATGAAAAACCTGAGTCAATGATGGACTATGCTATGTACACCACATAACATAGATTAAATGTCTTTTTCAGTAATGCCAAACATCTTGCTTTTTCATTTTTACTTTAATCTGTATCTACCCACTCAAGAAGAAACTACTTCTATATTCATTACATGTCTGCACTTATTTGTCTTTTGAAAAATACACTTAACATTGATTTGAATGCTTAGTTGCTTTCTTAATATGTGTGTAAATAAAGCAGGGTTATTGTAGTTACTTGTCTTTGTATGTGTTTTTGCAAAATTACTGGAAAATGGCTGAACGGATTTTCACCAAATTTTGGTAGAAATGCTCATTGGCTGAGTGGCTCAAACTCGTTAAATTTTGGTTTGATTATCTTCAAAACTGGCGGGCAGGTGAATCAAAATGCTTCTTACTTTGTTACAAATGCATAAACGATAAACAGTGAAAATAACTCTTGATGCCATTTTCTTGGAATATGAATTTGCCTGAGAATATATTTATTAGATTAAATTTTATTTCATCCTTGTGTGCGTGCAGGGTATGCATCACCCTTCCAATGCCTTTTCTTTTCATTACTTTATGTAATCAAAGATGTGTCGATTGGTGCTATTGATGTAAGTGAAATGAGATGGCAATAAAAGCAGTAAAGTTAGGACGCAATTCTAGTTCACGAATATATTCTGATCCCCATCCCTTGTGAGTATACCCAGCACTTTGCCACCATCTCTATCCTGCTCTCTCTCTCTCTCACTCTCTCTCCTTCTCCAGCACTTTTCTCACATTGGGTAACCATGTAACTCCTTTGCGGCAGCACACCTGTTTCTCTCTTCATTACTGATTCTCTCTCTCTCTCTCTCTCTCTCTCTCTCTCTCTCTCTCTTTCCTACCCCTGGGCCAGGTAACTTTGTACCTCCTCTACAGCAAGACACCTGTTTCTGTCTCACTATAACTTTTCATCATCTGACACAAGATCACTTCCTCCAATACCTCCTCCCCTCTCAAAAGATATTTGTCCTGCAAATTATTTTGGTGATCCTTCAGTGCAGGGTAACCATGTAACGCTTTTGCAGCAGCACACCTGTTTCTGTCTTCATTTCTGATTCTCTCTCTCTCTCTTTCCTACCCCTGGGCCAGGTAACCTTGTACCTCCTCTACAGCAAGACACCTGTTTCTGTCTCACTATAACTCATCCAATCTACAATGTAAATTATTTGACAGTTGGAAGGGCATCCAACTGTAAAAATTTTGCCAAAACTGACCTTGCCTGTGCTTGTACCATGTAAAAAGCATTAAGTACACTCTGCTGGGTGGCTGGTGTTAGAAAGGCATTCAGCTATAAAAATCCTACCAAAATAGTCACAGAAGTCTGGTGCAGATTTCTGCCTGACTGGCTCCTGTCAAACAGTTCCACCTATGCCAGCATGGAAAGCAGATGTTAAACAACAATGATAATTATGATGATGTTGATGTCTCTCTTTCTCTCTCTCTCTCTCTCTCTCTCTCTCTCTCTCAGTTCAAATTATCACTCATACAGCATAATCTTTTGTTCTCTCCAGAATCAGTAAAATAATCACCTGTCATATACTGATGTTGGGTCATTCATTTATAATCCTAACTTTTAAATTTGTAAACCTTCTACCAGTGTAATAAAATTCTAATTATTTTATATTTTAGCTGGTATCACAAATCATAAGTGCACATTTGATAATCCACTACTCTGTGAATATGAAATTACTTGTATGAATCCTAATGAATATACATGGAGGAGGAAGAAGGGATCAACTCCAACGTCTTACACTGGACCTGACGGAGATAATTCACAAAAAAGAAATGGTAAGTTTATTTTATTTATTTTGTTTTACTTCTGTACAATAATTATATCCAAATACGTTTTATAATGAAATTTACTTCTGTACACATCTACAGGCTCAACAACCAAACAAAAGATCGCTGATGTGTACAATATTTTATATAACTAAGATACTTATTCTTAACAACCCAGGTTACCTTGCACATTCACCTTTGTAAACAATGAAACTATTGTGAAATCAATGTGTTTCATCAGTATATGATACGAAGATCAACTCCTCCTGTATATATAACTTTAGAAGATCCTTCCCCAAGTCTCAGCTAGATTGACTTACTCACCCCCTACTCCTATTTAGTTATATATTTAATTACAATAATAAAGACAACAATACTCTCTTAGATAATTACAAAAAATTTAACAAATTTTGGTTTGCAAGGCTGTGTCAGGGAAAATTGTGATGTTATGGGAGAGAAACCTGTTCTCGTGGATTGTGATTCACTTGCAGATTGGTGATTCTGCAAAGAAAGAGCTTGGAATTACCACTATGAAAGGCTACTAAATGCAGAGAACTCATGGGTGAAAGAGAGTCTACCTAATATTGATCCCACAGAAGGACCAGCAATCTGAATAGACAGTATTGTTGTAGACAAAGCTATGAAGGATATGAAGATGGAGAAAGCCTTCTGGCCTATCAGGAATAACTGCTGAGATGCTTAAAATTTCTGGTGGTGTGAGTTGTAGTCTAGTCACATGTATAGTTAATCAGGTGGTACATGAAGGAGTCATATCTAATGACTGGTGTAGTAGTACCATAGTCAACTGCAGCAAAGGTAAAGGTGATGTCTTAGAAATAATTACAGAGGTATCAAATTGTTGGATCAGATGATGAAAACCATAGAGAGGGTCATAGCCCACCTAATTTAGGAGAGAGTTAGTTGAGATGAGATGCAATTTGGTTTTATTCCAGAGAGAAGTACCACTGATGCTATATTTCTAGTAAGACTGATGCAGGAGCAGTACCTAGCCAAAGATAAACCTCTGTACTTGGTTTTTGTTGACATGGAGAAAACTTTGACAGGATCCCCCACTCACTTATCTGGTGGTCAATGTGGAAACTAAGGATAGACAAGTAGTTGATAAGAGCTGTACAAACCATGTACAGGGATACTGTGAGTAAGGTGAGGGTTGGCAATGAATATGGCAATGAATTCAGGGTACAAGTAGGGGATCACCAAGGATCAATCCTCAGCCCTCTCCTGTTCATCATATTCCTCCAAGCAATAACAGAGAAATTTAAGAGAGACTGCCTCTGGGAGCTCCTCTATGCTGATGACTTTGTTCTTATAGTCAAATCACTACCAGAACTAGAGAAGAAATTTCAGGTGTGGAAGTAAGACCTAGAATCAAAGGACCTTAGAGTTAACCTAGCAAAAACTAAAGTCTTAGTAAGTAGGAAAACAAATAAATCACAAATGCCTTCAGGTAGATGGCCCTGCTTGATCTGTAGGAAAGGGTATGTAGAAATTCTATAAGATGTATGGAGTGCAAGCTAATGGTCACATAAGAGGTGCAGCAATATCAGAGGAAGGTTAACAAATAGTTTTTGTGTGTGGAAGATGCACAGGTACAATAAATAAAAGAAATATTCAGAAAATAGACTCACTCAAATGCCAGTGGGTATACCTAGAAGCAGTTGACATTTTCCATTATCTAGGTGACCAAGTCAGTAGTGGAGGTGGATGCTCTGAGAGTGTAGCTGCTAGAATAAGGATAGGCTGGGCAAAGTTCAGAGACTTTTGTTAGTATCAAAGGGCCTCTCCCTCTGAATGAAAGGTAAACTGTATGCTGCCTATGTTCAAACAGACATACTCCACAGCAGTGAAACATGGGCTGTGACTGCATAGAACATGTGAAGGCTTGAAAGAAGTGAAGCTAGTAGGTTTCACTAGATGTGCAATGTCAGTGTTTATGCATGATAAAGCATTAATGTCTTGAGAGAAAAACTGGAGCATAAGAGGCATCAGATGTGGTGTGCCAGAGAGATGAATGTGCTGGTATGGTCATTGGATGGATATGGATGAGGACGGCTATGTATGTGGAGGGAACATGTGGAAGAGGTAGACCCAAGAGGACATGAAATGAAGTGTTGAAGCATGATATTCAAATGTTGGGCCTCATGTAGGTGATGACAAGTAACTGAGATCTTTGGCGATGTGCAGTGATTGAGAAGACTCATCAAGCCAAGTGAAATCATAGCCGTAGCCTTTTCCAGTGTCATGTGAATGACTCCCTTGTTGGTGGCATCTGATGCATGCCTTGATGCATGGAATATGATGCATGCCTTGGTTTATCAGTTCCAGTCAAACTGTCTAACCCAGACCAGCACAGAACGTGGATGTTAAATGATGATGATGATCATGATCATATCTTGTATCTTGTAATTGTTTTGCAACAATGATGCTAACCCATATTTAATACAGCCATGTCATTAACTGATTTACATTTATTGAACAAGTAAGTTCAAATGGAACTTCTTGAATTGTCCCTGATATAGCCTTAATATGTTCCTTATATCCTTAATTTCTCCTCTTCGTTCCTACTAACTTCTTTCCTTACCACTAAGTTTTGGAGAAATTAGTAATTTTTATAACCACAGAAGTAGCTGTGTAGTAAGTAGCTTGCTTACCAACCACATGGTTCTGGGTTAAGTCCCACTGTGTGGCACCTTGGGCAAGTGTATTCTACTATAGCTTCAGGCTGACCAAACCTTGTGAGTGGATTCAGTAGATGGAAACTCAAAGAAGCCCATCGTATATATATATATATATATATAAATATATGTATGTGTGTGTATATGTTTGTGTGTCTGTGTTTGTCTCCCCAGCATTGCTTGACGACCGATACTGGTGTGTTTACATCCCCATAACTTAGAGGTTCAGCAAAAGCGACCAATAGTATAAGTACTAGGCTTACAAAGAATAAGTCCTGGGGTCGATTTGCTTGACTAAAGGTGGTGCTCCAGCATGGCCACAGTCAAATGACTGAAACAAGTAAAAGAGTAAAAGAATAATCTTAATTATTATTTAGAAATTGTAAGTTTTTTTGTTATTAACTCTGAAATTTGTCACCCCATTGAGCTAAAGGATGCAGCTTACTTATTTAGAAGTTAATTATACTATTACACTAGCACATGCTAAGAAGTAAACACTTACAAAATGGCCATTTATGAGGCTACACATTTGTGAATGGGCTGTCTTATGACCTTTTGATTTTGTCGTGGATACTTTTTCAGAAGTATGTAACTATTTGGGGAAACTTCCAGTAATGATATTAGCACATTTTACTTTTTGCTGAGTTCTTTCTCCTTGTTTCATGTAGTTCATATAACATTATGCATATGTGTGTCTCTGCCTCTTTCATAATTACTACATGTTTCCCTGAATTGCTTAGTTGCATCCCCTGCACATCCCTCTCTCCTTCTCTTGTTATTTCTACTTTATGTCTCATCACCAACACAAGCTAACTCCTTTATCTAGCCCCTCCTACTAAATTTTTGTTGCCCATGTTAACTTACAGAACTTTTAACTAGATACCAAATCTATTTATCTAGTCAAAAGTTTTATGATGGTCATAGACACTGCACATTCTCCTGACTATACCAGCCATTACCTAGAATGTGGGTCTAATGACAAAATGGACTAAAACAATTGCTGCACATTACTATATTGAACTGGTATTTATTTGCAATAGCTAACATCATTTTAGACAATGTAGAATAAACTATTCAACCCAGAAACACAGCAAGGTGGAAGGAACAAATGACTCGAGAACAGTTATTCCTATCTGTTTGGCCCTCTTCTCAACATCTTTACTCATAGGATGAGATATCATGTTGGAGCTAGATGGTAGGATACAATTCTAGTAGGAATTAAGGATAAAATCCGTTTCCACAATGATAAGTTTCAATTTTAGTGAAGAGATGTTATAAACTAGTATAATGAATGTTGTTACTGAATATATGTTACATACACTAAACGATGATGATGATGATAAAGTTAAATTAAATTCAATAAAACAAGCCTATAGTCATATTCTTTTTATCATTTGAAAGTTAAATGATAAAGTTTTAATGTATTACAATTAAGTTACTATTCAAAATTTTATATTAACTAAGAAAGAACATTAGATATAAAGTTTGTCATGGAAAAGTTGTTTTGTATTTTTAATATCCAATTCTACTGTCTAAATTGTTAATAAATGACTGACAAATCAACAATGTCGTTTTTTTTACAGGACACTATATGTATGCAGAAGCTTCTTATGGAAATTACAATGAAACAACAAGCCTTAGGTTTCCAGTTTCAAAAGATGCCAAAGGGAGACAACTGAAATTTGATTACCACATGTATGGGAGTCATGTTGGTCAACTATATGTTGTATTTATCACTAGTCAATCTTCAAATGAAGAAATAGTTTGGATGATGAAAGGAAATAAAGGAGAATACTGGCTCAAAGCATGTGTACCTATTAAAAATGACATAAGTGAAATCATATTTGTAGCTGTAAAAGGATATTCATACCAAGGAGACATTGCAATAGACAATGTGGTAATTGAAGAAAAAGGATGCCCTGGTAATATTTTAAAATTTTATTTTTCATATGTAAAAAGGTTTGCTAAATTGGAAGTGTTTGTTTATATAACCATTATTGACTTTATCACTGGGTAGATATAAATGAAGTGGTATTGCTCTAGCCTAAATAGTTAATTTCATCATTCTCACCACTCAGTAAAAAATCATTTTTGAATTGACATTTTGATGATATTTTCATCAGTAGGAAGGAAATAAATTTTGATATATCAAATATCTTTTTATTCTGAATTTCTGAGGAATTATTTATAAACTGATATGCCCAAACTAGTGTCTTTACTTTGCTTGTTATAGTTACAATGTTTCAGTTGTTGTACTTTGTGACTGTCTATGGGTGTCTATCATTTATGGTAACCTTCTTGGAATTTCAAACCAAACCTTTTATTCAGTCCTGAGAGATCGATTGTTCTCATTCTCTAACCATACCAGAGACATTTTCATATTAGCTGTTCTGCTTGTGATGTCACTTGTCCCACTTGAACCAAATATTGTTTGACTGGCCTTGAATGCATATCTGCTAGCTAAACTACTACATATATGTGACATTTATTTGTCCCTTATACTTACTATCCCTTTGTCACATAAAACAAATTTGTAATGGAAATCTAATTGTGTTTGTAGGTTTTATGTTCTTTCTTAATTAGTGGTATATAATATTCTTCTTTCTGCTTGGACTACTGATGCAGTTATCAAAGCTAAGCATATACACTGATTCCTTCCATCAACTTATGGTCCATGTTCCTTATCTATTATCTTGACTTTGTTCCACAACAGTTGGTAATTTAACTTTTCCCTGCCGTAATGATCAGTTATGCTTGATATTTTTATCTTCTCATATATTTCAGCTTTACAACATTTTCTTTTAGTGGACAGCTAGTATCAATTTTATATTCATGGAATAGGATAAACATAGTTATTTGTCATATTCCCTCCTAGTGAAGCCTTTGTACTGGACAGATGTCCCCAAAAAGAAACCTGCTTTTGAATGCTATCCTTATGTTATATGAACCACAGATCATCTGAAATTTTTTTGTTTTGTTGATATGCCTTTAATGTTTAGTAGACAGACATGGTAGTTTTTTACTGACATTCTCAACCCTTGTATCCCAACTTTTGGAAATTTAAGTTGTTACTCTGAAAATAGTTGTTACTCTGAAGAGTCTTTCTAATTTTGATTGAATCTTGTTGGCTGGATGACTACTGGACAACTGGATGAGCTTTGATCACTATAAACATGAAGGGAATCAAAATTCAAGAATTATCCAGTATACTTGGGCTTGCAACATATTGCGCAAGTCAATTGCACATCCAAGAAGGTAAGTTCATTGAAGGTCTTATTGAGTTCATATAGCTCAGCAGTACTTTCACTTCCTCCTGATAAGGCCAGAGATAGAAATTTCGTTAAGGTATTTTGTATAAGATCAGACTAGCATTCAAAAGCAAACCTATCCTTTAAGGACATCCCTCCAGAACAAAGCTTCCATTAGAAGAGATCATGACCAATAATTTTATGTATTTCATGCCATGCAGGGGTTGTAGCATATATAAATTTCTTTAAAAATAAGGCTAGATGAACACCAAAAAGCTATAATGCATAGAGGAACAGAATATGTAATTGATCATTTGTATAGTGAAATGATAATTGACAGAAATGACACTGGAAGGTACGATAACAGAAAGAATCAGTGCATATGCTGGTCTTTGATAATCTCTTCAGTAGGCCTATCATAGAGTTGGGTATTATATGAAAGCCTTTGATTAAGAAGGAGCATTAAAGCTTATAACTATAAAAGAAAAGTTATGTTTAAAATTTCTTATTTCCATGATATAATTTTCCTACGGGTTAAGTGTCAAGCAATAATGTAGTACTTTAGAAGTGAAACAAGCAAGTAACATTACATGCAGGAAAATAACTAGCAAGAGAATATCCCTATTGACAATGGAATGTGAATAATCTACCCCCATATATTTGATAAAGTGTTCAGTTTGAAATTTCAAGAATATTACTAAATATGACAAGTACTTGAGGAAGGTCAGAGAAACAATGGCTGAAACATTATATCACTGCATAACTACATTGTCTGCCCTGAAATCTGTTACTAACTCTAAGTATGAACAATTCAAGAAGGTAATCAGAGAGCTAATCATCATCATCATCATTGTTTAACGTCCATTTTACATGCTAGCATGGGTTGGGCAGTTTGACCGGGGTCTGGGAAGCCAGGAGGCTTCACCAGGCTCCAGTCTGATCTGGCAGTGTTTCTACAGCTGGATGCCCTTCCTAACGCCAACCACTACGTGAGTGTAGTGGGTGCTTTTTATGTGCCACCGGCACAAGGGCCAGAGGAGGCTGGCAAACGGCCACAATCGGTTGATGCTTTTTACATACCACCAGCACGGAAGCCTGCCAAGGCAGTGCTGGCATTGGCCACGTTCAGATGGTGCTTTTTATGTGCCACCAGTACGGGTATCACAACTACAATTTCCATTTGATTTTTATTTTGATGCTGATGTACTTGACTCAATAGGTCTCCTCAAGCACAGCAGATCACCCTACGATCCAAGGTACTTTTGAATGGGCTGGGGCTGGTTATGCGAAACTGGTGTAAGATACAGCCATGAACTCACTTTATTTGCCAGGTCTTCACAGACACAGCATATCTCCAGAGGTCTTGGTCTTTCGTCATTGCCTCTGTGAGGCCCAACGTTCGAAGGTCATGCTTGACCACCTTATCCCATGTCTTCCTGGGTCTACCTCTACTCTGGATTTCTTTGACTGTTTGGAAGTGGCATTTCTTCACACATCTCTCTACATCCATCCATAGTACATGACCATGCCAGCACAAACGTCTCTCTTACATGCCACATCCAATGCTTCTTATGTCCAACATTTCTCTCAGAGTGCTTATACTCTGCCGCGTGTGCACATTGACATTACACATCCGGTGGATCATATTAGCTTCATTTCTTTCGAGCCTATGCATGTCCTCCGCAGTCACAGTCCATGTTTCACAGCTGTGAAACATGGCAGTTTGCACTCAGGCATCATACAGTCTACCTTTCACTCTGAGTGAGAGGCTCTTTGTTACCAGCAGAGGTAGGAGCTCTCTGAACTTTGCCCAGGCTATTCTTATTCTAATGGTAACACTCTCTGAGCATCCACCCCCACTACTAACTTGGTCACCTAGGTAGTGGAAGCTATCAACTACTTCTAGTTTCTTCCCCTGGAGTGGGATGGAATCTGTTTTCTGAGCATCTGTGGTGTTTATCGCCCCTAATCCAGGATAAACTTAGGATGTTTTAAATTGATTTTTTCCCTCAACTTAGAAAAAAATCTCAGCACATCTCATAACTTTTATTCCTTCAGCAAAAGCAGAATCTCACTTTACAAACCAAATTTGGTATAAATGTTTATATCTTCAACATGAAAGTCTTAGAAATTTAATATTCTCAAAGTATCTTAAAGAGCCTAAAGTTTTTCCTAATTCAGCTAGAATCATTTATTTTCACTTAACAGTATGGATGTAGTATCTTCAAAATACTACTCTCTTCCCTGGAGTATTATACTCATTCATTGATTACTTTATTAGTCCACATACAGACACTGGTCAACCTTCTGTATTCAGTTACACAGTGATAGCAAAATAGTTGAAAATATTGAAAACCTGCAGATGAAGAGACTCAACCAATTTGTGTTCAGCTCAAATCCTCCTGTATGTGATTTAGGTTTCATCAGACTGTCTCACTCAAAATATACATGTAATGGAAATTTTTAAGTGGGGCCCTTAATAATCCAATGGATTGTGGGATTCCCAGCTACCTGGCTTTCAATGTAACTAGCTATGGTGAATTAAATATCCAGGATAACATCATAAATTGCAAGTTTTAACCATGTAAACTGTAGAAACAAAACATTCCCCTGTTTTCTTCCTTAAGTAGGCATGGTACCTAAATTGGGGCAGTCATGAAAGTTGCTAAGACTATATTCTTCTTCCTAACAAAGATATCAGGGTCAGAAAAAGGAAACAGCAACAATCAAAATTGAAATAGACTGGGATCCCAACAGAAAAGTTATTTGTACTCTAGCTACCCTTTTTTGTAGAACAATATACTCTTTTTAAGGTAAAAAGGATATTGTCAATTAATTTTAATCTAGGATATTACCAGTACTTATTTCTTGATCGTTGAAGGATAAATAGCTAATCCTACCATAAAGAATTTGAACTCAGTACCATAGATTGGATTGGATGTGTTACTCTGAATTGTTTGTTTACCTACCTCATCCAACACATCTCTCTCTCCTTTTCTACTGTATCAACTACCGCTCAGGTTCCAGAATTAATACTTTGACTGAGCTATCTTCACTAGAGCACAAACCTTTGAGAATTTTCTCCTTGCCTGCATTATTCTGCAAGCTTTGACTTGGAGACGCTCAAGCTCAATGAATGTTAAGAAT
The DNA here is from genome assembly GCF_006345805.1 of Octopus sinensis. Lineage (NCBI taxonomy): Eukaryota > Metazoa > Mollusca > Cephalopoda > Octopoda > Octopodidae > Octopus > Octopus sinensis. The sequence goes on along the minus strand of NC_042999.1, from coordinate 74,820,397 downwards.
TTAATCCTACTTACCTGAGAAGGACTACAAATATTATGGCCACATCCTTCTATGTGTTGGTCTACCCACCAACACATATGTATGCATACTAGACACCAGAAAACAGCTTGCCTCTGCAATCTGTGTAGCTTTTACTTAATTTTATTAACTGATATTCAAATTTTTATTAATTGACATTCAAAATTTAAATTTCAGTATGTTAAACATAAAAAAATGACTTACCTTTTATTACCATTTTTTTAATCGAAATCAAATTCGATGACTGGTATCCGTGCTAGAGTACTATACGAGCGTGATCGTTACCAGAGCAACAAACTGGCCTCCGTGCCAATGGCATGTAAAAAGCACCATTCGAGCGTGATCGTTACCTACGTCGCCTTACTGGCACTTGTGCCGGTGGCATGTGAAAAAACATTAAAATGAGGTCATTGCCAGTGCCGCTGGACTGGCTCCTGTGCAGTTGGCACATAAAAAGCACTATTTGAGCATAGCCGCGGCCAGTACCACCTCACTGGCCCTCGTGCCAGTGACATGTAAAAGCACCACTACACTCTCGGAGTGGTTGGCATTAAGAAGGGCACCCAGCCGTAGAAACTCTGCAAAATTGGATTGGAGTCTGGTGAGCCATCTGGTGAGCCAGACCTCAGTCAAATTGTCCAACCCATGCTAGCATGGAAAGCGGACGTTAAACGATGATGATGATGATGATGACAGAGACATTATAAAATTGAATTGGAAGTATAAAGAGAACCACTCCTTTTCTCTTTTCACAACCTCTATCTATAAAGCTGAAATGCGAAAAGTTTGTCTGGTTTTGCGATTGGAACGGGTTAAATGGGGTCGGGTTGGCTCCAAAATTTACAGGAACATGTAAAAAGTGGCGAGGAAGAGAGTGGACTTGGTTAGAAATCCCTATCTCAAAAGTTGTGGTTACTAGGGCAAGAAAACCCACACTTTGACAAGTGTTTTTCGTTTCTCCCTTTCGTATAATACCCTTTCTTCCTCAATCTCTCTTTCCTCCCTTCCCTACACTGTCTCTCTATAACGACGTTTGACAGCGTCCACTCTCTTTCCCTCTCCACTTTCGCCGGCTCTGTCACTCTTTCTCGCAACGCCTCTCTCTCTCTTTCTCTCTCTCTCTCTCTACGTCTGTCTGCATTCATAGAGAGAAAGCGTTAACAGTCGCAAAAGTTTTAATATTTCCGCTACATGTCTTTTACAACGGTGAATTATTATCGCGCACCACCACCACACAATCATGAGAACAAATATTATGAATCATATATTTATTGGCTTAATTTATATGTGTGTGGGTGTGTGTGTGCATATCTATATATAAATATGTATATATAATGTATATATATACAAAGTGTATATAACTGTATTTACATATATATAATTTGTATACATTTGTATATATATATATAATGCGTACACACACATACGCACAAATATATATATATATATATGTGTGTGTGTGTGTGTGTGTGTGTGTGTGCATTATGTGGTTAGATTGAGCTAAAATATGCACACTTATGTCAAAAGTGATTGCGAGTTTGAATGGCAACTATTTTTTTCCTCAAAGGAAAGGCGTGACCTCTAGGACAAAATTCCTCATCTTTTAAAATGTGGTCCGAGTAGACCCGAATGAAATCGGGTTATATTAACCAAGCAAGTAAAACAATGAAAAACTATGCCATTTTAATCCCAAGCAAGGCCGGGTATCTCTGTAAGTTTACTACATATTTGAGAAAAGGGCGGACGTTGTCTCACAAGCAGTTATACAGGCAAAAGTGTTAGTAAATATGGTCGAATTGAGCTGAAAATGCCAGCTTTGAGTTTGCTCAATTGAAAGGTGTGGCCTCTAGGAAAAAATTCTTCATCTTTTAAAATGTGGCCCGCGTAGACCCGAATGAAATCGGGTTATAATACCGAAACAAATAAAACAATGATAAACTATTTTAATCCCGAGCAAGACCGGGTTTCTCTGCTATCTATATATATAAATAAGGCTTTGGGTCAAAACTGTGTGCACATTTTGCTACGTCAGATGTTGGAGGCCTGACCAGTGGTCGAATCGAGCTGAAAATTGACACAGGCATAGAAGGTGTGATGAGGCAGAGAGTTGAGTAGGTTATAACTCGCCATCTGGAAAGATGCAGTTGCTATAGTGAGAAGAGTGATTTTTTATCGATTCAAGGGGACTCTAAGCCCCGCCAGATTGGCGCGATTGGCATCTAATATCTAATCTATAAAATGAAGAAGGCAAACGTTGATACAAATTGGACTTTTATGTAAAAAGGGGTCTAAATGCGGCTGGAAGGGGATTAAAATTTACAGGAGGGGGTAACTTGTGGTGAGAAATTGATTGGGAGACGTTTTGGGGCGCTACAGTGGATGCTTTGGTGTGAAAACTGGGATTTTATTGATTTGGGGGAACACTTGGGGTCCAGATCGGACACCTTTTGCCCGATTTCAATCAACTTTTCAACATGGTAAAGTGGAAGCGGATTTGTAATTTAAACGCGGAAATCTAATTTTTTTATAAATGGGAGAGAGATAGATAGAGAAAAATAAATATTAAGAGAAAGCGAGGGAGAGTCTGAGAGAAAGGAAGAGTAAGAGAGTGGGAAAGTGAGAAAGGAGAGAGAAACAAAGAGGGAGAATGTGGCGATAAGAAACAGAAAGGAAGCAACAGAAAGTAACAACCACACACTCAACCGCGCGTAGAGTGGGTCAACTTAATCTAGTATATTATATATTTTGTTTTAAATATTTCAGTACTAGCAAAAGAAACTTTCATAGAAATTTATGTTTTGAAATCCCCAAAATTCGGTTCTTCAAATTATGGTGCATTAACTTTCACTTATGTGTAATTTTTCTATATTGTTGCAGGTCCCTTTGATTGCGACTTTCAAAATGGAATCTGCAAATATAGCATTGCCTCTTATTACGGTTTTGGATGGTATATTCGGCATGACTATTCATACGAAAGTAGTAAGTTTTGTTTTTATCTTTATCCTCCAAACTATGTTTATATGTGAATGAAACCATAAATACAATATATATATACATATATGTATATATGTATGTATGTATGTATGTATGTATGTATGTATGTATGTATGTATGTATGTATGTATATATGTATATATATGTATATATGTATATGTATATAAGTATATATGGCTATGTATATATGTATATATATATGTATATATATTTATATGTATATGTGTATATATATGTATGTATATATATATATATTTGTATATATATATATATATATATATATATATATATATATGTATGTATATATGTTCGCCAGAGGCCGTTTGGTAAACGGGCTTTTACAGACTGCTTTTCGATGTCCCCATTGGCGGCGTCATACGTTTCTTACATATAAATGATACCTAAGACAATTAACACCTTGATATCCTAATAAAAGAAAAATTTTGAAAAAATTTTTTGGAAAAATAATCTCTGAATAAATTTTGCAAGCGGAAATTACTCCCCTTGGGCGATTGGTCGGTTTTTAGAAGCAAGGGCAGGAATTATACCCCCCTGATTTTTGCCGAGGTTAATTTAGACAAGAAGGCCACTGACGGACACACGAACACAGAATTATTTCAGCCGCCTGACCGGCTTCTTTCAGTAGTGCTCACAATCTCGCGCCCCTCGCCACCATACGGCCACGCATACATAGGCTAGCATACACACACAGGCATGTAGGTAGGTAGTTTCTCGCACCTAAATAAGACACCCTGAATTCTTAAAATATTCAGAGCATCAACTTTGGTTACACAGAATATCTTCACACCCCTTGTTTTCATTATTTCCTCACCTACCAGATTTGACCGCGGCCTGACCTTGATTTATTCCAACGGACTTTTTTGTCGGCCTCTACCAACGTACATTGAGAAACAGTTTAACCCACTTCATGGGCTCCTAGGGAGCGTTCTTGTTCGAGTTGCTTGCTGCGCTTTTGTTTTGTTTGGACATCGTAATTCCTGGATTTTCCTGAAGAGAAAGATGCAATATGGTATCCTTATTCAATCAGAATTTGGAAATTTGTGGCCTTTGAAACATGTGTAGAATGTAATAAAAGGAATTCTGTAGAATCTTCGTTCAGCTCCATTTCTTCCATTCACTAATTATATTAAACTTCAATTATCCGCGCCAACGCACGGTTGCAACACCCTATGGTCATAACTCCAACCGTGTTTTTTCTGCTGTGATTTTTGCTACCCAGGTATCGGTTAAACTTTTGAATAATCCGTAACAAGATAATTCATCTTTCCATTTCAACAAACATATATATTTGTTTGTTTTTGTTTTTGTTTTTTCCAGTTTCAGCTCTTGAGCTGTGGCCATGCTGGGGCACCGCCATTGTGGTGAAAGAGTACAGCAGGGATCACCACCCCCTGCCGGAGCCTCGTAGAGCTTTTAGGTGTTTTCGCTCAATAAACACACACAACGCCCAGTCTGAGAATCGAAACCGCGATCCTGCGACCGCGAGTCCGCTGCCCTAACCACTAGGCCATTGCGCCTCTACTATATATATATATATATATATATATATATATATATATATATATATATATATATATGTATGTATATATGTATATATATATGTATGTATATATGTATGTATACATGTCTATATATATATGTATATATATATATATATATATATATATGTATATATTATATATATATATATGAAAATATATATGTATATATATAGATAAGAAAGTTGGTTTGTGAAAGCACGTGGGTGAATATATAAAAAATAGTAAAGAGTGAAAAAACGACAGAAGGCTTAAATGTTAAAAAATATATATATTTGCGTCAATATGTCTGAAGAATATTAGAAAATTTTTTAAACAATTTTTTTTTTTTTCCTTTATAATGACATAATTTTTAAAGAAAGACCGGTTTCGCATTTAGCTTTTCAAATTTCTTGTGACGTTATGTTTATGTTTAATAGAGTTATCCTTGTGTTTAAGCTCCGGAGAGTTCTAAACAAGGGAAGGTAGTGGGTGATTTCTTCCGGTGTAAGGGAGATAATCGCTTAAAAATTTTTTTCGTTTCTCTTAATGTGAATTTCTCTGTACCATACACCAAATCATTAAAAGCTACAAACAGCCTAAATCACTTAAAAAGATTCTCACAAAGGCAAAATTGTCTTCTGAAATTAGGGATGCAAAAGTAAAAAAATGTGGTAGATCGAACTGTGCAACATGTCCTAACCTGCTAGAAGGATCAGAATTCCTCTTTAAAGAGGGACAGAAATTCAAGATCAAATCTAACTTTACTTGTGCCTCTGAAAACATAATTTATGTCATAAAATGCTCGGGCTGCCACCAAGACTACGTGGGTTCCACGGGACTATCACTCAGACGTAGATGCACACTGCATCGACAACAGATTGCATTCCCAGAATATAGAATGATACCTTTTAGTGAGCACATTGAGAAATGCGCAAAGCAACTACTACCACAATTTTTAATCTTTCCATTTTACCAATGTGCTTTCGGATCATCAACACAAATTAGACTAAACAAGGAAACATTCTTCATTGAAAAGTACAAGCCCAGACTCAACCATCCGAACATACTGGTACAGAGAAATTCACATTAAGGGAAAGGAAAAAAATTTTTAAGCGATTATCTCCCTTACACCGGAAGAAATCATCCACTACCTTCCCTTGTTTAGAACTCTCCGGAGCCTAAACACAAGGATAACTCTATTAAACATAAACATAACGTCACAAGAAATTTGAAAAGCTAAATGCGAAACCGGTCTTTCTTTAAAAATTATGTCATTATAAAGGAAAAAAAAAAAAAAAAAATTTGTTTAAAAAATTTTCTAATATTCTTCAGACATATTGACGCAAATATATATATTTTTTAACATTTAAGCCTTCTGTCGTTTTTTCACTCTTTACTATTTTTTATGTATATATATATATATACATTCAAAATGTGACCGCGTGTGTACCGTTAGCGATTTTTTTCTCCGTCTTCCCTTCTCTGGATCTTTCCTTTTCCTATGTTTCTGACGAAGAGCTCCGCTCGAAACGTTAAACCCTCCGTCTTCCCTTCCTTCCTGAGCGTCCAATAATACTATATTTGTTCCACGTCCTCGCGTTGTTGTGTTTTCTCTTTGTGTTTTCATGTTTGGATTAACTTTATATGCATATATATATATATAGATAGATATATATATATATGTATATATGTATATATATATATATATATATATATATATATATATATATATATATATATGTACAAATAAGAAAATGGAGGAACAGATTCATTTCGATCATCGACTTACAAATATTACCAATTCATATTATTTATTAACTACATAAATAGGAAGATCCAAATCCAACAAAACAAAACAATTTACATCAATATGTAAGATAATAATACCATAAGAATAATACACATAAAATTGATCCTACAGCTGTTTCAGCCTCTATATAAAGGTATCTCATTCTGCCTATATTAGTCAGATGTATTGAGGTAATATGCAATTAAAAATGAGTTACTTATATATATGTATATATGTATATATATATATATATATATATATACATATATATACATATATATATATATATATATATATATATATATATATATATATATATATATATATATATGTATGTATGTATGTATGTATGTATAACAATAATAGTATGAGGAAATATTATTCCAAAATTACAGGGAAAAATTCAATTTCGAAATATAAAATTAAATTTCACAAAATATCATATATATATATGTAAATTAGAAAAAAAACACCTTTTATCAATTCAATAATGAAAAATTAAATTATACCATTTAGAAAAATTACATATTATAGAAAGATTAAATATAAGATAAAGCATATAACGATAATTAAGTAATGTGTAAAATGATAAATAAAACGTATAAATTTGGTAGAATAACGACACGTGTTCCGTGGCTATATTTAAGAAATGATAATAGTAAAAATAATAGTAGTAGTAGTAGTAAAATCACTTCAATATAAATATAGCCACTCTTCAGGTTAAAGGTAACAACAATAATAGAATAATTAATTACATAAATTAATAAATATACATAAATAATCTTGTAAAATACGAAATATCTTGAATATATTCTTGTTTAAAAGATAAGATACAATTAATTAAAATATTTAAAACAAATATATATATAAGATACAAAATATGCATTAAGTGAAAACTAAATACTATAATTTAAACGATATACATTAAATTAAATTATTTATTTATTTATTCATTTAATAGACATCTAAATAAAGTTTTATACTCATTAAGTAATTTATATTAAAAACCTTAATATTAAGTAATATACATAATGTTAGTACAAGCTATAAATATTGGAATTAAAAATAGGAAATGGTTAAAATATATACACACCTATTAGATAAACTAACTATATTATTAATATATATGTGATATCTATAGATTTAATATTTTACTCAATAATATATTTAACCAAAATATCAATTAATATAAAACTAATATACTTAAATGTAATACTACGTAACAAATATACCACCTAATTATTAAATAATGTATTGTCTTACAAAACTAATTCTCAAATTAAATTATATGTAATACGTTAAATCACATTTTAAAAATAATAATAAAGCATAGTAAATAAATAGATATACATATCACAACTAGTAATTATCATGAAATTATATATAAAATTAATATTTTAACAACAATAATGATAACAATACTACTACTACTACTACTACTACTACTAATAATAATAATAATAATAATAATAATAATAATAATAATAATAATAATAATAACAATCAAACTTAATACAATTCAAAAGTTAAATAATATTGTTAAATAAAAACGTTACTTAGCTTGTCGATGAAAATAATATAACTGAATTTTAAACGTAAAAATGTAGGTCTTAGCGTTTATAAGAAATTAAACTCGTGAAGACGTTGTGTAAACAAATACAATAAAATTATCAATGAAAATGATGAAAACTATTTATTAATGAAAAAGACGAAAAATATTTAAGCTTCATGAATTAAAGAAAAATAAGAAAAATAGAATAACAAATGACATTTAACTATAAAGACATTTTACTATAAATGACAGTTTACTATAAATTAAGTTCCAAATAATTATTACGTAAAATATACATATAATATTAAATTAATTTATATTACTATAATTAATAGGTCTTAATAAATTATATATAATCATTTATGTATTAAGAAATATCTAAGTTTAAAATTGTTCAAATATATTAATATAACATATAATAATATAGTAAATTCTACTCTAATACTATTAAATTATATCTACAAGAAATAAATATCATAAAAAGAAATAAGGTTTTATGCATACTGAAAAATAAGTTAAACATATTATATAGGTAAATAAATTTATGCTAGCATTTAATTTAAATGACTATTTACTATAAATTTAAAGTCTAAATAAGTAAGTAAAATATATATAAATCCTTAAATCCTTAAAAATGTTTTAGCCCGAAGGCCGCGGCCATGCTGGGGCACCACCGCTGAATGAGCTACACTAGTTTGTGAATCCACCTCTGATACGTGGCACTTGATCAACAAGGGAGTTCGATGCTGCTGCCCGCATATATATAAAATATATATTTTATATTTAAATTTATTTATATTACTATAATTAACATATCTTAATAAATTTATATAATCATTTATTTATTAGCTAAACCTATTATATAGGTAATTTAATTTATGTTTACATTTAGTTTTACGTTCCTCCAATGAGTTTACCAACACATAATTGTTATTAAATAATATTTCTTTGAATTAGTTATTATCCAGTGAATAATAATTACTCCCTGTACAATATGACTTAGCCCTACAAATAATCTCCCAAGTTAATTTATATCTAATAGATCTAGATTTATGGTCCCAAAAATATTTTTACTGAGACCTGTTGAATTTCTTAGATTTTTATTCCTAAAAGATTACATATATTGAGATACTCTTGATTTAAATTTATTCGAAGTGTACTCTATATAAATAGTGCTTAAATTATGATAATTAAAATTCTTATCAACTATAAAGTTACCATACACTTATAGAGTACATTATCTAAATTACAATTATTATTAAAATTACATGTAGTCTTATCCCTACATGTACAATGAATTAAATCTTGGTCTTTATTATTATTATTGGAATCGATATTTTATCTATCTTTATAGAATTTATTTAATTTAAATGTATTAAATGAAGAAATAATGTTACCAACATTATTAGCAGATGAATACCCAACTCCAAAATTATTATTAGAATAAGTGTTATAATATTTGTTATTATCTCTAATGAATATTTCAATTATATTTTAAATTTCTTTAATAAGATTTGTTTTAACCTGAGCCGCCCCAAAAGGAACGATTAACCATATTTTATTTTTATCTTTTATATTATTATTATTATTATTATTATTATTAATATTATTATTATTATTATTATTATTATTATTATTAATATTATTATTATTATTATTATTATTATTATTATTATTATTATTATTATTATTATATTTTTTGTAATATTATTAAATTTATCATCTTCATTAAATTTTATCGTATTTTTATTTTTATTTTTATTTCTATTTCTATTTTTATACCAATATTAAATGTATGATTTACATTATCAAAATACCTATTATTATTAAGATGATAGATACCTAAATAAGATTTATCATAATTCAGATATCCTGCCTCATGCAGGGCTTTATTATAATAAGGTGCATGTTTATTAAAAATCTCTAAATCATATATATATATGCATACATATATATATAAATATATATATATATATATATATATATATATATATATGCATACATATATATATATATATATATATATATATATATATATATATATATATATATATATATATATATATATATATATATGCATACATATATATATATATGTATGTATGTATGTATGTATGTATATGTATATGTATATATACATCATGTATCATATACTTTCAGTATGTGGGGACTACTGCTAATTGAGACATACTTATTCGTTTCTTTCTCCATTTTTTCCACTTCATGTATTCTTTACATAGAAGAGCATAGGCTCAAAACATAGAAGACTTCTAATTCTCCCTGAGTATAAACCTAATATACCCTTTGTTTTAACCTCATCTTCATGTCTTCATGTACCACACACATACACACACACACACACACTCACACACACTTACACACACTAACTCAGGTATATTGCCACTCCCTAAACTTTATTATTCTGTTTGACATCAAAATCTTTTTGTATGCTGGTCATATTTACTAGTGTGCAAGAAAGAAGACTGTAAGACCACTGGTTTGGTCGTGTGATGCGTATAGATATGGACAGTTGCATAAAGAAGTGCCAATCATTTAAAGTGGATGAAACTTGTGGAAGAGGGAGGCTCAGGAAGACATAGGATGAAGAACTGAAGGTCATTCTCTGTGCCTTATGAAGGAGATGACAAAGGACTGAAATATCTGGCACTTTGCTTTACTCAAGAAAACCCATCCACCACAGCAGAACTGACGTCAATGATAATGATGAATGGGAAAGAGTTTTCACTATGAGAACCCAACAGAGGGACCAGCTATCCTAGCTGACAGCAGTATGATAGGTAATTAAGGATATGAAGACAGAGAAATTCTCTGGTCCATTAGGAGTTACTACTAAGATGCTTAAAATATCTAGTAGAGTATGATATGGTCTAGTCACTTGTTATTCGGGAGGATGTCATCCACAATTACTGGTATAGCAGTATGATAGTCAGCTGCTCTCAAGGGTAAGGGAGATAGATACCTCAAAAGTAATTATAGAGACATCAAATTGCTGGATCTGGTGATGAAACTCATGGAGAGAGTTATAGCTTAATTAATTAGGAACAGAATTAGACTAGATGAAATGTAGTTCGGTTTTGTTCCAAGGAGAAGCACTACTGATGCTATTTTCATAGTCAGGTAACTATATACAAGAGAAGTATTTAGCTAAGAATAAACTGTTGTACTTGGCATTTGTTGACCTAGAGAAAGCCTTCAACAGAGTACCTCACTCATTGATATGGTGGTCTCTAAGGAATCTAGGGATAGATGAATGCCTTGTAAAAGTGATACAGGCTATGTACAGGAGTGCTGTTAGCTATGTAAGTATTAGCCTTGAATACAGTGAAGAATTTAGTGTATAGGCAGGTGTTCCCCAAGCTCAGTTCTCAATGCCCCCACTTCATTCATCATTATCCTCCAGGCCATAACAGAGGAATTCAAGTCTGATTTCCCATGAGATGCTGATGATTTTGCTTTCATCGCAGATTCTGTAACAGAACTAGAAAAGGAATTCCAGGAACTGAAGGGTCTTAAAGTTGACTTAGCAAAGACCATGGTTTTAGTGAGCAAAAATGTAGACAGAACCCTACCCACTTCAGATGAATGACTCTGCTACATATATAAGATGTAGGCAGGAATTCCATTCAATGAACCAAGTGCAGGCTATGGACACACAAGAATTGCAGTGGAATCACTGGAGGGTTAATGGAGAAAATAGTTTTTTTTTGTGTGAAAGATGTACAGAAGGTTGTAGATAATTTCTGTTCTCTAGGTGAACTAATTAGCAGGGGAAGAGGATGTTCCAAAAGTATAACTGTTAGAATGAAAATAGAATGGAGAAAATTCAAAGAGCTTTTACCTCTGTTGGTAACCAAAGATCTCTCTCTCTCTCGTTCTCTCTCTCTCTCTGAATGTAAGATTGTATGATGCTTGTGTACAAACAGTAATGCTGCATGGTAGTGAGATGTGGGCCTTACATGCAGAGAACACATGAAGACGTCAGAGTAATGGAACCAGTATGTTCTATTGGCCACATCGCTGTACAAGTAAAACTGGGAGTTAGTGCATTGGTCCATTAGGAGTTTCTACTGAAATGCTTAAAATATCTAGTAGAGTATGATATGGTCCAGTCACTCGTTATGCAGGAAGATGAATTAGATGTAGTATGCAAGAGAGAAACTGCACTGATTTGATCATGTGATGCATGTAGACAAGGACAGCTGCATAAAGAAATGCCAATCACTTGAAGTGAATGGAGCTTTTGGAAGAGGTAGACCTAGGAAGACATGGGATGAAGTATTGGAGGCCCATCTCAAAATGCTGAGTCTTATGGAGATGACAAGTGACTGGTGCCTTGCTGTGCTGGGAAAGATCCATCCACAATAACAGAACTAATATCCTAAAACCACCTTGGTTAATGCTTGTATATGCAGGAATTCAGCCCCACTTCCATTCTCACTACCCCATCAAGATTTTCCCCTACATCTCAATCCCTAACACTCATCACTTCTTTATCTCTGGTATTGACTTCTATAATCACCTGAGAGCAGAATAGGGACATACTACACCCCTTCCCATTCATTACCTTCCTATTTTCTCCCCTATCCCAGAGCCACTTCCATTCCTTATTATCCTCCCCTGCCAAGCCTTCTCTCATCTGTTATACTCCATCTTTAACTCTTATTTCACTCTCTCTCACTCCCAATGTCCTCACATATCTAACATAACCAACTCAAAGCCACTCCTGTCTCTTTCACCATCAATTATTACAGTCACTCCTATCCTGACTAAACCATCTCTCCTCACATTCTTATGAAACTTTCCCCTTCTGCTCACTGTCCACTCTATTTTTTTTATTATTATTATTCTATTTACACACGTCTGATTAGACTGCTGAAATAAATTCTCAATATCAGGCTACAACAAGTAACTTTAGATGCCTTAGAACCTTCCTAAGTTTCCTAGCTGTCCCTAATAATAGTGCTTTCTGGAGCTGCACAAAACTAGGTTTTATGCTTATTTCCTCTAGCCATTTGTTCTAATCTTTAGGAATAGTTCCTAATACACTAATAATTACAAGAATACATTTTACACACACATTTTTCATAGCCCCCAAAACTCAATGGCTAGTACCTGGTATGTTGTTATTTTCTTTATATCTTTCAAATTGACTTTCTCACTATTCAGAATTGTAAAGTCAAATATCTGACACTTTCTATTCTCTTTGTCTACAAAATCAGGCCTTCTAGCTTTTATTGCTCTGTCAATCTGAATGTTAAAATCCTACATCTTATATTTTTTACTTTCTAGTAAGGTTCATGTGCATATCACTTCTCAGTATGGTCAAATCATAGCTTTCTACATAACTTCTAGTGGATTAATCTCCTTAGGTTATCATAGCTTTTCTTGCATTCTTTCTGTGCCAGCATACAGCATTCACTATCTAAGGAACACTCTCTTCCTTTGATTTACATAACCTACATTGGGAGTCTACTTGATTTTTGTCTGTCTTGGCTCTTATCTACTTAGTACTCAATGCTTGATCTTGTGCTGCTACTAACAAACATCTTGCCTCTTTTTCTGCCTTCCTTTCTACCACCATAACCTTGTCTCACTATTACTATTTCCTGCAACTATATTTGGGAATCTACCATGCAAAGTATTCTCTTGTCAGTCAGATAATCTTTCTTCTTTTCCTTGTTTTTAACTTCATTTAGCTTTTTGGTTTCCCTATCTCCTACTGTTTCTCTAGCATTTCTTAATAAACTTTCTTCACTGTTACCTACATAGGAGGCTATATCTACTCTAATTAATTCCACACAGTCTTCTATTAATATTAAATGTTTACCACCTTCCATTTCTAGGTAAATATAATCTTGCTATTCCTGCATTTAGATGAAGTCCTCTGTTCATAAAGAATTTCTTTTACAAATTCAGATTTTGTATAATCTACAAAAGGTGCGGAATTTCTCAATAGTGATGCTTCCCAAGTATTTACAGTCTTTACTAGATTTGAACCATTTAGATCTGACTTCATTAGCTTTCTCACCTTTCCTATGTATTCCTTCTCAATTTTCTCTTTCATTTCTGTAGTTTGTAATCTGTCAGATTCTTGTGCATTTAATTACTTATAACTCTTTCCTTCTGTCAGTGATTTTAAGGTCTGGTCATCTGGTGTTAAGGATACCTTCACTGCTCACTACTTGTCCCTTTTTCATGACTAATATTGTACACTTATCTATGCCAGATCCCATACTTATATTTTTGCTGAGGTATCTTACTGCTTGTATTATGGAACCTATCTCTCTTTTATTCTTACTAAAATATTTCAGATCACCCATGTAAAGCAAGTGGTTAATTTTACCTTTACTATTTCTGAACTGACACCCTGCCTTTGCCTCCCTTAATAATAAACTGAAGGGGAATAAACATACGATAAATATTAAATAGGATAACAAATCTCCTTGGAAAATCCCAAGTCTCCTTGGAAATTTACTCTCTTTTCCTAATGCTGTATCATCTTAGTAGAGTACTACTTTCCATTTCTTCATGCTAAATCTAATTAGTTCTCATATGTTGTCTGCAGTACTGCATATTATCAAACATTTACTTATCCATGAATGTAGAATGTTGTATAAGTTTTCTTATAGTCTATCCTTGCTATTGTTAAATTTTTCTTCCTAGATTTTACTGCATTTAGAACTGCTTTGTCTATGTATAATAGATCATGCATACATCTAACCATTTCCTCCTCCATTAAGGCAATCATGAAGTTTTTCCCTCAGTCTCCCATATAAGCTACTAAGTTTCTTTAATTAGTACCCTTAAATTAGTCCTGGGCCCTTCCAATTGGGCATTTTTCCTAACACTTTCTTCATTAATACACTAATCTTAGATGTAGCTGCTTCTCACTGATTACTTTTTGCCTTACCTTCTTTAACCATGCTACATCTACATCATTATTGACTGGAATAGCCAAGATATTGCTCCAGAACTTTCTAGCTTCTCTACATTAGGTTTCTCATCTTTAGTACTTTCTTCTCCAAAATTTACTTGGCTATAAAATCCTCTCTAGTCTGTCTCAAATAATCTATTCTGTTGATACTAATCTATTCTTTTCTGATATATGGAAAGTGTACCTGTTACTGTTATGATATGCTATTTCAACTCATCCATGACTATCCTAGATATTTTCTCTTTAACTAAATATCTTTTCACAAGAGAAGATTTAAATTTTGTGTTTCCTAACTTTTTCAGTTTCCAGGCTTCTATTCTTCTCAATCTTCACTTTATTTTGTAATCTCCTTTTCAACATTAGATCTTTTCTAATCTTTCCTTGATGAATACCTAATCTTCTGGTGACTACTACTCCTCTTGTATATATCTTACTAATAATAGAATTTACTTTCTTAGTCATATCTAGCAGCTTCCTTCTGTTGGTGCTTTTTAATGCTGGTAATCTTTTTCTTCTTTACTCATTGCTTCCTGCAACTCATTTAACATTTCTTTGGTAAATCCATGAACTGTCTGTAGTAGTGTTTCCAGCTGTTTGTCATTTGTAGCATATAGTTTTATGTCATCCATATATAAAAGGTGGCTGATCGTTTTGCTGTAACATTTGTATCTGCATCCAGTTCTATTTAGCATATCAGATAGAGGTGTCAGTGCCAAGCAGAAAAGGAGTGGAAAGAGCATGTCTCCCTGGAATATTCCTCTACTAATGGGGATGGCTTTGGTTTCCATGAGTCCCTCTTTTGTTTGGAGCTGTAGCACTGTCTGCCATTTATTCATAGAGTGTCTTATGCATTTTATAATTTTTGGTGCTACCTTGTTAATGGCTAGTGTTTCGGGGATCCATGTGTGGGGAATGCTATCTAACACCTTTCGGTAGTCAATTGAGGCCATACTGAGGCCTTTCTTCTTTCTACGGCTGTCTTCAGTTATGGCTTTATTGATCATTAGTTAATCTTTACACCCATATGAGCCCTTGCAGCATCCTTTCTGCTCTTCTGGAAACAGGTTGTTTTCGTCCAGGTGCTCGTTCAATCTTTGCAATATTACTGCAGTAAAGGCTTTTACATTGTAGGGAGACAGGTTATAGGTCTGTAGTCTTTTGGTTTTGCCGTTTCATTTGATTTGGAAATTAGGATGGTTTTCCCTTTTGTGAGCCATTCAGGCATTGTCTCTGGCTCTGCCAGTATGTTGTTAAAGTTTTCAGCCAGCTTTTTGTGCATTCCTGTCAGATATTTCAACCAGAAGTTGAGGATCTTGTTGTGCCCAGGTGCCTTCCAGTTGCTTAGTCTTTGCAGTGCCTGGGTGACCTCTTCAGTTGTTATGGGGGTCCAGAGTTGCTCAGGTGCTAAGTTTGTTGTTTTAATAGTCCTTTTCTGTGGTTGTTCATTGGCCGACCATATTTCTTTCCAGAATTCTTCCACTTCTTCTGCCGTTGGTGCTGCAGTGATGTCTATTTTATTTTTGCTAAGTTCTTGGAAGAACTTTTGGGGGTTGGAGTTGAACTGTTTGTTTTGTTCAAAGAAACGTTGGCATTTCTCATATCGGCGGATCGTTTGTGCTTTGGCAAGGATATCTTGCTTCAGCTTTTCTTTTATCTCAGGTAAATCTTTTTCTGTGATGTCGTATTTGCACAGTATTTTTGTTTTCTTTCTGTTGCTTAGTAGTGTTGATTGTCTACTAATTTCGTTAAGAATCGACAGATCTTTTCTTATTATTTGTATTTTTTTTTTGGATGTTATTTATCCACAGGGTTTGTTTGGGTGGTGGTACTCCTGTTTGGATGGGTTTGAGGGAGTATCTAGCTTCTTTTGTGGCTGCAGTGGCTGCTGCATATATTATGTCAATTAGCTCAGTGATATTGCTATTTGTTTCAGTGGCTATTAGTTCTGTGATGGCCAGGTTTATGCTATTTATTATTGATGTTGTTTTTTTGTCTATTTTGATTTTTGGGTGGTATGGTCGGTGATCCATTGAGATCTGTGGTTTTCAATTCTTTGATTATTCTAGTTTTTATAGTATCATAATCATTAGGTTCCCCTTCGTTGTTTCCAGGTTTTAGATTTGGTTCACTTTCTTTCTCATACGTGTGTTTTGGTTTGATGCTTTTTGTACATTATTATACATCCCTACGGTCTGGGTTTGTTGTTTTTTGTTTACTTCGTTTTTGTTGGAAATGTTACGTTTGTCTTCGTGTTTTACTATTTCAGTGTTTATATCATTTGGTATTGTTGTGTGGCTTCTAATTACATTTTCCTGATGTATTATTATTATCATTATTATTATTATTATTATTATTATTATTATTATTATTATTATTATTATTGAACAAATTGCTTTGACATTTTCTCTATCTTTAGATTCTGAGTTCCATTTCAGCCAAGGTTGCGTTTCCCTTTCACCCTTTTCAGGTCCATAAAATGAGTACCATTTAAATACTGGGATGGATGTAATCAACTGGCCTATCCTCCTAAATTTCAGGCCTTGTCGCCTTATTATCATTATCTATACTGGCATTTGTTTCTCTACTGAAATATGTATGTGAATGCCAAGCATTGCCAAACATTTAGTCTATCATTTTTGTATGGGTTTTCTCTTTTTCAGCTATCTTCCTACTTCTCCATTTTCTTTCTCTTTCTTTTTTTTTATTTAAAAAAAAATTTCTTTATATATATATATATAGTGGTTAGAGCGTCGAGCTTACGATCGTGAGGTTGTGAGCTCGAATCCCGGACTGGGCTGCGTGTTGTGTTCTCGAGCAAGGCACTTTATTTCACGTTGCTCCAGTTCACTCAGCTGTAGAAATGAGTTGCGACGTCACTGGTGCCAAGCTGTATCGACCTTTGTCTTTCCCTTGGATAACACTGGTGGCATGGAGAGGGGAGGCTGGTATGCATGGGCGACTGCTGGCCTTCCATAAACAACCTTGCCCGGACTTGTATCTAGGAAGGTAACTTTCTAGGTGCAATCCCATGGTCATTCATGACCGAAGGGGGTCTTTACCCTTTATATATATATATATATATATATATATTTGTTTTTGTTTTTTTTGCATAATAATTTTTCCATGCTTTACAAGACAGGTTAGTTTATTTGTTGAATCAGTTGAATATACTAATCAATGCATCTCTTGTTGCAACCAATCCATTGTGAAATGTTTTTTGTTTAGTCATTCATATTGAAGTAAATGGTTATAGACAAACTGGAACTAATGATTTTGCTGAGATCAACAGTGCAGCTTTTTCTTTCATTTTATATGTATAAGACTGCAATCAAATATTTTACTATCTTATTTCAAGAAACATGTTTTCTACCTTCATAAAATCTACTTTGCACTGGATGCTTTTATAGTCAGTGGAAAGGTAAAATGGTAGAGTGCCAGGTCAAGTGACTTAGTTTCATCCTTTCACAATCAGTAACTGAAAATGAACAATGGATCCACAAGTTCCTCGTTAGAAAATTACTAACTTATTGTTACTATGTATTTTGGATTTATTATTAGATTAGTCACTATTTTGACAACTTTATTTTAAACCACATACCAATGTTAATGTATTTTGCTTATTTTCCTTATTTTACAGATACAAACAATTACTTATACATTTATTCAAGAACAGATACTGAAAATTCAGAAGTTTACATACGGTCACCTCAAGCAGATGTGAAGGAAAATTCTAGTGTCACCTTCAAATACTTAATGAGAGGACCTATGAAAGAATTTGCACTCTTTACTTATGACTCTTATTCATCGAAGGAATTGTTGTGGTCTTCAAATTTCAATGATATTCCTGAATTCATTACTGCTTGTGTGGATTTTCCAAATTCAACAACATTCGGGCTGAATTTTCAGGGTACAGTAAATGCTAATTCATATTGGGACGGATATATATACTTGGATGAAATTGAAGTCCATAATGAAACATGTAAATGTAAGATTCAAAGTATTTTCATTTTAAATTCAATTTTTTCTTGATTTAATTCAAATTATGAGGTGGTATCAAAAAGTTCCTAGATTAGTTCTGTAGTGTACCAACAGATGGCAGCATACAGTTGCATGCACAGTGAGAGCTAGCACTGACCTTCATGATGCAGTGTGTTGCGTGACATTGCTGTGGTTACATTGCAAGTTGTGAAATTTTTGTTTTTGTGATCATGTCTATGGTTGGAGTCTGCAATTTTTATCATGGACAGAAAGTTAGAACAAAGAGCCAGGGCAAAAGTTTGCATTAAACTTGGGAAGTCTGCTACAGAGACATTGAGCATGCTTTGGCAAGCTTGCAGTGAATAGGCTGTGGGTTGTACACAAATGTTTTGAGTGGTTCAGGCACACAACAGACTCACAGCTCATTGAAGAGCATGCGCCTCACTTTTTTTGTCATCTGTAGCATTGTGCATCAAGAATTCAGCCCCCAGAGCCAGACTACCAATCAAGAGTTCTGCTGTGAGGTTTTGAAGTGTTTGAAGGAGGACATTCAGCAAAAGCAACTGGATCTGTAGAACATGAAGAATTGTATTCTTCATGACAACAATGCATCCTATCACTTAGCTCTCCACATTCGTGAGTTTCTTGCCCCAAACAACATAGTGTCACTTCTGCACCTACCCTAGTCATCAGATTTAGCACCTGTGGATTTCCATATCTTTCCCATGATGAAAGTGCAGTTCAAAAGATTCCATTTCAACACCATTGTCAAGGTCTTTGACTCACTTGCTGAAAACTGCTTCCAGGCTGGATTCCAAAAGTGACAGGAATGCTGGGATTGGTGTATTGGTGCACAAGGTGACTATTTCAAAGTAGATGATGTTAAAACTTAAATAAATATGTTATTTAAACATAACTAGTCCAAGAACTTTTTGATATCATCTTGTACTTTTTCTGATATTTTTGAATCCATTTTCCCATGCTTGCATTGTTAGAATTGTTTCTGTTGCAGTAATAATTTTTACAGTTTTGGATTCCCACCTTAGTTTGAAAACAGAGTGGCACCTGTAGACAGGCAACTGAGACAATTAGGGGCACAACACAATGGCTGAAGTGAAGTTTCAATATGTAACCATACAATCAGTCATCTAATAATTTAACATGATAATTATTGTCACTTGTAAATCATCCTATATGTATTAAACAATACTGATCTATATAGATTTACAATATGATCTTTGAGCTTTGTATTATCCATAACTTGGCAGAAAGTAAATTGATTCAATATTGCAATCACATTACAAATTCATAAATTAAAAGAATATATTTTCAGCATTTGACCTGTTTTGCAGTAGACAATTGAAATATAATTTCATACATAAAAATCTATTTAATGTCTTCCGAAATTATTCTCACAAAATCTTTCACTTGGCATATAAAGATATTTAAATTGACACTTATTTTGTCACCTAACTGTTGTCAGATGATCAAATAATTTACTTGACTTTTCTCAGATCAGAAATTTCTCAAATGTATAAAATTGTAAAATATGCTACTTATACATATTGTGATCAAATAGGTTTCATAAAGGTTCTGGATATTTTCACCTTAATTTTGAGATGCCATTTCTCTTCAAAAACACAAATCTTTTCCTTCATACTAGAAATTCTAACACTAAAATATCTATCTCCGTATTGGTCAATGTCTGTTTTTTTTCATTAGCTAAATCTAAAGAAAGAAGCTGTACCCATGGCCTTCATATGCCTTTCAAGACCATTAAGAATTATACCATTGATGTTCCATACAAGCAGGTCAACACTGTAAAAATATCTGTGGAAGGAGGGAATTCTAAGGCCAACTTTCTGGAGAAGTAGGCTTGTGTGCAGTGGTTAGTAGAGTTTGGGTAGAGTTGGAGTCAACATGAGTGGTGAGGAGAGATGAGAAAGTTGAAAGTGTTAAAGTGGAAATGACATAAGACATGCTTACTGTGAGGTGCAGAGGTAGTTGAAGTAACACTAGAAGAGACAGAGATCTTATCTATGTGTGACTATGAAAATCAATTAAGCAGACTTCTGTCACGTGGTTGCTTAGTCATCGTTGTTATGGTGGTTTCTTGAAAACCATCATCTTGAGGTCTAACTAGCTGTGTGTGCAAAGAAATGGAGCAACTCACAAACTTTTAACTTTTAACATATTTATTGCTGGACATAATTTATTGCTTTGGCTGATTACAAAAGAAAGATGCTTATAATATAACCGCCAACTTGGAAGAGAGTAGCATACTGTGTCTGTAAAAGGCTAGCTGTGGTACATCGGATATAAGTGTTCAAAATCGTTTCTTGCTTGAGGTGGTATGCCTTCTGTGAGTACCAAAGGTGTTCTGGATAAATGCCCATGGCTGTTTGGCCAAGTTGGCTGCCAAACAGTTCTTTACAGGGTGAAAAAGGGACAGATTTTATATCATCTGAAGAACTTTATCACACCACAGCTTCATGATGACTGGTCAATTTATTGACTAATTGAGTGACATTGTGGTGGCTTACTCATGATCCCTAACTGAATATGTTACAGCTGGGGTTCAAATCCCTATGCTTTCTTAGGATGCAGTCATTACTGTTCTGTGAATGGACTTGGTTAATTGAAAGTTAAGTGCTTTGGCTATGAATAACTGACAACATATGGCCACTAATTCTTGAACTTTATGACTGTTTTTCAGCACTCTGCTTTCTGTTCACTAATATAACATGCAAATTTGGCATAAACAAATTGCAGCTTGCATAAACAACCAAGAAGCAGAATATTAAATAACAATACAATTCCATGTTAAGTAATTTCATAATAATTATTTTACATCCCTTACTCAGAAAAATTAATTATTGAACCTAGTATGATTTTTTGACAAATGAGAATTCCATTTGTCTGATTAATAAAGCTTCCTCCTCATTGTCTTTTAGAGTAAATTGTTGGACATTCCTTAAACTCTCATACCTTTAGCACAGTCCTCCAACAAACTCTGTATAACATTATCTTATAAGACTGCATCCTAGGATTAGTACAGGGATCCATTAGAAAGCCTTCCACATGTGCTTGAATGGAGACATATTGATGTATGCTGCATGCAAGAGGTAAGGTGAAGAGGGGCTTCAGCCAGAGTCCTCACAAGCAAAGCAGATAGATATAAACTCTTCTGGGAAGGTAATAGTAATGGAATAGGGGTGTGGGCATACTTCTTGCAGAGAAATGGGTAGATAAGGTCATAGAGGTAGTGAGGGTGTGCGATAGAGTACTTAAACCCAGGCTAGTTTTGCAGAATGGTATATCTACAATTATCTCTGCCTATGCCCTATAATCGGGCCTACCAAATGAACAGAAAGATCACTTTTATGATATTTTTCTGCAGGCTACCTCAAAGACAAGTGACAATGATCTCATCTTTGTGGCTGGAGATTTTAATGGGCATGTCAGACAGCAAACTGTTATCTTCCATGGTGTACATGGGGCCACGGAGTTAGTACCAGAAATGAAGAGGGAACTAGACTCCTAGAGTTCTGTGATGCAAATAACCTATTGATCTGCAACACCAACTTCAGGAAGCCAGCTAGCCACCTGATAATCTTTCAATCAGGTGACTCTGCTAGCCAGATTGATTTAATTCTTACCAGAGAGTGGGATGCATAGTTGCTCTTAAATACAAAGACCCTCCCTGGTGAAGAATGTGCCCCCCAGCATAGACCAGTTATTAGTGACTTTAGACTTGGGGCCTGAAGGATGCCAAAAAGCAGATCAATCTGGAAAAGAAGGATTGCAAGCTTAAGAACCCTTCATGTGGTCAGAGATTTAGGGATATCCTTATTGAGAAATTTAATGATAAGGAGGAGGAGCTACAGTCCTGACATAGAAGGCAGCTGGGAATTCCTGCGAGACAGCTTGCTGAGTGCTACAGACCAAATCTGTGGTTGGTGCAAAGTCCCTTCCAGGCAGAGGGTAACATGGTGGTAGAGCAATACTGTAGACAGGGCCTATACTGTAAAGAAACAGGCTTGGAAAGCCTGGAAGAGTTGGGGTAGCAGGAGAATGTATCAGATAGGCAAAAGAGAAGCTAGAAGACAGGTATATATAGCCAAGGGAGTAGCAGAAAAGAAGAAGTTTGCCAATGTTCAGCGACATGAGAACCAGAGAACTCAAGTATTTCGGATTGCAAGACAGTATGTGAGAGAAAACCATGATGTAATGGAGAGAAATGTGTCTGCATGGATGATGGTACCCTTGCATTTAATGATTCTGCAAAGAAAGAGGCTTGGAGATGCCATTATGAAACACTGCTGAATGTGGAGAATGGGGGGAGGAGAGTCTGCCAAAGGTTGACCCAATTGAGAGACCAGCTACCCAAATCAACTGTACCCTGGCAGATAAAGCAATTAAGGATATGAAGACAGGAAAAGCACCTCACCCATCAGAAATCACCGCAAGATGCTTAAAATATCTGGCGGTGTGGGCTATGGTATTGTCACCCACATCATAAATCAGGTGGTTAATGAAGGAGTCATACCCAATGACTGGTGTAGCAGCACCATAATCAACTGCTGCAAGAAGAAAAGTGATGCTTTAGATAGAAATAACTACAGGTGTATTGAATTATTGATTCATGTGATGAAAGTTACAGAGAGGGTCACAGCCCAACTAATTAGGGAGAGAGTTTGCCTAGATGAGATGCAGTTTGGTTTTGTGCCAGCCAGAAGCACCACTGATGATATATTTCTGTTAAGGCAACTTCAGGAGAAATATCTAGCCAAAGATAAACCTATGTAATTGGCTTTTGTTGACTCAGAGAAAGCCTTCAACACGGTCCCCCAATCTGTTATCTGATGGTCAACTTGGAAACTGGGGGTAGACAAGTGATTGGTAAGAGCTGTACAAGCCCTGTACAGGAATGCTGTAAGGTGAGGGTTGGCAATGAGTATAGTGAAAACTTCCGAGTAGAAGTATGGATCCATCAAGGATCAATCTTCAACACCCCTCTTATTCATTATAGTCCTCCAATTCAAGATTGGATGCCCCTGGGAGCTACTCTATGCTGAAGACCTTGCTCTAATAACTAAGTCACTGCCAGAACTAGAGACAAAGTCCGGCAAGGTCTAGAATTGAAGTGCCTTAGGGTTCACCTAGCAAAAACCAAAGTCTTAGTAAGTAGGAAGGCTGTCAAATCACAAACCCCTTCAGGTAGATGGCCCTGCTCAATCTGTAGAAAAGGCATGGGTAGAAACTCCATGCGATGTACCCAGTATAAGCTAAGGACACATAAAAGGTGCAGCAATATCAATGGAAGGTTAACCGGGAAGATAGTTTTTGTGTGTGGCAGGTGCACAGGGGCAATAAACACTGAAGATATACAGAAAATAGATTCCGTCACATGCCAGGGGAAGAAACTAGAAGTAGTTAATAGCTTCCGCTACCTAGGCAACCAAGTCAGTAGTGGGGGTGGTTGCTCTGAGAGTGTAGTGGCTAGAATAAGAATAGCCTGGGCAAAGTTCAGGGAACTCCTACTTCTGCTGTCAACTAAGGGCCTCTTGCTCAGGATAAAAGGTAGACTGTATGATGCATGTGTGTCAACTACCATGCTACACAGCAGTGAAACACGAGCCATGACTGTTGAGGATATGCATAGGCTTGAAAGAAATGAAGCTAGTATGATCCGCTGGATGTGTAATGTCAGTGTGCATACATGACAGAGTGTAAGCGCCTTGAGAGAAAAGTTGGGCATAAAAAGCATCAAATGTAGTGTACAAGAGAGACAACTGTGCTGGTATGGTCATGTATTATGTATGGATGAGGACAGTTGTGTGAGGAAGCGTAACTCACTAACTGTTGAAGGAACCTATGGAAGTGTTAGACCCAGGCAGACATAGGATGAGATGGTGAAGCATGGCCTTCAAACATTGGGCCTCATAGAGGTAATGACAGGAAACCGAGACCTTTGGAGATATGCTGTGATTGAGAAGACCCGGCAACTAAAGTGAGATCGCAGCTATGCATGTCTGGCCCAGTTAAGAGTATTCCTAATGTATCGGGTGATATGATATGCTTGAGAAGACTGTTGAGTCAAGTGAAACCAATACCATAGCTGTGGCCAGTGCTCCCTGACTGGCACGTAAAAAGCTTCATCTGAATGTGGCCAATGCCAGTATTCCTTGACTGGCTCCTTTGCCAGTGGCACATAAAAAGCACCATCCAAATGTGGCTGATGCCAGTACTCCCTGACTGGCTCCTGTGCCGGTGGCACGTAAAAAGCACTATCTAAACATGGCCAATACCAGTACCCTCTGACTGGCCTCCATGCTGGTGGCACATAAAAAGCACTATCCAAATGTGATCGATGCTAGGCTCACCTGACTGGCTCTTGTGCCAGTGGCATGTAAAAAGCACCCACTATAATCTTGGAGTGGCTGGCATCAGGAAGGGCATCCAGCTGTAGAAATATTGTTCGATCAGATAGGAGCCTGGTGCAGCCGCTGGCTCTCCCGACCTCAGTCAAATCGTCCAACCCATGTGAGCATGGAAAACAGATGTTAAACGATGATGATGATCATATTTTTCTATCTACCCAGTTCATTCAGAATGGTTGAATTAATCCAAGGATTTGAAGCAGAAACTTTCTCTACATGCCAAGAAAGTAGAATAGAATCTAAAATCTTTTGTTAGAGAAGTGAACTACTTAGCCATTCAGCTATGCACTCTCATACTTAAACATATATCAATTTTGTCCAAACCAAGAGTCCATAGTTTCAATTTTATCATCAGATCATTGAATTTTCAAATATTCTACTAAAAGAGTTTTTAGGAATATATTTATACTAATAGTAAGTAATCCTAGTTAATCTTTTATATCACCTACCAAACTTCTAAAAATATTTAGAATGGTTGAAACTTACAGAAATTAAAAAGAAAATTTATATAGTACTAGCAGTATCGCCCTGCATTGCTCAGGTTTGTTTCGACCCTTTAGAATTGGAATTTTTGAAAAGTAAAAATTTTGCATTTTGTAGCTTGTTATTCTCTTTAAGTGAACATTCTTCTGGTTGAAATACACCAAAAATGGCGACACAGCAGTCAAAAAATTGTAAAAAAAATAGGGATTTGCAAAGAAAAAAGCATCTTTTTGATGTAAATAATTTGGAATTTTTTCTTCTATGGAATGAAGAGCAAGCCTTTTTCTATCATACTCCCAATTTTGGTCAACTTGCACCGCAGGGTCTCGGAGGAGATGGTTTTAGTTGAAGGCTACCAAACCTGCCATACACCGACAACTTCAGCTTTATATATATAAAGAGCACTTCCCATTCGATTTTTGTGGCAATTCAGTCTGCAAAATAATTCTCTTATTTTGAGCTATTTTTGACACCATTTTCAACTGAGAACTCCTTAAAATGGCACACCCAAAACTGCTAGAATTTGCATTTTTCAAGCTAGAGAATTCAAACTTGCTCCAATCGATTCAGGAAATTTTTCTACGTATATGCTCATATCTTGTTTTTCAAAAAACACAAAAATTGAACGTGTTTTTGCCCCATTTTTCTGTTGCATTCATGCAAACACGTGCACAGTCACGCATAGAATCCAACAACTCAAGGCAATAGTGTATGACATCCACTCACTCGCAGAAAATGCATTGTTTTGGGCCTTTGTTATCTAGATAGAGACTTGAAACCTACTCTGGCCTTAACTACACCACGCCTTCTATAGGTGTGTAAATTTTCAGCTCAATCCTAACACGTCTAGTGCCATTGAATCCTTACCAAAGCCAAAGTATGCAAGTTTTTTTCCTCTTTATATAGGTAGATAGACAAGAGTAGAGACCACTCAGTGGATCCCTTATATGCTAAAAATAATATTAATTTCTACTCTTACTATCTTTTATCATTCTTTGCTACCTTTTATACTATCAAGTTTGATGTATTTATTCTTAAGATTATTAATTGCTTTTTTAACTCCTTTTTTTATTTCTTTATGTTCGATTGAATTAACAGCTACTCTCGCGCTCGTATGCATGCACACACACACACACACACACATGCACACACTCATGCACGCACACACGCACACATGCACACACACATTATTTCGCAACAGATAAGTAATCTTGATATTTATGCACAGTCGTTACTTGTAAATGTAATCATTGAAACTACTGAGTTGTTCCCCTTAAAACATATCTATTTCTGAATGCTGAAATATTTTTAAAAATCAATATTTTTGCCATAGCAACCACATCTTTATAGCTTGCAAATTTTAACCATCGCGGGTCGCATCCTCACCACGCATTTAGTATCCTTGCCAATTTTCAGCTCAATCTTAGCATGTCTAGTGTCATTGAATCCTTAACAAAGTCAAAGTGTGCAAGTTTTTTTCCTCTTTTATATAGGTAGATAATACGGGAGTTATTATTTTTGATAATATGAATGCATAGTTTTAAACAAAGAAGAATAATGATAAGTACCACGATGTTGAAGAATAAAAAGTCTATTCAATATTTTGTCTTTAATAAGTTCTAAACATGAAATAAAATCTTTAAAATGAAATGTTAATTGTACACAATATCAGAACTATCATGGAAAGTTCCATAAACATAGAGTATAATAAAAAGATGAGCAGGGAATGACATTGATATTAACCTATAAATTCTTGAGACAGTTTTTCAACTAATTTTTCAGTTGTCTTATGCTTTGTATGCTTGATTCTTTTTTAATATGCAAATTTATGTTATTTTTATCAACGGTCATATCAGAGAATGTAATGTGATTTAAAGTCTTCAAGGGAAATGTAATACCATTAATTTAACATTTTTCATTTCCCAATTTGAACTTATCAGACTTAAAATATTGAATAAATTTACTATTCTTGTTGCACATTCTTATACTTTCATTGTTCAAAGCTTATATTTCAAATAAATTATTTGATGATTTAAATTAACTATATGATTTTCCATTTTATTTTGTCTTCTATAAATTCACTAATTTTATTGATCATGTGTTTCAACAGTGGGTCTTACATACCATTTTTGCAAATTCAAAGAAGTACATCTGTGCAATTTCCAAGTTAAATGTCCAGAGAATACCAGATATAACTGGAGCCAAGGATCTTCTTCAGATTACCGAGAGATTCCATATCTTCATCGCTACTCAAATGACAGACGTAAGTCAGATATTATAATGCATTATCATATATTCTGTAAACCGTTATCAAATAGTTATTATTAAGGTTAAGATACCTTCAGTAAAATTTCCTCTTTAAAAAATCCATTATATTTTGACATTTTACTAAATTTGAGATATTTATAGTGCTTCTCCTACTCCTCCAACTGCTGCTGAAGCTACTACTACTACTTACAGTTGCTACCACAGCAGTAGTAGTAGTAGTGAATGCATTCAGGACACATGGCCTAGTGGTTAGGGTGTTGCATTCATGATCATGAGATCATAGTTTCAGTTCCTAGACTGGATGGTGCATTGTATTCTTGAACAAAACACTTCATCTCACGTTGCTCTGTGAACACTTCGACACCAGACATGTTGTACACCACGCATCTGTTCAGCAAATGTCGATTGAATGGAGGGAGGGAGCTTATGTACAGCACAAGCATTTGATTACTATAAACAATTCACTTGTGCAGGACATTCAGCAAAAACTGAACACATATACATCATCTTCCACAGGAGAGTCCATCATACGTTAACATTCACAATCAAAATAAGAGAAGGAAGAGGAGGAAATAATGCTGTCATTTGTTCTTATAGTGTTCCTTATCAACTACTTTTTTGGCAATAAAAGAAACTAGTAATGAACATGTCATTGTTTTGTCCTTTAATTCCCATTTTCTTGCTTTTCTTTCAGACTATTACATGTATGTTGATTCTATAAATGGCAAACCTGAAGACGTGACACATCTTTCTTTTCCAAATGTTGAACCCCCAGCAGGCCATAGTTTATTCTTTGATTATTATCTCCAGCAAGGAGCTGGCAAACTTCAGGTATTCTCTTTCTCTTTTCTCTTTTACTTGTTTCAGTCATTTGACTGTGGCCATGCTGGAGCACTGCCTTTAGTCGAGCAAATCGACCCTGGGACTTATTCTTTGTAAGCTCAGTACTTATTCTATCGGTCTCTTTTGCCGAACCGTTAAGTGACGGGGACGTAAACACACCAGCATTGGTTGTCAAGCAATGCTAGGGGGACAAACACAGACACAAACATACACACAAATACATATATATATACATATATACGACAGGCTTCTTTCAGTTTCCGTCTACCAAATCCACTCACAAGGCATTGGTCGGCCCGGGGCTATAGAAGAAGACACTTGCCCAAGATGCCACGCAGTGGGACTGAACCCGGAACCATGTGGTTGGTTAGCAAGCTACTTACCACACAGCCACTCCTGTGCCTATGGTCAAATAGTTTTTCTCTTCAAATGATAAGCATATTCACAGAGAAATATTTTTATGAAAACAAATGGATGATTGATAATGCACAACAATCAGTTATAAAATCAACGGTACTTTTACAATGACTAGCAATGTCTTATGTCTATGATAGAAATAATCAATCTTGATGATAGGGAGTTTCAAGAATTTTAGGGCTCTCATTAATGAAACACTGGAGTATTTTTCTCTATGCAATGGATCTTTGGAATGTATCTTAGTTTCATGCAATATAACTTAGTTTCACTAATTCTTAATTAAAACTACAGTTTAAATTCAATATAAATAATAATGACTTTGGTCTGAATCTAATTACCAAATTATTTTCCCAGTGTTTTCTAAGGCACCACAAAGGAACTTAAATCCAGTATTTCAAACTATCAGAACACTTATCAATTTTACAATGCTCCAGCTACTGACAGACATAAACTTTATTTTCTTGACTTATCCTTTACAAGAATTAAATGCTTTTGTCACATGTCACAAACATAAATGAGTATTCCAATGAGGATATGAACTGTGTACTAGAATATGTTGAACAATCTGTATATAAGAGATATGATATAACACCATAGAACTTATAAATTTATTAAATCAGTATAGGAATGTATTTCTAGCCTTTTTCTGAATCAATTTTGGGGACTGGGATGTATTATTAATGTAATATTCTTTTTGATTTATTGCCAAATCTACAGAGAACCTTCAAAGTAAACATAGCAAAGATTAAGGTGACAGCAAGTAGAAAATAAGAAAGGGCCAAATCAAATGTCAGTGAATTGGCCATGCTCAGTATACAGAAATGAAGGGGGTAATAATTCTATATGGCGTACCTTGTGTAAACTATGGACACACAAACTATATAGTGAGATATCAAGTACGCTCACAGAGAAAGTAGACTTCATAAGTCCACAGAGACACAAAAACTAGATTTTCTTAAATACCTTGAAAGCTCTCTAGCAGTAATAGGTAACTTCTGTTAATCTAGGTGACCTAATTAGCTGCAAAGGTCGGTGACCTGAAAATGTAATTGAACAAGTTGGAGAAAGTTTAGGGAACAATTATTTCTGCTGGTAAAAAACAAAAGTGGGTGATGAAGGACAATGCAGTCTTTTACATGCTTCAAAATACCAGGCAACTTTACTACTGTTAATGCCATGATGAAATGCATACTGAACACACTGTGATGTAGTTGATGAATGACTAATAAGTAGAGGCAACATAGGAACAAGAAGTCCCTTTAGTGTTGTTATTTTGAGAAGTTTGTGACCTCTTCAGTGCCAGTGCCATGATAAAATGCATTCAGAACACTCTGTAAAGTATTTGGTGTTATGAAGAGCATCCAATGGCAGAAAGTATTTGAAAACATCCAAGGACATTGTAGTACCTTCTAAGAAGTCAAGCCATGATGGCCCATCCAAACCATTTCAGCATTAAAATGGATAAAAAAAGATGAAAATGATACTGATGTGTGTGTGTGTGTGTGTGTGTGTGTGTGTGTGTGTGTGTGTAAATACACACGCACGCACATATCAACATCACCATTATCATCATTGCTTAGTGTCCATATTCTATTATACTGCCAAGAGTTGAATGATTTGATAGGATCTGACAGGTCAAAGGACTTGTCCAGCTCCAGTGTCTGTTTTGGCAGTATTTCTATGGCTGAATGCTCTTTCTAATGCCAACCACAGTGCAGAGTATACGGTTTTAGGCAAAGATACAGTATTTCTTATGCTTTATCGCCACCAGTTTCCTCAGAATTAGAGGTTTTTTCATTTCGCCTGTCCAGTCTTAACATTCTTTTACGAATATTTGTTCAAATCTTCGGTAATATGCCTCGAAAGTGATTCCTTCTTCTCAGTTATATTTAAATTCATTTATAGAATTTGCTACATGGTCTGGTGAAAAGGTATTTTTCAGTTTTGTTACCGACTTCATTAGTTATAGCATTTGTTGCTGTAACATTTGTTGTTGTTCTTGGTCTTTGAATTGTTGTTGTTGCTGTTTTTACAACTCAACTAAACCCTCTAACAGGTTTTCCCTAATTTCACGGATTTTTCGTAAAATACATACAATAAAAATGTTTGTTACTCCTCTTGAAGTTTTAATATCTCCATGTGAACATTTTTTCATTGTTGTCCATGTAAATTGTTTTACTCATGAAAAAAATTCTTTTTTTCAACGTTGTTTGCATGAATTGTTTATATCTTCGTCGACATTGTTATAATGTGGATCTTCATCCGCTTGTAAACTGTTGTCAGTACTATAATTTACTTATCGCCACTATTATATTGTGGTGATATTTCGCATCTTATTATCTTTGACATGTCTGTTGTGCTATTGTTGATAGCTCCGCAAGACAATGATTTGAGCGTCTATCTTAACAATAACTCAAACTCGTATATATCATGTAACCGACACTGGCTCCAACTAAGAACTCATACGATGATTCTACTACTACTGACTTCCTACAACGACTGACTGTCTGACTTTTGTAGCGGCTGGTTCATCCCACTTTGTCACGTGGGATGGAGTGTACGATTTTTCCTACAACATAATCTATGTGATTACAACCAGGAGAATAAGGAGGCCAGAAATGGGGGCTAGTAAAGTTATAGAAATTCTCAGGCAACCACTTCTGACTCTTTCCAGAAGTATGGCAAGGAGCCAAATCTTGCTTCCAGACATATGGTCTTCTTGCAGCAACTGCCTCCAGCTAGAGTCTGACCACAGTTTCCAACAGCTTCAAACAGCTGTCAAAACTGAGCATAAAGCACTATTCAAAGATGTGGAGTGGAATGACATCACCCACACTAGAGACACACCCAAAAACCATCACAGTTTGGGAGAAATTGGTTTCCATGATCTTCATCTCACATCATACAGCCTTTACAGTGTTTACAAAGTATTGATCAGTGGGCATAATGTTGACATTTTGATATCTGGTGCAAATAATTATGATACTGGTAACCTTTTTCCAATAGTTAGATGGTTTCCTGTTCTCATGCCATCTAACTTTTTCTCAACTACCTCTTTAATCGTCATGCTCTCCAATACTATTGATTGTTCACCAAAACATCAAGCTGTTATTGAAAAAAGGTGACATAAAAAATCATCAAGTTAGCCTAAATGTTGCATATGAGGATGGGCAAAAAAATTCATAAGCTGACTATGAAGGATTAATGAAAGAGCTATGAAATATTGCATGCATTGTGCAAGAAAGACGACTGCACTGGTATGGTCATGTGATGCATATGGATGAGGATAGTTGCTTGAAGAAGTGTCACACCCTAACAGTGAAGGGAATTTTTGAAAGAGGTAAACCCAGGAAGACATGGGATGAGGTAGTGAAACATGACCTTCGAACGTTGGACTTCACAGAGGCAATGCAAGTGACCGACACTTTTGGAGATATGCCATGCTTGAAAAGACCTGGCAAACTAAGTAAGATCGTAGTCGTGGCCGATGCCAGTGTTGCATAACTGGGCCATTTAAAACCACCCTTTCATCATTGGCCGATATGCCGTGCTTGTGAACACCTGTTGAACTGAGTGAAATTGTAGTCGTGGCCAATGCCAGTGCTGCCTGACTGGTACTCATGACGGTGGAACGTAAAAAACACCATTAGAGCATGGCTGATGCCAGTTCCACCTGACTGGTTCTCGTGCCAGTGACATAAAAAGCACCATTCGAGCATGGATGATGCCAGTGCCACCTGACTGACACCCGTTTCGGTGGAATGTAAAAAGCACCATTCGAGCGTGGATGATGCCAAAACTGTCTAACTGGCTCCGGTGCCGGTGGCACGTGAAAAGCACTCACTACACTCTCGGAGTGGTTAGTGTTAGGAAAGACATCCAGCAGTAGAAACCATGCCAAATCATATTGGAACCTAGTGCAGCTCCCTGGCTTGCTAGTTCTTAGTTAAACCATCCAACTCATGCCTGTATGGAGAGCAAATATTAAACGACAATGATGATGATGATGTAATGTTTCTTTCCAACCAAACTGACATGTGACTTCTCAAAGACTTTAAAAGTAAGTAGTTATGACTTCTCTTGCAAATGAACATAATGCAACATTGTGGAGTTAACAAGTACCCGCAGAAAAAGTTTTTAACCCCCAACGACATTCATGCTGACATTGTTGCTACATTATGGGGTGACACTATAAGATCAGCAGTACAAAAGTGGGCAGCTGAATTTAGAAGAGGAAAGAGAGAGTCTTGAAGATGACCCAAGGTCTTGACGTCGGGCAAGTGCCATCACCAAAGAAAACATTGATTGTATTTACCATATGGTAATGGATGATAGGCAATTGACTATAGATCAAGTAGCCAATGCCATCAGCACATCCCATGAAAGAGTTGAGAATATTTTGCACGATGAACTCAGCATGACAGAGGTTTCTGATCAAAAGCACACCAACCTGATGACATCACGGGAAGATCTGACATTGTTTAAGGCAGATTCAAATAGTTTTCCTGGATGTTTCTTAATCCAGGATGAGTGTTGATGTCATCACTTTGAGCCAGAGACTAAGAGATGATTCAGGCAGTGTAAATACCCCTCATTTTCTCCAGCGAAGGCCAAGGATGTTTCATCTGCAGGGCAATTGAAGGCCTCAGTTTTGGGGATGCAAAATGGATTGTGTTTATTGAAAAGGGCTACACCAATATGCCGTGAGAGTTACAAAAGGCTATGAAAGCCAAACGCCCAAGAAAACTGACGAAAGGAGTTTTGTTTCATCAGGACAATGCTCCAGTACACAAGTCCTTGATTTTAATGACTGCAAAGCCTGACTGTGGTTTAAACTGGTGGATCAGCCTCCCTATTCTCCTGATTTGGCCCCATCTGATTATTGTCTGTTTTCAAACATGACAAAACATTTGGCTGCAAACCAGAGTCGCAGTGATAATGATGTTACATCTACTTTTGATGACATTTTTGACCAACAGGTTAAAAGCTTGTTCACCAATGGGATTCAAGCATTGCAGCAGTGATGGAAGACGTGTGTGGACAGCAAGTGGACTACGTTGGAAAATAAACCTCATTTGGTTACAATCCCTGTGTGTGTGTGTGTGTGTGTGTGTGTGTGTGTGTGTGTATGTGTGTGTGTGTGTGTGTGTGTGTGTGTGTGTGTGTGCGTGTGTGCATGCACACGTGTATGTATGCAAACTATCATATAATATGTACATATATATTTTTCAGATTGAGATTGAAACTGCAAAAGGAAAGGAACTTGTGTTTGAAGAAGTTAGTGTTGCTCCATCATCTGCATGGCTATCTGGATGTGTTCGGGTAACAAATGAAGATACAGACATTGAATTTATTGCAACACATGGGTATGGAATGGGTCAATATATTGGTCTCACGAATGTTGGTTTCTTGGGAAAAGAATGTCAAGGTGAGATTTTTTTTGCTAACTCTCTTGCTCTCTTTCTCTTACTGAAAGTACATGATAATATAATACATACATACATACATACATACATACATACAAACATACATACATACATACATACATACATATATATATGTATATATATCGTTTGTCGTTTTGTTCGTCCCTTCGTGTATTTCATGTTATTTATTTATGTAAAGGTTTATTATATATATATATATATATAAAGAGAGAAAGAGAGAGAGAGATACATATAAATATAGATACATAGTTTTATGTGTGTGTGTGTGTAGAAAGTAAATAAGTAACAAGGAGATTAAGGTATTAGTTCATTACAGCCATTTCAGGCAGCTCCATTTAATCGAACAACGCAAGCATTATATCAATTTGAAAATATATCACCATCTTCGGATGAATAATATAGGTTTTCAACATACAGGATACTGCATTATAATTTTTAACAAATATTTCATCAGAACTGAAGAATGAAAGAATGTCATGCTGCTATTATTGTAGCAGAATGAACTTAGTGGCAGAAAAGAATAATGACGGGGCTCATGAGATGGTAATATAGCTACGATTTTTTCTATCTCCTTATCTCCATCAAAAGCTCTAAGGCAGTAGTTAGTATACTACGTCCACTAAGAATTAAAACCACTGGGAATTGACAGTCAAGTTCTAGCTGCTGATGATAAATTAATTACTGTCACCATCAGTGCTTTAATATAAGCTTTGAAAAATTGTGTTTGTGCATAATGAAAAAAGAATACTCTCTGCAGACGTCCAAAAAGTCACTGAAGCAGTGAGAGAATTCAAGAGCAAAAAGAAGGATGGCAGGACACTTAATTAGAAAGAAGCATTTACATGGCCATTTCATGCTCCAATCCGAGGATGTTGGAAGTGAAAAATGCTGGTTGTGAATGATAGGTAAAAACCTAAAATGAAAAATAGAATTGTTAATTGTAGCAATTCAGAAACAAATTATTAGAACACACTTGGTGCAAACAAAGTTTGATAAAACTCAATCAGAGAGCAAAGACAACTGTGGAATAGAAGGTAAAAGCATTAAGCATCTCTTAAGTGAATGTAGTAAGGCAGTGCAATAAGAATATATCCACAAGTATGATTGTGTCAGTAAAAGAGTATATTGGGATGTAAACCATGTGTGTGCATTCAAAATAACAGAACAGTGGCATGAGTCACAGATTGTGATGGTGAATGATAATTACAGGATTTTATGAGCTTTTTCCATAAAGACTGACCATACTATTTGAAGCAAGGAGACCAGATATGATAGATGAAGGCAAAAAAATAATGTGTATGCTCATAGACTACACAGTATTATATGAGAGGAGAGTGGACATCAAAGAAACTAAGAAAATTGTGAACTATCAAGACCTTAGCCAGAGAAATTAGGAGATTGTAGAATGCAAAAGTTATAATTGTTCCTGTGGTAATTGGTGCCCCTAGCACATCACCTAAACTGCTACCTAAGTAGTTGAAGGATATTGGAATTGAAGGATGTATTGTCAATCTGCAGCAAGTTCCATTCCGTATTCTACAAGAATCTGAGGAAAGTGAAAAGGAAATGTATTACTAGCTAAGACATTCTTCATAACACCAAGAGACCATAAAACATCATCATCATCATTTAGTGTCCATTGTCCATGCTGGCATGGGTTGGATGGTTTCACCAAGGCTGGCAAGCTGGATGGCTGCACCAGCCCCCAGTCAAGTTTGGCATGGTTTCTATGGCTGGATGCCCTTCCTAATTGCAACCACTCCAAGAGTGTAATGGGTGCTGCTTTTACTTGTCACTGACACAGGTGCCATTTGTGTGACAACGGTATCTGCCATGACTGCAATTCTTCTTGGCTTGATGGGTCTTCTTCTCAAGCACAACATAATGCCAAAGTTCTTGGTCATTGGCTCCATAAGGCCCAACATTCAAAAGATGCTTTTTACGTGTTACTGGCATGAGTGCCAGTTATATGACACCAGCATCAGCCAGGACTACAATTTCGCTTGGCTTGATGGGTCTTCTCAACCACAGCATATTGCTAAAGGTCTCAATCACTAGTCATTGCTTCTGTATGGCCCAAATTTCAAAGATCATGCTTCACTTCTTCGTCCCATGTCTTCCTGGGTTTATTCAAGTGAAAGCACATTGGGCTTGTGTGTTTGTTGGGAGAAATAAGTTTTATAGAAAAACAAAATTTTCCAGTTGGATACCTAGAAGTTCTACAGAGAATCAGAGAAACAGCAAGTAGAAGTAAAGTAACAACCAAGCAGAGAAAGATGAGAAATTCTGGAAGAACATTTGAAGCAAATTAAAAGGAATACAGTGGGGAAGCATCCTGTATCACTAGAGACTATGAAATAATGTAGGAAGTTGGACAACAGAGGTGGAAACAATTAAGAGTGCCACAACTGAGACAGGTCTTCAGTAAAGCATACAAATGGAATATACCAGGAATAGACCAAATACCAACTTACTTGTTGCATGCACTTACAGGTATCCATAAGGTATTACTCAATATCATTATTCAGAATCTTGATAAATCTCCAAAGTGGTTGACAAAAGGCACCATGTATCTTCTTTCCAAAACAAAGCAAGCTAAAAACCTATGAAACTGTATACCCATTATAAGTCTCATCAAAACTTACCAGATTTAGGACTCTACTAACAGAAAGAATGTACACCTTCCTTGAAGAAAACACAGTCATACCATAACAAAAATGTGGCAAACTAAATTCCTATGGGTCTAAATATCAGTTTCACATTAATAGGGTGATTCTTCAAAACTGTCACAAGAAAAAAAATAATAATTTGAATACTGCATGGATAAGCTACATGAAATCTTTTGACATAAGTGAATATTGAAAGCTCTTAACAAAAACAAAATCCTTTCAGCTATCTCAGATTTTCTCTGATATAATATAGCCTTTGTCTTAACCACAACAATAAAGTCTGGCAAAATAAAATAAAACTGTAGAATTATCCAAGTTGACTTACTCTCACCACTTTTGTTCTGTGTTGCACTCTTTTCTTTTTTCAAATGAACTAAACAACACTCTGTATGGATATAAACTTAGCAATAACAAAACTAGTCTGATCAACCATCTCTATTTTATAAACAATTTAAAGTGGTATGTTAAGAATAACTAAGAATTAAAACTTTTAGCAATGATAAAGCAGTTCAGTAATGATATGCACTTTGATAATGACAAATGCACAAAAACAACTTCTAAGGTGGAAAACTGACATTATTTATTCAACCAGACATAGAAGCAACCAAGAAAGAATGAGAGCCAGAAAGAATTTATAAATATCATGGCATAAATGAGGATGATGGTATTCAGCATACACAAATGAAGGAGAAAACTCAAAAGGAGTACTACAGAAGAATAAAGTTGATCCTGGAAACTGAATTGAACTCCCAAAACTACATAGAATCTATTTACAATTCAGCAGTGCCTGTTATATAATATGGTTTCACTGTCATCAACAGGAACCTTGCTGACCTACAAAGAATGGACTAAACCAGAACACTACCAACTATCAATTAAATGCAGCATCCAAAGGCAGATATAGAACACTTCTATCTGCCAAGGGAAGAAAGTGGAAGAGGTGTAATCCAAATAGAGCTCTCTCACATAAAATAGCTACAATTGATCTGCAGAAGTACTTAAACAAGAACCATAACTGGATGTTCGAGACAGAACATGAATCCCATAACAAACTCCATTCTGTAAACAAAGAAGCTGAGAAATATAGAGCAGATTAACACTTTGCAGAAATATAAAATGCTAACAAAGCTGACATAAATCAACACAGACAGCCAAAGTACACAAGAGGAAAGCAAAAGCGGAAGGACCTAAAACCTCGAAAGACAGATTGCAGTAGAAATCGTCAACACCTAGCTGGGCGGACTGAGAATATTAAGGGCCCTTGGGCATAATTGTTTACCGGGCCCCTTTGAATGTGTGTTTCAGTATAGTTAATATGTAGAGTGGGGGACCCTCAGAGCTCCAGGCCCTTGAACAGTGCCTGAGTGACCAATAGCTCAGTCTACTCCTGACACCTACACAACACCAGGGAAGCTGATATAGATCAATCATAAACCCAGCAGTGGCTGTAAAGTTCAGGGCTGAAGGTAGAAACAGGGGATCCATTCTTGCTGCCTAGGACTACAGTCTATATACAAAAAATTATTAAGATGACATCTTAAAAAATGGAGCACACTCCATGTGCAGAGTCTGTGATGCCCATAATGAAATAATTGGACCATATACCACCAGGTTGGCCAACACTGATTCTAACAGAATATAAAGCCAGGTACGACAGAGTTGGCCAATACATTCACAGGACTTTGTACAAAAGCCTCAGTGCTAAACATGTGGAAAGCTGGTTTGAACACCAACCTAAATCAGTAGTTAGAAGTAATGACACCACTGTCCTTTATGACTTTACACTATATACTGATCACAGAATTAATGCCAACTGCTGAGTTATTATTGTTAAACACACCAAAAACAACACTAGCCTATTTACAGACATGACTATACCATCTAACAAAATGTACTTGTCAAGGAATATGATAAAATTACCAAATATAAAAGCCTAGAAACTGAAACAAGCACCTAAAGACAGAAGCAAAGCTAACTGTGATCGGAGCACTGGGGATCATTATAAAAGGCAAAAAACAGTCAATGGCTTTCCTGAAAATATCCCAGGAAATCCTAGCAAATTCAAAATCAAAAAATACTACTAAACAATACAGCTCACACTCTCCATAAGGTTCTTGTCTTTTTAGTCTATATTCTAAGATCTTTATCTCTCTTCCCTCTGTTATTGCTTGAGCCAAGAATGAAAGCTTGATAGACCTGAAGCTGTGTTGAACAATGACATACTACATATGAAATTCCCGCTTACATCTTTCCTACACATTGAGTAGGACCTAAAGAGGGTAGGGTCCAGACTGTTTTCTTGCTCACTAGAATCTTGGTCTTTACTAAGTTAACGTTAAGGCCCTTCAATTCCAAGCTTTGCTTCTACACCAGAATTTTCTTTTCTAGTTCTGTCTCAGAATTTACTGCAAGAGCAAGACCATCAGCATATAGCAGTTGCCAAGGACAACCAATCTTGAATTCCTCTGTTATGGCCTGTAAGACAATGAATAGAAGGGCATTGAGAATTGATACCTGATGAATACCTACCTATACACTAAATTTGTCACTGTACTCATGGTTAACTCTCATCTTCCTGACAGAACCTCAGTACATGGCATGTACAGCTTTCAAAACCCACTCATCTACCCCTGGCTTCCTCAGAGCTCACCATATCACACAGTGGGTTACTCCGTTGAAGGCTTTTTCCAAGTCGACAAGAACCAAGTACAATGGTTTATTCTTAGTCAAATATTTCTCCTACAGTTGTCTGACTATAAAGATAGCATCAGTAGTGCTCCTCCTCAGCATAAAACCCAAACTACATTTCATCTAATGCACTCACATTTTCATACATATACATATATATATGAATACTCATCAATGTATTTGCTCTGAAATAAATTTAAAATGTACAATAAAACATACAGTAATTAAAACAAGATATAGTTTAAAGAAACATGACATGAAAGATTTCCTGACTAGGTTGAGTTGAAAACTCTATATGCCTATTCACATAACCATTTCTCAAACTGCAGTCTAGTATGACCAGATGCGCCAGTAAACCCTTTTTTGAGATATTTGGTACTGAGATACACAAACATCTTGAAAGTGTTCTTTTTTTTTAAAGTTTGACAAAATATCTTTTGTGTGTTGTTTGTATTCTGTGCCTAACTGTGTTTGTATTATTATGACTTCTTTAGAGAGTCCTTGCCACTAGATGTGTGTAATTCTGTCTATCAACTGTTAGTTTGATTTTTTTAAAGAATAGTGATGCTTAGTTCATTTTCAACCTCTGCATTTTCTTCATTTTTCTCCTGATGAGAGATTTTGTTACTGTTTTTAAGAAATTCGTCCAACTCATGTTTCCATTGTCTTATGTTTGTTTTTTGTGATACTTTTCCTTTTTTCCTTCATAATTTCATCTGTAATTATGTCTTCTTCATAGCATGATGGCATTGTTAGTTGGCATTGTTAGGAGACAAAGCATTTTATCACCTGTATATGATACAGGGCTTAAAGAGATTTCTTTTGCTATCTCCAGAACTTTGGCTGGTGGTATTCAGGACACTAGGGCTTGCTGCTCTTTCTGATGTTGTGGACAATTTTTATTATTTTTCCCAGTTCTTCTGTGCACTTAGATTTAAGGTATATTTTACTCTGACAAATGTAACAATTAAGCTTTCTATTCGGTACCATCAGTCACAAGTTCTTTGTCTCAGCACCTCTTTACTTACTAGATACAGTTCTAGTATGGCTTTGTGGTTTTCAGGGGTCTTTAGGATTTGCAGGTCCATTTTGATGTCCCTGCCAACCACAGGTTACCTTTCATTTAGCCTCATACAGCAATACAAAAGTTACTACTAATCACAGGTCTACACCATGTCAAATGTCTCTTATTCTTACTCCTGCATTTCTTTGCCCAACAATTCTGAAGGGTGGGTTTAGCTGATAACATCAACCCCACTACTTTACTTGTACTTTATTTTATTGACCCAA
Source organism: Octopus sinensis (assembly GCF_006345805.1). NCBI lineage: Eukaryota > Metazoa > Mollusca > Cephalopoda > Octopoda > Octopodidae > Octopus > Octopus sinensis. Next base: position 74,779,022 of record NC_042999.1, on the reverse strand, counting down.
GAGGGATAAAAGGCAAACATGATTTCAGTAGAAGTTGAACTCAGAATATAAAAAGTTAGAACAAATACTACAAGCCATTATGTCCAACATTCTAACAATTCAGCTAACCACTTGTGCACTTGACAAGTTGCCTAATAGATGTGTTACTATTGTTAATAAAAGAAAAGAATTATAAGACATAAGGGATCTAAAGTTAACAACTACAACTGTTTACTATTGAGCTAGTAACTACTGATGTTGTTGGTAGTTGTAGTTGATTAACTATAGTTTTTTATATACAAATGAAACACAAAAGTACAGCTATTTACAACATATAACATTTATGATCGAAGATACATGACAAAAAGCCAAAATTGCATCAATAATTTCTTGTAGTTCTTATAAATGAAACAACAAATCAGCAACATTTTAATGATTAATTAAAGAAAGAGAAACACTTATTAACAAGGTAGTGATTTGCATAAACAATTTATAAATACTGTATAAGGAAATACAAAATAAAGGCAACAGATATGATTCTAAAACAATATTTCCTTTTGATTTCTTGGGCTTGACTATCAATAAAATTATCAATGAATTGTAGCAAGTTGTAAACAGCCTTCTGTTTGTTATAATTTCATATTTTAGATGCTTACTAAGACTGTATAGGGTTAATCTTTAAGAAGAGCTACTTAAGTATCAAAACCTGATCAGACCTTTCCAATATCTACTAGCTGGATTTCCCAAATATGACATCATGAAACAACCACAGTGTGTCAGCGAGATCATACCTAGATAGAGTATTCATTAGTATAGTGAATAGAGATCCAGTAGGTAGTCCTCAGTTTAAAATGGTTGACTACCCAAATTACAAATTTTTGATCCGCATGATTGACTAAAATAGGGCTCACAGACAGGAAACATCAGACTGATTAAGGTCATTGGCAACTTACTGATTCTCCTCTCTTAAGTTAATATTACACATCAAAAGAATCATGCTCACCTCATTTTTCTCTGATTTCAAACATTCTGTTTTCAATGCTTCTGTTTATTTGTTGTGTACAATAACAAGCTATCTTTTTCAGTTTTGAGAATATTTTATGACATGAAGTAAATAATGTTGTTGGGTTTTTTTCCTCTTTTTCATTAAAGACAGAAATATTTCCTGTGGTTTCACAGAAGGCACATGCCAGTATGGCAACTTAAATTACTACTCAAAATGGGAAAGAATAAATTCAAGAAATGATACTGACCTAACAGATGGTAAGTAATTATTCTTTATTTTATATTGCATGAGCCTTCTTTTATTTCTGATGAATGTATATTTATCAGCAGACTTATGTGTTCAGTTAGTTATTTTTGATTTTTGGGCTTGAAATATAAAGAAGTAAACTTGTGGAAAACTGAGTCTAAAGCTAAGATTCAATTACTTGTTCAAACCTTCCTACATTATTAATATTTTTGCATGGACATAGGTAAATTCTCATTGAAGCCTTGATAAATATTTTGTTTTGTTTTTTTTTGTTTGGTTTGCACCATTTATCGCTTTGAGGTATTTTGATGTTTATGCTCTTATATAACTTCTATATCATTTTATATCACTTATCAGTTTATCATTAAAAGGAAATTGCATCTTTGACTCTTAAAGATCTACATATTTGACAAACAGTTTTAATTTTGTGAAGGATATCAGTTTCATTGATTGCATATATTTGCTATACACATGAACATATGCACATACATGCATGCATCATCCTCGTCATTGTCATCATAAAACAGACATTTTAAAATGACTTGGATTGGGCAGTTTGACCAGAACTGGCAAGCTGGAGAACTACACCAAGTTCCAATGTGATTTTACTTGGTGTCTATGGCTGGATTCCATTCCTAATGCCAACCAAGGAAACAACAACATCATACACACGTAAATACATGCTGTGTACAAAAATGCTGAGAAACACTAAAAGAAAAGACTTTTCACACAACAAACATTTATTTGTTTGTGTTCCTTTTATATTGTTCCTTTTATTTTTTATTGCTAAAAAAAAAGAAAATCAACAAATGACTTGGATCAGCAGTTATTTGGATTTTTGCAGCAGACCTAATCAATAAGGCATCATCATACAAGTGAAAGTATTTTCAGCTGGTTTCTATCACCACCGCTGTGCTATATCCATAATTAAGATACTTAGCTCTCCCAGCTGCAAATAGGTTCCATACAAAGAATAGTTAAAGGAGACTATGGTAGACTATTTTGATTAATTATCAGTCATTCAGTTGAGAGTACAGTCCTTTGTATCCTATCATTGATACAACATAGTATTCATGACCAATGTACTTAACTCCAAAATGCCTGAGTATTCTTAACTATAAATAGGTACAAAGAATTCAGATTCTTCAAGTGATCTCCTGTCAGTTGTAGAATTTACTCTCACAATCCAAATTATTACCAATTTTCAGAGAAAGTATTTTTTACTATTTTAAGATGACTTAAATCACATTTAGTTTGTCTATGTTACATAATGAATAAAATTTCAAATTTTTTTTCTCTAGGCTTTTATATGAAAACTACACTCTTCTACTATAGTGAAAGCAATTTGGCATCTCCAACTGAAAATATCACCAACAGCTGTGTACAAATTAGATATAAGATAATCAACAAAAATTGCAAGCTGACCATCTATAATGCCTTTAACAACAACACTATTTTAAGTATGGTGAGTGATGATACAACTCCATGGGGAATAGCTCAAGTGTATATTCAGCAAGAGATTACAAAACTCGTTTTCCAGGCACAAAGTGTAAGCTATGGAGTGTGTGGAGTTTTACTTGATTATGTCTACATCAGAGAAAATAATTGTCCACAATTAGGTAAGTTTTTAAATTTACTCTAGTTTTAGAAATTCTGGTTATATCAAACTAAATAGAAATGTTTTGTTTATTAGACTTTCATGTTTGTGTAGTGTGCACAGGTCCATTGCTGCTCTGGATAATTTTATAAGATTACATTAGTCAGTCTATATTTGGTAAAACTTTGATCAACCTTCTGTATTCCTTTTTTACCAGGAATTTCTAACTTGACATTCAACCAAATTAGTAGGAATTGTGTTGAAAATCTTGTCAAATTGAAAATAAAGTTATGTTGTCGGTGCATAATTAGATTGTTTACAAATGTTTGTTTGCTGATAATGTTGTTTTATGAGTTTTTAAGCATTTTACCTATTTTTCAACTATGAAATTGATCACACCTGAACACTACCTTTAACAAAAGACTAAAGCATTGATTGTTTACAAGTGATCATAAGATCAGTAAGAATTTGAGCAAACATATTCAGAAAATGACTTAGTAACAGTTGAGAATTAAAGATATTAAGTGGGAAATGATAATGATGTGTTTCAAAAGGGCAGGGCATGGTTCTCAGCTGACAGTAACGATGATGAAATACTAAAATCATTAGATTGGCAGTTTGAAAATTCCAGAAATTATCCTCAATTTTCTATTTATTAATTTCACAGGTCTACAATCGAAAAGTTGTTTCTCATGTAATGGGTGTAATTGATTTTTACCTGCTGATTTCAAAATTTTCAAAGTTATTCTATCATTTACAGTTTCTACAGAAAATTGATCACTGCATTTTACCATTATGCCTGAACATGACCTTTATCTTTTATTATTATGATTAATCACCATATCTATAGACACTATAACAGCATAACTTATAGGAGTTTATTTTGGAAAATAAACATCTGGCAATATATAAACTGCTTCAGCTACACAGAGAAGTGCCTACATCTCTAGCTTCAGTCACCCACAAGCTATGAGGAGAGAAAGATGCACTTTACAATGCCATGTTTTCAGGTTACAATGTATCTTTTTTTTATTTCAGTTATTTCCTTATGCTTGTTTTCATGTATATATATATTACATACTTATATCAGGTTGCACTTGAGCACTGTTGGTGATATATAACCCAATACAACCGATCACATGGTCGGTTCATCGGCAACTAAACTGGCAACCACTGAGTTTGCTTGGTGAAGAGGGTGATTGTTGGACACCCTGTAGGACAAAAAGTAAGACTCACCAAAAGGTGGAAGAACCTATGAGTAGTCCATTGCCATTCAACAATATATAGAAGTGTGTTGTTTATTTATGTACATGTGGGTGTGTGTAGGTATATATATTGTATACTTTTAAACTTCCTTTTATGTTTATATTTTTATATTCTTATTTTAATATTTTTATATTCTATTATATTCCTTTTATAGTTTTATATTTATATTTATACATATACTAGTTGCAGGAGTGGCTGTGTGGTAAGTAGCTTACTTACCAACCACATGGTTCCGGGTTCATTCCCACTTCGTGGCACCTTGGGCAAGTGTCTTCTACTATAGCCTCGGACTGACCAAAGCCTTGTAAGTGGATTTGGTAGACAGAAACTGAAAGAAGCCCGTCGTATATATGTATATATGTATGTGTGTGTGTGTGTGTGTGTGTATTTATGTGTTTGTGTTTGTCCCCCAACATTGCTTGACAACTGATAGTGATGTGTTTACGTCCCCGTAACTTAGTTGTTTGGCAAAAGAGACCAATAGAATAAGTACTAGGCTTACAAAGAATAAGTCGTTGCTCGACTAAAGGCAGTGCTCCAGCATGGCCGCAGTCAAGTGACTGAAACAAGTAAAAGAGTAAAGAGTATATAATTCCTTTTATATACCCTTGGGGCATTGAGGGAAGGATAGTACCTCTAGTTGGAGAGGCTACTCATGCTTCTTAGGAGTGACTCATTCACCTTGGTACCCACCAGGTACTCAGCTCTCACCTGCGGCTCCATGTAGCTGTCTGCATGTACATTGGACACACTTTGACTGGTGAGCTAAACCAGCTGAGTGTAGCCTGTGGGTCTCAAACCCTCAGCGAGATATGGGTTGTCTACCCATGCATGTGAAGACTGGTTCTGGCATACTGGGTAGAGGAAACCACCAGTGAGGTCCAACAGAGAGAAAGGCAATACCAGCGGGAGTTGTAGAGTGCCTAGAACATGACAAAACACTATAGAACCCTGGCCATCCACTGCACCAGGAAGGGTAACCAGCTTTAATACTTTTCTTTGCTCCTGAATCAAGGTTCTTTCTGCTGAGCAAGTGGTATTGGCCTCTATGCAATGGATCTCCCACTTAAAACAAATTCATGCACAGGTGTCTGTGCTTTTCAGCCTTCCAACTGTCAACCTTAAGTCCTGTGGCAATGGAAAAGTGGTGAAAGGGACAGTTGAAGGTGACCACTAGAAATTTTAGTCACAAGCCTGCATGGTTGCTGTTCTTCATATTGGACAGCAAAGAACTTTGGCAGCTTCCCTGGTGGGTGAGTAGCTTCTTCAGAACAGCACTGCTCATCCTAGGAAGGGAAGGCCTAGAAAAGGTGGCCTAATGAAAACTTGCCCTAAACAGTTCTGGCCAGTTAACTGCAGCTGATAGATTTATCCATTTGTGGTCAGTCTAAATTGAGAAAGGAAAACCTAGTTATTGGTACAATATCAACATAGCAGCAATTAGTGAAACTCAACAGGCCAGGGAAGGGTCGCTGACAGAATCAGATAGCAGCTACACATTCTTCTGTAAAGGTAAGGCTCTACATGAGGACAAAATACATGGAGTTGGAGTCTCCTAAAACAGATTCCCTGTCTTCCCACAGGTGCAAATGAAAGGCTTCTGAAACTTTGCCTCCCTGTCAGCAACAAACAATTCATTATCATCATAAGTGTGTATGCCCCTACAATGATGTGCACATAAGAGATCAGAGAGCAATTCTATGCTGATCTGGATGCTGCTCTATCTGACATGCCTGCTAATGACAAGCTTGTAATACTAGGCAACTCAACACCAGAGTCAGCAGAGATGAGGAGCACTGGAGAGGAGTTATAGGGAAGCAGGGAGATGAGAAGATCAATAGCAATGGACTTCTTTTGCTGAGCAGATACATCGAGCACAACCTGCTGATTACCAACACCAACTTCTGGCAGGCTGATTAAGTATAAGACATCATGGATGTATGCATATTCAAAACGGGAAAATTATTGATTACATAATCACCCACCAGCATGACAGCAGTGATATCCTCATCACCAAGGCAATGCATGAAGCAGAGTGCTGGACAGATCATAGACTCGTAAGATCCATGCTCAACATCCACATAGTTCCCCAGCACCACAAGCGCCCAAAGCTTATTAGACTGGCCTTCAACACAGACTACTTTCAACCAAATACCAGCAAGAGTTCCAGCCTAAACTTGAAATCAAGTTCAAGGCAATAGGACCACTAACCGGTGAATCAGAGGAAAAGTGGAACCAGTTCAAAGAAGTCAGTTCAAAGACAGCCAAAATAGTTCTAGGCTCAAAGGAAAAGCTTCTTCAGGACTGTTTTAATGATGATAATAAAGCAATACAGGCACAGTCAGATGATAAGAGAAAGGTTTACATGATTGCCAGAATCATCCAAACTGACCCACATGGTGTGACTGGCAAACCAGACCCCTGAGGAAGCTTCACAATATGCAAGATTGATGGTGACAGCTGGAAGCTGAAGAAGTGCAGCTCTGCACTGAAACCAACAACTCCAAGATGCTGTACAGTGCTATCAAACCCATCTACAGCTCCCTGACATCTGCTGATGGCTCAACAATCATCAACAACAAAGAAGGAATCAGGGCAAGGTGAGAGGAGCACTTGAACCGACACCTAAACTGGCTGTCCACTGTCAACCAGGAAACATAGCAGCAAATACCTCAGAAGCCTCTACTCAAAGATCTTGACCTGCCGCCAAGTGTAGCTGAGGTCAAGACTGCCATAAAAAAAAAGAGTTGTGGCAAAGCTCCAGGAGTAGATAGAATTCCTGCAAAACTGTACAAGGCACTTGGTACTACAGCTCTCAGTGCATTCCATGACATCTTTGTATCCATTTGAGAGGAAGAGTGAATGCCAGTAGACTTCCATGACACCACCATAATTACACTCTACAAGAACAAAGGAGCCAAATCAGACTGCAGAAGTTACAGGGGCATTTCACTGGTTTCCATTGCTGAAAAAATCCTGACCTGCATCCTCTTCAACAGGCTCCTCACCAACATATCTGAGAGCAACTTGCCTGAACCCCAGTGTGGCTTCTGCCCTGGTTGCAGCACCATAGACATGGGGGTTTTTGTGTGTTATGTCAAGGAGAAGTGTATTGAACAATAGATTTGTATTCCATGTTCATAGACCTGACCAAAGCTTTTGACACAATCAAGAGAGAAGCTTTGTGAACAATCCTAACTAAGCTGGGCTACCCACACATGTTCACCACACTGATAAGACTCTTTCTTGATAATATCACTGGTCAAGTTCTTTGCAATGGTAACTGCACCAACTCTTTCAATATATCCAGTGATATGAATCAGGGCTGCATACTCACCCCCAAGTTGTTCAACTTATTCTTCACACAGGTCCTACTTTACACAATGAAAGACCTAGACCTGGGTGTGTATACATTAGATATTACTCAAGCAGCTCTGCTTTTGACCACCACCAACTCTCTGCTTCAACCAAGACAGTGAAAAGTCCATTACTGAAGCCCTATTTGCAGATGACTTTGCCCTTATGGCACATAAAGCAAAATCGCCTGCAGACCATTGTTAACAACCTTGCAGAAGGGTCAAGGCTCTTTGGACTGACCATGAGTCTTGAGCAAATAGAGGTTGTAGCCCAAGCAGCTCTGAACACAATTCACCTCCAGCCAAACATCACCATTGAGAGAGACCAGCTTAAGTGTGTGATGATTTTCAAGTACTTTGGTTGCACAATATCAGTCAATGCATCATAAGACAGTGAAATCTTATTCAGAGTCCACAAAACTAGCCAAGTACTTGGAGGATTGAAAGTGAAAGTCCTCCAGCAGAAAGGCATCAGACTGTCTATGAGGTCGACAATTGACCAGGCTGTAGTCATCTCTATACTATTCTATTGATGCGAAACATGAACCCCATATCACTGGCACATCAAACAGCTGAAACAGTTTCACACAAGGAGACTATGCAGAATCATGGGCATTCACTGGCAGGACAGAGTGACAAACCAAGAAGTGCTGGACAGAGCTAGTTCAACAAACGTTAAGTCAATGTTGTTGAAGGTTCATTTGCACTGGACTGGTATGTCATCAGTTATTCCGATGACCACTGTGTACCCAGCCAGCTGTTGTATGGTGACCTCATGCAAACAAGGAAGACCTTAGCTGAGGTACAAAGACATTCTGAAAAGCAACCTCAAATGCAGCAGCTTTGGTCCACATGAACTTGAAGCTTCTGCCACAGACAGTTCAACGTGGAGGTATCTCACTTCAAGAGCAGCAACTGCCTTTGAAGAGGACTTGATGCTGCAAAACAAAAATGTCACAGTTCAGCATCCATCTCAATTCAGTCAACAGATTACACTGTAATATCTATGAGTGCCTGTGTGTTTCCAGCTTTGAACTGCGGAATCACATTACTCTCATCACTGAGAACATAGATTTTGTCATTGCCAGACACCAATAGACTACCAACAAACATACATACTATATATATTGTTTTACTGTATCATTAGTTATATTTCATTGCTTCTTTAATGATATGTATGTATTTTGATGGTAAATCAAATATATACTGTTAAAAAATATCCCCTTCCCCTTTCCTTACAGGCCTCCATATCATCTGAAGTAAGGATGTCTTATAAATGTGCAAAAAGACTGAATAACTTTAGTTACAGTTGCAGCAAATTTATGACTAAGCTACACCAGAAAAACATTACCAATGTCATCAAAAAATTTTACTATGCCAACTTTGGTGTGAAATTAAGAGATTAATACATGAAGTGGCCTGTTTATTTTATGATGAGGAACTAAGTCAATGGACAAATTTACTGAGAAATCCTTTCGTTTTGGGATTCCAATAATATGGATAGAGCATAAAATCACAGCGATGACTAATACTTTTAATCAAGTAAGGCGCAAGGACACAATCTGATGAGTGGGAAAAACATTGTTTATCCAAGTCTCTCATCTGCATTGAAGCCTGTTGCCCATGGAGCAGATGTTCCAGTCCCATCACCAGCAGGTAACCTTGAAGACATACGTTTGAGTTCTAAGTCATAAGGCAGAAATAGCAACGATGATGAAGACTTCAATAATAGTGAAGATGAAGAACCTCAATTATTTAATTAGGGTGAATTAAACAATCTGGTGAGGGACTCAGGGCTTGCAAAGGAGTCAGCAGAGCTTTTAGGTTCCAGACTGAAATCCAAAAATCTTTTAGCTCCTCATGCATCATTGTATAGGTATCATAACAGCAGAAAAGAATTTGTTTCTTATTTCAAAAAAAAAAAAAATTGATTTATTGTACAGTTCCATGAGGACAAATAAAAAAGTTTGGCACTAGTTACAACACTGTTTAATGGAGACCCTTTATTGATTCTTCAAAAAGATATCTTAAAGTTGTTCTACTGCATAACATCCCTGCTGGACACTCAATGACCATGAAGAAAACATGAAAATTTTGATGTCACTCTTAAACAAGATTAAATTCAAAGATCACAACTGGATGATTTAGAACAACTTGAAAATAATTTGTATGTTGCTTGGATAATAGTCAGGCTACACAAAGTTTCTTTGTTCCTTATGTGGATGGGACAATAGTTCCAGGAACCTCCACTGGTTTAAAAAAGATGGCCATGTAGGACTACGCTTAGACCAGGAACAAAGTATGTCCTCCAAGAAAGTTTGGTTCCAAAAAGGGTTCTTTTGCTCCACTGTATATAAAACTTGATCTCATGAAGCAGTTCATAGAAGTTTTGCCACAAGATGGAGAGAGCTTCAAATATTTGCATAGCAAGTTTCCTCCCCTATCAGACACCAAGGATGAAAAGGGTGTACTTGTGGGACCAGATATGAGGAAGCTCATCAAGTATGAAAATTTGGAAACTCTTTTAGTGATTCTCAAAAAATATGCAAGCATTAGTTTTAAAGATATAGTGAAGAATTTCTAGGGTAATCATAGGGATACAAACTACAAAGGTATAGTGGCAAGAATGCTGGCAAAGTTTAAGACATTATGATATAGAATGAGCATTAAAGTTAATTTCCTACATATCCATTTGGATTTCTTTCTGGAAAATCTGAGGATGTGAGTGAGGAGCAGGGGGAAGGTTTCATCAAGACATAAAGGAGATGGAAAGAAGATATGAGGGCAGATTGAATGGTCATATGATGACCAACTATTGTTGGATAGTGAACAAATTCTTATATGCAAAAGAGTTCCTGGCATGATTTCCAAGTGGAAAAGAATAGATTTTGAGGTACTAAACCTAAAACATGAATGGAACCTTTGTAAAAATCTACTTTTTCACTTTCCAATTGCATTTGTGCCTTTTTATTTGACTAAATAAAGTACCAAATTCATTTTTATTAGTTTCATTTTGTCTTGCCAGTTGTAGATTTACCTACAAATTATGGTATATTTCATGATTACATTTTGAGAAAATTTTAGGCAATAGGGAAGAGCTGTTTTGATATTTTGATTTAGCTCCACAAAAATATATAAAGTAACATACCATTATCAAAACAATTTTCAAAAAGTTTCATTTCACAGTCCTGTGTTTTCAGTAATTTTTTCTTAAGAAATGTGTTGTTATTGGATATTGAGCTCAAGTACAGACACTAGTTATCTCCCCTTTTTAAATCTGATAGAGTTAAATAATTATCAATTGTGCACGTGTGTAATTTACACAGGTAATTTTCAGGAAAAAATTTGTTAAAAAAAGCTTCTACTCGTGTAAATATCGTACCCCAAAATTTTCAGAATTTGTCAATATAACCAGGAGAAGAAGGTTTTCAATTTAGCTGCATTTAGCATAATTTCATTTAGGATTACATTTTATTAAATTTTCCTTAAATAAAAATAATTTCTGTTTAACAGTTATCACATTGAAAGCTATTAAATTACAAAGTGTTTGTGTTGTTTATAATAAACTTTATTTTACATTTTAGGCAACAGGGAAGAGCTGTTTTGATATTTTGATTTAGCTCCACAAAAATATATAAAGTAACATACCATTATTAAAACAATTTTCAAAAAGTTTCATTTCACAGTCCTGTGTTTTCAGTATGTTCAATCATTAGCATGCTGCTGTATGTCTTCTCAAATCATGATCACAGGGAAAGTTGTTGATAAGAATTACCAACAACAACAAAGCTGATAAATATGCACAGGTGTTGCAAATTAAGTTCAAATGCCAATAAACATCAGTTTGGATGACACTTTACTTAACAGACAGAGGAAGGTGACTGATCAAACTGATTATGTAAACAGAATTCTTTTCCACCTATTCTTGTTAGAACCTTTGATACAGAATATCAAAATGTTAATCCCTTTCACATTTACAAAATGTCAAGCGAACTTAAAAATTTGTCATTACCATTATTGTCAGTATAGGCATGCATAACATTGTGTAACACGGATTTTGTCCTTGGGTAGCAATTGTTATTTCCTATTTGCTTACTCCCAGAAAGTATGAAAAATAACTAATATTTCCTTCAAACTTTGCTTTTGTTACATTTTTAAAATCCCCAAAGAACCCCTCTCAACACATGGCTGTGATGATCTCCCACTACTCCTGCTCAGTGATGCACATATTGTCAACCACTAAGGCACATGCTCAAGTGGTTAAAGACAAGCAACTAACAAGCAAATCTATAGTACTGAGCAGAATATTTTTTAGAATATTTCTACTTCAGCAACTCAGCACTGATTGTGTCTAAAATGTAATGGGAAAGTTTCAAAACATCGATGTCCAGGTCATAAAACCAAAGTCCAAAGGGAATGGTAATCATTTCCTTTGATTTCTAGATAGAAGCAAATAGGAAATAACACTTACTAACCAAAGACAAGAACAAATAAAAATTTTGTTACACAGTGTGGTTAATATGAGCACTTAAATATAAAGCTTATAACTTTCATCCAACTCCCAAAATATTTGCGTATTAGAGTGATGAAAGGAGGGGATTAATGAAATAAATGATTTAGCAGAATGAAGCCTGGTGCAGTATCAGTAGATGGGATAAAGAAAAGAAGCAACATGTATGTGAGTCAATAGCTGTAGTTTGTTGGAGAAATAATCTTAGCTAAACAGTCTTTTCATTTAAACCTCTAATTTTTATGAACAAAGCAGCAGCACTTTCAATATGTGAACAATACTTCAAGTGTAGATATCCTTTGGGATTTGTTAAGTCACCAGGTGGTTGAAGACAAAGTGTATTGTGGCTCTGAAGAAGAATTCTTTGTAAAGAAGTTTTAGAAATGTTATACATGTGAGGTTATCATGAGAGAGAAGGGGAGAGAGAGAGGTTCATAGGTAATTGAGACAAATGTTTCCTGAATTATTGTTTTGATGCTTAGAAAGCAAAAATTATAATCAAGTAAATACATCAACTTGTTTAGATTTTAAGTATTTATATTTAATTACATGTTTTTAAAATGTTCTGTTTTTATTTTCTATTATTTCAGATTGTCCAGTTGGAACAAGAAAGTGTAAAAATAATTATTGTTATAGTGAATCTAAAGTATGTGACAGAACCAATGATTGTAGTGATGGTAGTGATGAAATGAATTGCCGTAAGTGTTTATTTTGTTCATTATCTTTTTTATGGCCATATTTTTTTTAAATAAAAGATTTCTTTATAAACCATTTGATAAACTATCTAGGTTATATTTCCTGTTGAGAGCTTTAAAACAACCTATAGTGCTAATTAAACAACACTGGTATTTCTACTTTATAGTCTATTACCAATGAATTCCATAGAGCAGAAAATGGTAAACTCCTTGTCAACTGAATCCATAAATTAAGTATCAGCCCCGAGTTTTGCAATTTCCCTTTCATTATATAATTAATGAGATTAATGTATTGCACAAATGGTAAACTCTTGAGAAAACCTAGTCTACAACCTAGGCTTGATTCTTGGTCACATATTCCATTAAATTCATTTTTATTTTATTTTTTTATACATTATTAGTTTGGTGGAAAGAATTGAGACCATGACCATCACAAGACCTCTGAGACCACTGATATCGATGTAGTTAACATTCCTTTAAATATTTGTAATTTGATGATGGCAAAAAAGACAAGTGCAGGGTGAGAATTCTAGAATACCATTCTGAAGAAGAAATGGGAATAATGCTTAATGTTGGGTTTAGTTGGTGGTAGGAGTGGAGTTACAATAAAGGCAGTGAGAAAGAGAAAGATAGGAAAGTCAGGAATGGCTGAGGAAAGATGATATGAGACAAGCCAGCAGCACCACCAAACAGCAGAGGACACAGTAAAATTAGTATAAAAAATAATACTGAAAGAGAACAGCATGTTTGCAAGCCAGAGTGTGTTGGGAAATGACTTCATAAGACTCTGTGGAGTAGCCTTTACTTCCTGGATGTGGTCTAGGATGTCTGTGGATATGCAGCAGTGCTATCCTAGATAAGAAAGCAGTTCTCTGTTTTGGGGTTTTATTAATAATTAATTAGCTGCTGGGTGTTCAAGTATTTTCTTACTCTTGAAAGGAAGACCAGGCATTGTGATGCAGTTTTGACTATTAAGAGATTCTCAGTGAGACTTAGGCCTGCTATTTTCAGTAACTCTGTGATGTCTAGCTGCATACTATTCATGTTTAAGAGGAGTGTGTGAAGATAATGTTTTCCTTCTTGATATATGTAGTGGTTTTCATTGTAGCATTAAAGTACACAACATTGACATGACTATATTGGAGGATATTTTTGAAGTTAGTGTAAACTTAGAATGAAGTATCAAGGTTGCATCTACATGACATAGGTGTAGAATGTTGAGGAGTAATAAAGGGTATTATCATCTATATAAGAATGGGTGTTGCTGATAGTGAAATCACAGAGGTTGTCACTGTAGAGGAAGAAAAGTGTGGATGACATATCAGAAATTATAGAGCGGGAGTTAAGAGTGCTATGATATTAATACCTGCCATAGTACTGTGATCTGGCATGAAGACACTGATTCATAAGAAGAGAGTTGTGTACAGCCTATATGTAAGGAATTTTACCAGATTTGCATACTAAATGCAGTTGAATAACTTGCTCATGCTGAGAGTAACAATGACGTTTCATAAAATTTCTCAAAGGCATGTGCTCTCTAGTGTGGAAAATATATAACAGATCTCCAATAGAGCTGATAGTATAAAAACTAAACTGTTATTCACAAAGGTGAGGAAGAGAGAGAGAGAGAGAGAGAGAGAGAGAGAGAGAGAGATTGAAACAGATTGTTGTAAATAGTTTGACCATCACTTTGAAATGCTGGAAGAGAGTGCCATAGTACAGTAGTTGGCAGGGTCAGAGGGACTGCCATGTTTTTAATTATGAGTTATTGCTGGGAGTGGGAAAAGAGAGGAGAGAGAGAAAGAGATGAAAAAGTTTAATGAGTATAAGAAACATTCTTAAGACTTATGGCCTTGCAGATATGAATTAACAGGAAATACTTTCACACTAAGCATATTTACATAAAGTCTTAGTAAGTAGAAAGGAGATAATTCAAAAACCCCTTCAGGTAGATGGCTTTGCCCAATCTGTAGAAAAAGTGTAATTAGAAACTCCAAAACATGTACCCAGTGTAAACTATGGATGCATAAGAGGTGCAGCTATATAAAAGGAAGGTTAACTGGGAAGATAATTTTTGTGTGTGGCAGATGCACAAGGGCAATAAACACTGAAGATGTACAGAAAACAGATTCTATCAGATGCCAGGGTAAAAAACTAGAAGTAGTTGATAGCTTCTGTTACCTAGGTGACCAAGTCAGTAGTAGTGGGTGGATGCTCTGAAAGCATAGCTACTAGAATAAGAATAGGCTGGGCAAAGTTCAGAGAGCTCCTACCTCTGCTACTAACAAAGGGCCTCTCACTCAGAGTGAAAGGTAGACTGTATGATCCCTGTGTGTGAATAGCCATGCTACATGGCAGGGAAAGATAGGCTGTGACTGCTGAGGACATGTGCAGGCTTGAGCGAAATGAAGCTAGTATGCTCTGCAGGATGTGTAATGTCAGTGTACATACAAAACAGAATGTATTAACCCTGAGAGAAAAGTTGGACATAAGAAGCATCAGATGTGGTGTGCAATGACTGTGCTGGAATGGTCATGTGTCGCATATCGATGAGGACAGCTGTGTGAAGTGTCACACCCTAACAGTGGAGGGAACTTGTGGAAGAGGTAGATCCAGGAACACATGAGATTAGGTGGTGAAGCATGACCTTCGAACATTGGGCCTCACAGAGGCAATGACAAGCGACCAAGACCTTTGGAGATATGTTGTGCTTCAGAAGACCTGGCAAGCCAAGTGAGACTAGCCGTAGCCAATGCCAGTATCGCATAATTGGCCTGTTTAAAAGTACCCTTCTATCGTCGGGCAATCTACTGTGCTTGAGCAGACCTGTTGAGCCAAGTGAAGTCGTAATTGTGTCCAATGTCAGTGCTGCCTGACTGGCTTCCAAGCCGATGGCATGTAAAAAGCACCATTCGAGCATAGCTGATGCCAGTGTTGCCTGACTGGCTCTCATGTCAGTGGTACATAAAAAGTACTAACTACACTCTCTGAGTGGTTGGCATTAGGAAGGGCATCCAGCTGTAGAAACCTTGCCAGATCGCATTGGAGCCTGGTGCAGCCTCCTGGCTTGCCAGTGCTCAGTCAAAACATTTGACTGCCATGCCAGCATGGAAAGCAGATATTAAACGATGATGATAATATGGGAGAAAGAGAGTTTGCCGAATGTCGACCCAACAGAGGGACCAGCTATCCGAGTTGGTAGATAAAGCAATTAAGAGTATGAAGACAGGGAAAGTTCCCGGCCCATCAGGAATCACTGCAGAGATGCTCAAAATATCTGGCAGTGTCGGCTATAGCCTAATCACACATATAGTTAACCAGCTGATACAAAAAGGAATCATACCCAATGACTGGTGTAGCAGCTCTATAGTCAACTGCTACAAAGGTAAAGGTGACATTTAGAGACAAATAATTACAGAGGTATCAAGTTGTTGG
Source organism: Octopus sinensis (assembly GCF_006345805.1). Classification (NCBI taxonomy): domain Eukaryota; kingdom Metazoa; phylum Mollusca; class Cephalopoda; order Octopoda; family Octopodidae; genus Octopus; species Octopus sinensis. The sequence goes on along the minus strand of NC_042999.1, from coordinate 74,762,932 downwards.
ATCAGGTAATGAAGGTCACGGAGAGGGTCATAGCCCAACTAATTAGAGAAAGTGTCAGTTTAGATGAGATGCAGTTTGGGTTTGTGCCAGTAAAAGTAGCACTGATGCTATATTTCTGGTAAGACAGTTGCAGGAGAAATACCTAGCCAAAGATAAACCTCTGTACCTGGCTTTCGTTGACATGGCGAAAGCCTTTGACAGGGTCCCCCGATCCCTTATCTGGTGATGAATGGTTAGTGAGAGCTGTGCAAGCCATGTACAGGGACACTGTCAGTAAGGTGAGGGTTGGCAACACGTACAGTGAAGAATTCTGGGTTGAGGTAGGGGTCCACCAAGGGTCAGTCCTCAGCCCCCTCCTATTTATCATAGTCCTCCAGAGGAATTCAAGACAGGATGGCCCTGGGAGCTCCTCTATGCTGACGACCTTGCTCTAATTGCTGAGTCACTATCAGAACTAGAGGAGAAGTTTCAAGTGTGGAAACAAGGATTAGAATCAAAGGGCCTTAGAGTCAACCTAGCAAAAACCAAAGTCCTAATAAGTAGGAAGGTAGTTAAACCACAAATCCCTTCAGGTAGATGGCCCTGCTCGATCTGTAGAAAAGGTGTAGGTAGAAACTCTATAAGATGTACCCAGTGTAAGCTATGGACACATAAGAGGTGCAGCAATATCAAAGGAAAGCTAACTGGGAAGAAAGTTTTTGTATGTGACAGATACTCAGGAGCAATAAACTCTGAAAATGTGCAGAGAACATCTCCCACATTTCAGGGAGAAAAACTTGCAGTAGTTGATAGCTTCTGTTACCTAGGGACCAAGTCAGTAGCAGGGAGGGTGCACTGAAAGTGTAGTTGCTAGAATAAGAATAGCATGGGCAAAGTTCAGAGAGCTCTTACCTCTGCTGGTGACAAAGGACCTCTCGCTCAGAGTAAAAGGTAGACTGTATGATGCATGTGTACGAACAGCCATGCTAAATGGCAGTGAAACATGGGCTGTGACTGCTGAGGACATGCATAAGCTTGCAAGGAATGAAGCCAGTATGCTCCGATGGATGTGTAATGTCAGTGTGCATACTTGACAGAGTGTAAGTACCTTGAGAGAAAAGTTGGACTTAAGAAGCATCAGATGTGGTGTGCAAGAGTGACATCTGTGCTGGTAATGGCCACATGGCGAGAATGGATGTGGATAGCTGTGTGAAAAAGTGCCACACCCTAGCGGTTGAGGGAACCTGTGCAACAGGTTGACCCAGGAAAACCTGGGATGAGGTAGTGAAGCATGGCCTTTGAACATTGGGCCTCACCAAGGCAATGACTAATGACCGGGACCTTTGGAAATATGTTGTGCTTGAGAAGACTTGGCAAGCCAAGTGAGACCATAACCTCGTAGCCTATGCCAGGGGTGTAACCAGCCCACTAACTTTCCTTCATTGGACACTAAACTCTGCTTGTGAAGACATATTGAGGCAAGTGAAATTGAAATCAAATTTGATGACTGGCATCCATGCTTGTGGAGCGCTAAGAGCACCATCTGAGCATGATTGTCGCCAGAGCAACAAACTGGCTTCCTTGCCAGTGGCACATAAAAAGCACCATCCGAGAGTGATCATTATCTGCATCGCCTAACTGGCACTTGTGCTGGTGGCATGTGAAAAAACATTTGAGCAAGGTCATAGCCAGTGCCGCTGGACTGGCTCCTGTGCAGGTGGCACATAAAAGCACCCACTACACTCTTGGAACAGTTGGCATTATGAAGGGCATCCAGCTGTAGAAACTTTGCTAGATATGATTGGAGCCTGGTGCAGCCATCTGGTTGGCCAGACCTCAGTCAAATCATCCAACCCATGCTAGCATGGAAAGCGGACATTAAACAATGATGATGATAATGATATATATATATATATATATATATATATATATATATATATATAGCAGGGAACTGTATCAGATTGCCAGAAGGGATGCTAGGAGACAAGTATATCTAGCCAAGGGAGAAGCAGGAAAGAATAAGTTTACCTATGTTCAGTGATGTGAGGACCAAAGAACTGAAGTGTTTCAGATTGCAAAACAGTGTGTGAGAGAAAATTGTGATGTTATATGAGAGAAATGTGTCTGTATGAATGCTGGTGCACTTACATGTAATGATTCTGCCAAGAAAGAGGCTTGGAAATGTCATCATGAAACAACTGTTGAACATAGAGAATGAGTGAGAGGAGTAGAGTCTGCCAAACGTTGACCCAATTGAGGAACTGGCTACCCAAATTGACAGTTCCATCGCAGATAAAGCAATTAAGGATATGAAGACAGGAAGAGCCCCTGGCCCATCAGGAATTACTGCTGAGATGCTTAAAATATCTAGCAGAGAGGGTTATGGTTTAGTCACCCATACTATAAATCAGGTGGTTCATGAAGAAGTCATGCCCAATGGCTGGTGTAGCAGTACCATAGTCAACTGTTACAAAGGTAAAGGTGATGCCTTAGATAAAAATAATTACATCAGGTGTATTTCCATATTGATTAAGGCTATACTAGCATCTGTCTTACTGTATTACCATGCAAACAAATCCTCAATAACTCCTATATTTCAGGCATGTTACCTAACTGACCAGGTTACAATAACACTTCTATCTAAGGTCTTACCTTATTGACCAGTCTGTATTATATAGCATCATGTGTAGCTCACCAGTATGTTATGAAATGTCAATGTTTTATATGATGACATTGAAGTTCTTAATTTAGATTTTTCCATATATATATCATATATCAATATGTGTGTACACATACATACATACATACATACATACATACATACATACATACATACATACATACATACATACATACATACACACACACACATTATATATATATATATATATATATATACAAATTGAGATAGGGGTTGCAAGTGCAACCCTCCATGGGATAACATATATCCAATATACTGCAAGTAAAGCACCCAACAAAGTTAATATATAAATGTTAAGAATTGCGATGCAGTTAATTCATTTACTGTATTATATGGGCAAAGGTAAAATGTTTTACCACAAATTAATAATACAAAATAAGAAAATGGAGAAGCACATCTTAATCAATGATCAACTACCAGATAATACCCAATCACATAATTTATTAAACCACTACTTATGAATATTAAGGTCAAACATAATAATATAGAACAAAACAATGTACATGAAAGAGTAATATGATACAATAAGTACAGTATGTATAAGTGAATATAAATAAATACAAATATAAATATAAACTACATCTTACAGCTGTTTCGGCCATGCAGATATGGGTGTCTCATTATGCTCATATTAGCCATGTGTGATAGGTCAATATGTAGTTATAAATGAGACACTTACAAAAATATCCCAAGGCCTCTTCAGAGATAGTGAAATACAAACTAAATTAAATATGAATATCAGAGGAGGTACACCCATAAAAGAGTGAGTATATACCCATAATATATAATATACACATACATATGAATGCATATACTCATACTCCTATACATATATATACACATATACATAATAATATAAATCAATATACATACATATGATCTATATTCAATGTTACAGTTGGTCAACACAATATTAGGATATTACAATATAGAAAACATACACATATCCATATTCAAATGCAGATATACAAAGTCAAGAGTTCATTATATTAAGTTACAAAATGCCATTAATATTACCATCATTACTATTATCATTGCCACTATTGCTACTAATATCATTATTATTATTATTAATAACATTAATACCAGCAAAGCAATATATGCATCACGTGGTTAGCAACATAATAGCAAAAACAACAACAACAATAATACTACAGTACAATGCAAAGCATTAAAGATCGGCATATACATATAAAATGAAAAATGAAAAACATTGGTTTACATGATATTAAGTTCCACAAGTGTACAAGCGTATATGCGAGTGCAGGCCAAGTTGTGTTTCTCCATTTTCTTATTTTGTATATATATATATATATATATATATATATATGTATATATATATTCTTTTCATAGTTAAAATACTTCTTTTGAAACACATAGACTGCATAGAAGTGCTCAAGTCAAACCTGAGATGTTAGACAAGTATAATAAATGAAATGGAAAAACTTCACTCTGTTGTACATGCACACTGACATTGCACATCTAGCGAAGCATATTAGCTTCATTTCTTTCAAACCTCCACATGTCCTCTGCTGTCACAGCCCATGTTTCACTGCCATGTAGCATCAAATAATCTGCAAAAGTCATCATTGTTTGATGCCTTTCACTCTGAGAGAGAGGCCCTTTGTTACCAACAAAGGTAGAAGCTCTCTGAACTTTGCCCAGAGTATTCTTATTCTATCAGCAATACTCTTGGAGCAACCACCTCCACTGCTGACTTGATCACCTAGATAACGGAAGCTATCAACTACTTTTGGGTATACCCACCTAGCATTTGATGGAGTCTATTTTCTGAGCATTTCTAGTGTTTATTGTACTTGTTCATCTGTCACACACAAAGATTGTTTTCTCTGTTAACCTTCCTCTGATATTGCTGCACCTCTTATGTGTCCATAGCTTGAACCATATACACTTTATGGAGTTTCTACCTAAGCCATTTCTACATATCAAGCAGGGCCATCTCCCTGAAAGAATTTGCAATTTGTCTGCTTTCTTGTTTACTAAGAATTTGGTTTTTACTAAATTAACTCTAAGGTGCTTTGATCCCAGACCTTGTTTTCACACCTGAAATTTTTGCTCCAATCTGTCTATTTAAAATCACCTGAAGACAGCAGATTTTTGTCATGATGTAACTTAATAAGTGCTCCTGAAACAGCAGTTGTGAATTTTAAGCTCCACTTGTATCCTTCTTTTGTTTGTGTATGTGATGGGGGGGTGTCTAATAAAGGAAGGGGAAAACAAAACCAAGGCTGGACAAGCTGATCAGATCATTTAAAATATTTTAATTACTATAAAGGTGAATCGAAGTAAGGGAAGAAAAATAAAAGTAACTTATGTCTTACAGCTGTTTCCGGGATATCCCAGGTAATGGGTCAGTGTGTTGACCAACAACTCCATACACTGGATATTCCAGAAAATTCAGTGTAGATAGAGGTATAAAGTTCATAGTTCATCTTGTTCCAGAGGGTATGAGTGTTTGTCCATCTTTCCATGAAGGTGTAACCCTTAAATCTAGCACTTTAATGCTTGATTTAGTCTATCAACCTGAATGCTTCACTCAACCAACTGTCTGGACTTACCTGAGATTAAACATAGGGAGGTATGTGGAGTACCCAGTGTATGGGGAAGTTGATCAACACATTGATCCATTACCTGGGATATCCCAGAAACAACTAAGTCATTATTTACATTTATTTTCCTTATTTCAATTCACCTTTACATTAATCAAAATATTTTTAATTACCTGATAAGCTTGTCCAACCTTCCTGTAATTTATACCTGCTGATTTGGAAGTCTGCAACAGATCCCCAGCTCCAGCCTTTCTTTTGAACTTGGATCCTAATGGATTACCAATTACAGCACTGATGATCTAAACTTATTGGTTTAGATCATGAGTGACCTAAACTCTTCCTTTTCTATATAAGATAATATGTAAATAATGGTCATTATATATTTAATAACTAAACATATATATTGAGAGAGAGACCGTAGGTCAATGGGTTTAGGATCTGAAGAAACATTGTAAAGCTAAGCGTTTTAGCACTTTATGGATATGGAACCCTCGGTAACCCCATAAACTAGCCATATCTATATTTATCCATCGATCTATCTATTTATCTATATAATAATAATAATAATCATCATCATCATCATTGCTTAATATCTGTTTTCCATGCTGACACGGGTTGGACAACAAATATATATATATATATATATATATATATATATATATTTATAGATGGATGGATGGATACACACACACATACATACACATATGTATGTAAATATTCCTTTGTCTTCAACTTTGAAAGGAATCAATGCAAAGTTAAAACAATGTAATAATTCAAATCACATCATACATGAATGTGCCTTAATATTTACAATACATTTTGCCTTGTACCCATCCCATTTGCCACCATTATATTTTATCTTATGTTGAACCCATGTTAGTATGGAAAGTGGACATTAAATGATGATGATGACGATGATGATGAATAGTATTGGATGGCCACCCTAAATTTTGTGTAAAAGAACAGTTGATTAAATCTTGTCTGGTACTTTATCTTATCAACTAAGTTAGAATGAGGGATCAAACTGATTCCCACCACAGAATTTTGAATTCAGGATGTAAATGGATATAACTATATACTGCAAAGCATTTTGTCTGAATCCCGTCATTGTATTTTCATTCATGAAGAAAATGCAACATGGTTGTCATCCCATGCTGTATTCATGCTCTTCTAAGAAGGAGAATGATGTGGCATTCTGTTGAAATTATATAATCACTGGGATTAAGAAGGTCATTTAAACTACTTACATCCTTATCATCATCATTATCGATCAACTGATTTATTGCTTCAATTTATATTATTTTTTACCTTACTAGCTGATTCAATTTCATGTGATTTCGCAACAAAATACTACTGTGGTTATAAAATTGCATATGGATGGGTACCGGTATTGGATAATGGTACTAGTTTCTTTAATGTTCCTGGTAAGTATAGTAGTCACTTAACTTTCAGCCTAAACATTGTCTTTTACATTCTCCTTTCTATCTGTCAGTCTTTCTCTCTCTCTCTCTTCTCTCTCTCTCTCACTCCCCTCATTTCATGATCTTTTTCCTCACTCTCTGTTTCACTCAAGTACTCCTTGCATCATCTAGCATCCTAGATAATGCTTAATGCCTGCAATATTTTTTGCTATCCCCATCTGGATTTTATGCATACATGGCCAACTGTATCAGAAGTTTGCTTCTCAATTATAATACTCCAAATTCACTCCCACTCTGGAGCACACTGTGTCTTAGCTTTTGGTTACAGATGGTATATGAGAGCATGATGAAACATATTAAATTTGTTTTTTTCCAAAATATATACTTGTTTAGAAGGAGTACATCTTACATGCTGGCAAATATGATATATAGATGTATTGCAGAAGAATATAATCTGTTAATGGCTGTTTTTGCATAATTAATTCGTTGGACTGCATGGCTCAGCTTATCATAAAGGAAAGTTTACTTGTAACTGACAGCATCCTATCTAGAGAAACATTTGTCTCTTATCTGCATATTGTCAGAGAAAGCTAAAATAAGGAACAGTCCATTTGATGAAAAAGCTTTATGGAAGAAAAACATGTGTTTCTTATATCTTCAACTTTCTGTTTGGAATTTCAAATTTTTTATTTGTTGGAAGAAACAGTAAATTTATTTGCTAATGTTTCAACAAATAAGGACTTATTTTTGAAGAAAAGTTAAAAACTCTGGCTTTTCACCCATTCAATTGTTTGCTTTGCAATTCAGTAATTCTGCTAATATTTCTGATAATATTCTTTGATTTACAGGTAGTATGCAGATTATAGGAACAAAGGGGAAAATGCTGTCACCCATGGAAACATTGGCAGATTCATGTGTGAATATCAAGTTTACTACAGCTTTTGCACTAACTGGGAATTTCTCAGTTATTTTACACCAGAAGAACCCTAATGGAAATAATTCACATCATCTTGCTTGGAATGAATATTTCTTTAGTCAAAGAGATGAAACATATGAAGGACAATTCCAGCTTCCAGCAGGGACAAGTTTTCTTACATTCATTGCGGATATCAAGACCGGGGGAATGGCAATTAATAGTGTCAACATTTATAATGGAACCTGTCCTGAATTAAGTTAGTAATTCATTTCTATTTACTCTTGACTTTTCATAGTTTTGATTTTTATTTTCATAATTTTGATCATTGATCACATTCAGAACAGCTTTCATCATAGATCTGCTCAATCAGAACTGAAGTTAAGCAAAAACAACAAATTTGAAAATCTATGCTTTTAATTCCTAGGAAGTTACTCAAGTACCATATGTTTCTACTAAATGTTTAGGTACCAAAATACACTGAGAGGTGGGAAACCTACCAGACAGTATGTAGTGAGCAGTTTCAAAATATGCAATGTTTATTTCTATTTGTTGTAGGGTGACCATATTGTTATGAAAGAGAGAATAAGTTCTGTTTGTATTATCTATGATATTCTCTGGTAAATTGGTAAAGGTGTTTAGTTTTCTGAGTAATAATTATGTAATATTGTTTAGTTTCCTGTGTAATCATTCTATAATATTGTATCATGTTAGAGTATCAGAGAAAATTCCAGAATTGTGTCACATGATAAATGACATGTCTCATAGGTCAGGTGCTGTATGGGGAGTATGACTTTCCTAGCAACTAGGAAATTAATTGGTTCAGAATAAAGTTCTAAAAGATACAACATAACATGACTCTTTAGAAGATTCTAGATGAATGTACAAGTATATAAGGACAGCTAGTCTCTGTGTGTAGGGGAGTGGTAAACAGAAGTCAGCGTAAAACTAATTAACAAAGAACTACATTCCACAAGATGCATGTTTTGAAGACACCCAGCAGTGCATGACTTCTTCTTTGGGTAAGTTGGCTTGCTGGGTTGATTTGCACTTTCCCTACAGCTAACTTTTGCTGTTGGAGCCATGTTGGTACAGAAGGGAGGTCACATTTTGCAACATTATCTAGTTTTATGTTTTATCACAACAGATATATATCAAAATTCAAATATGTTGACACAGCTGGATGTAATGTAATGCAAATATTAGGACATTTAATTTGTGTCAAGCTTAATGAATATAGGTGCAGGTGTGGCCGTGTAGTAAGAAGTTTGCTTCCCAACTACATGGCTCTGGGTTCAGTCCCACTGCATGGCACCTTGAGTCAAGTGTCTTCTGCTATAACCTCAGGCAGACAAAAGCCTTGTGAGTGGATTTGGTACATAGAAAATGAAAGAAGCCTGTTGTATATACATATATATATATATATTTGTGTGTGTGTGTGTGTGCATGCACACATGTGTGTTTGTCCCCCACTGCTACTTAGCAATAAGTATTGGTTTATGTCCCTGTAACTTAGCAGTTCTGTAAAAAGAAACTGATACAGTAAATACCAGGCTTAGAAAGAAAATAAGCACTGGGGTCAATTAGTTCGATTAAAATTCCTCAAGTACCCCAGCATGGCCATGGTCCAATGACTGAAACAAGTAAAAGATAAATATCATCACTTTTAATTACAGATACTTGAGTTCCTGTTTTGAGTTCCTTTATTATACCTGTTTTTGGATTCCATTTTCCATAATCTCTCTACCAAGCTAAATTTTGATATTAAAGTGGAAGCAAGGTTTAGAACTGATGGGCCTTAGAATCAATGTTGCAAAAACTAAAGCCCTAGTAAGTAAGAAGGTGAACACATCACAAACCCCTTGAAGTAGGTGGCCCTGCTTGATCTGTAGAAAAGATGTAGGTAGAAATTCCACAAGATGTACCCAGTGTAAGCTATAGACAAATTAAGAGGTGCAGCTACATCAAAAGCAGGTTAACTGGGAAGATAGCTTTTGTGTGCAGCAGATGCACAGGAGCAATAAACACCACAGATGCTCAGAAAACAGACTCCATCACATGCCAGGGGGAGAAACTAGAAGTAGTTGATAGCTTATGCTACCTTGGTGACCAAGTCTGTAGTGGGGGTGGATGCTCAGAGTGTTACCACTAGAATAGCCTGGGCAAAGTTCAGAAAGCTTCTACCCCTACTGGTGATAAAGAGCCTCTCGCTCAGAGTGAAAGGTAGATTGTACGATGCATGTATGTGAACTGCCATGCTTCAAGGCAGTGAAACTTGAGCAATGACTGCTGAAGACATGTGTAGGATTGAAAGAAATGAAGCTAGCATGATTTTCTAGATGTGTAATGTCAGTGTGCACACATTAAAGAGTGTAAGCGCCCTGAGAGAAAAGTTGGACATAAGAAGCATCAGATGTGGCATGCAACAGAGATGACTGCGCTGGTATGGTCATGTGCTGTGTATGGATGAGGAGAGTTGTGTGAAGAAGTGTCACTCCCTAACACTGGAAGAACCTATGGTAGAGGGAGACCCAGGAAGACATGGGATGAGGTGGTGAAGCACGACCTTCAAACGTTGAGCTTCACAGAGGCAATGATGAAAGCCTGAGGCCTCTAGAGATATGCTGTGATTGAGAAGACCCAGCAAGTAAAGTGAGATCACAGTCGTAGCCTACACCAGTGTTGTATAACCAACCCATTTAAAAAGTACCTTTGAATTGTCAGGTGACATTCTGTGCTTGAGGAGACCTATGGAATCAAGTAAAATCAAAATCAAATTAAATCACAATCAAATGGAAGTTGTAGTTGTGGCTGATGCCAGTGCCGCCTGACTAGCTCTCATGCTGGTGGCACACAATAAGCACCATGCATGCATGGGTTGTTGCCAGTGCCACCTGACTGGCTCCCTGTGCTGGTGGCACATAAAAAGCACCTTCCAAACGTGGTCAATGCCAGCCTCTCTGCCCCAACTGGCCCCTGTGCTGGTAGCACATAAAATGCACTATTCGAATGTGGCAAATGCCAATGCTGCCTGACTGGCTCCTGAGCTGGTGGCATGTAAAAAAGCACCCACTACACTCTTGGAGTGGTTGGCCTTAGGAAGGACATCCAGCTGTAGAAACACTGCCAGATCAGAGTGGAGCCTGGTGCGACCTCCTGGTTTGCCAGTCCCTAGTCAAACCATCCAACCCATGCCAGCATGGAAAACAGACATTAAATGATCATCATGATGATGAATATAAATACTTTAACCTTATATGAAAAGTGTATGAGAATTGTTAGTAGCCTGTGGAAAGGCAGCTCTTCAAAATATTAAATAACTGATTGTTTTAAGGGGTTTCTTTTTAGAATCTTATTGTATCTTAATGTTATCTTTAGAATGTATATTTACAATATCTATATCCATATTACATTTTTACTGGTGATCAAGCAAATTGAAATGCATTGCAGACGTTACAGACATTGGCTATGTGGTTAAACTTAATTTGCAAGTATGCACTTTCAAGTTCAAGCATGTAGTTTCGCAATGTGCAACACCTTGAGCAAGTGTCTTTTATTATAGCACTGGGCCAATCATTCCTTTTGAGTGAATCTGGGAGACAGAAACTGTGAAAACCCATTATATGTGTGCGTGTGTATGTGTGTCACTTTATGTTTGTATTTTTGTTTCCTTTCACCTGGTGCTGGTTTTTTTACATCCTTGTACCAGACTGGGGTCACTTTGAAGATGGCATTCAAACATAGACACAGATCAATGAGTGAAACAAGTGAAAGATAAAAGATGTAATCTGGAGATGAGATTGAATTTCCCCAATAAGTGGGAAATTATAATCTTATTTACAATGGACAGATAGATGTCCTCATCTTGTTTGCTGTTATCACAACATTTTAGCTGGTGTTCTGGCGGAATTTGGAACCCAACCCTTTATTTGACTAATGGAGTACATTGTTCTCATTCCTATAGTATGTTGCTGATGTTACTTTTCTGTTGATATTATTTTTCAAGTCACTGCCTGAGATTGAACTTAGCATCTGAGGTTTAGTAGCCCATGCCCTTATCCACTATGCTATATGCCCGTGAGCAATTATAAAATGAATTGTAGGGCTTATAAACCTAGTATTTTATCTTTTCTTAACACTGGTTCCCATATTACATTCATATCTGCACTAGATTTGCTTAGGAGGTTATTATGTCCTAGCATATGTGCAACCTCTTTTAATTTTCATATTTTCCACTGGTGTTTTCTGTCAATTATTTTAACTTCATCCCACAGTGGGAGGTAGTCTCCATTTTTCCATACATGATCAACTATACACAATTTTTCAACATAAAGGCGGTGCTCCACCATGGCCACAGTCAAATGACTGAAATAATTAAAAGAATAAAAAATCCCCTCATGTCACAGCTTTACAATGTTCCTGTACCCTTACTTTAAGTGGGTAGTATGTTTCGCCTTTGTATAACCTACCACAACTGCATAGGATAGAGTACATGCAGTTTTTGGTCATGTTCTCTTCTATGGGTGGTTTTACTCAGAAGATATTTGCAAAGTGTATTACTTCTTCTCAATACTGTCCTGGTGTCATATGGACCGCATATCTTATGCATCTTTTCTGAGAGGCCTTTGACATGGGGTAGACAGACTCTCTCTCCTCTTCCTAGTTGGAGTGGATAGTATGTTCTTTGGATGGTTGTTGCATAGCAGATTTTTCTTAGCCTGATCATTTCTTACTGCTATGTACCAGGCTTCCTACTTACAGTCTTTGCTTAATGTTTTAGGCACTGAGCAATCTCTCTCTTTATAATGTATGAATAGTGGGAATTGAAGTTGAGCTATTTTCCAGTGAAAGTTGGCTTGTGGTTTGCGGATGTCAAGAACCCATATTCAGTGCATGTTATTAATACATCCAGGAAAGCCAGCCAATTGTCCTTTTCCTTTTCCATTGTGAACTGTATGGATGGCTTTATTGAGTTTACATGATCTAGTAGTACTTGGAAATACTTTTGGTGGGGCCAGAGTATGAAAGCATCATCAACATATCGAAGCCATAGGGTTGGCTTTAGTGCTGTTGATCCTAAAGCCAAATTCTCAAAGTATTCCATGTATATATTGGCTATTACTAGTGATAATGGCAAACTCATAGCTAAACCTTCATCCTGTCTATATATATCAGTATCTACTCTGAAGTAGGTAGTTTCTATGAAGAAAGTCAACATTTCCATCAAGTTTTCTATTAGTATTCTTGTGCATTCTTTTAGAGAGGTATCTGTCACTAGTTTATCTTGAATCATTGATAATGCTTCATTGGTTGGGACTTTGGTAAACAGTTATTACATCTAAACTCACCATCTGGTTGGATCCAGTGGGAGTATCCTTGATCAATTCTGTGAAGTGAGTGGAATTCTTCACATACGATGTTGACTTACCTGCAAATGGACTGATTATATCCACAAGGAAGTAAGTTAGTGGATGACATTCTGAACCTCTACAGCTCACTATGAGTCTTAATGGAATACCATCCTTATGAATCTTCAGGAGACCGTACATGTGTGATAGCTTACTGTAGTGTTGAGTCAGTTGTCTGTACTTCATTAGTATAAAGTGATCCTTGTTCTTGATTAAGATCTGCGACAACTTCTCTGTTTTAAGAGTTGGGTCTTTCTTTATTTTGTTGTAGCTACCATCACTTATCAGACTTGCCAGTTTTTCTGAGTATTCAGACTTGTTCATCGCTACCATAGCATTGCCCTTGTCCACTGGAAATATTATAATGAAACTGTCACTCTGTGATGTTTTAATAGCAAACTTTTCTTTCTTAGTGATGTTTGGTTTGGGAAAGTTTGCTTTCTATAGTACATTTAGTCTCATTTTCCACCTTAGTTCATTTCCTTGTGCCATTGTAAATAGCGTACATAATTCCTCATCTCAAAAATACAGAATAGAATTATAATCTTAAAAATTCAGCTAAAATATTTTGACTTCTAATCAACAATTATTATTATTATTATTATTATTATTATTATTATTATTATTATAATTATTATTATTATTATTATTATTATAATTATTATTATTATTATTATTATTATTATTATTATTATTATTATTATTATTATTATTCAGTAGTTTTATTTTTATAGCGTGCTTTCACTTCACTACCGAGCGCAGCTCTGTGTGCCTTGGGTATGTGCTGTGATTTGTTGTGATGCTCTGATGGTTATTGTATGGAAAGTGTTCTGCGTAGGATGTGTGCAGTGCCTAGTAGTGCAATTTTCTGTATGTTATATGTGTTTGTAAGTCCTGGTGTTTTTGTTATGTATTTGTCTGAATATTTTTTTATCATGCCTAATGCACCTACTATGATAGGAATTGTTTCTGTTTTCAGGTTCCACATTCTAGTTACCTCTATTTCCAGGTCTTTGTATTTTGAGAGTTTCTCCATTTCTTTTAGAGACACGTTGTTATCTGCCGGTATTGATACATCAATTAGAAAGCATTTTTTTTCTTTATGATCTCTGACAACTATATCTGGTCTGTTGGCCTTAATTTCTCTATCTGTGTGTATCGGCATATCCCAGAGTATGGTTGCTTTCTCGTTTTCTGTGACCTTTTCTGGTGTGTGCCTATACCATCTTTTTTTTGTTGTTATTCCATAATGTTGGCATAGCTTCCAATGTATGTAGGTTCCAACTCTGTCATGTCTGTGAATATATTCCTTCTTAGCCAGGACTGGGCAGCTAGAGATAATATGATTTATTGTTTCTTGTCCATCTCCACATATTCTGCAGTTACTTGTAATATTTCTTTTCATTACATGTTTTTGGTAATTTCTGGTGGGGAGGCTTTGGTCTTGTGCTGCAATTAAAAATCCCTCTGTTTCTGCTTTGAGTCCTGAGCTTCTCAACCATTGCTGGGATTTTTCTTTGTCTATTTCGTTTGCGTTTAGTTTAGTGCAGTATTTACCATGAAGGGGCTTTTCTTGCCATCGTTTTATCATGGCTCGTTGCTGTTCTATTTTTATTTTGGATTTCATTTGTTTTATAGCTTTTGTTGTTTCTTCATCATCTTCTTCGTCTTCTTTGTGTTTATTAGGTGGTATGATTTCTTGTTTGTATTTGTCAGCTTCCTTAAATACTGAGAACAGTTTTTTGTTTTGCTCGTGTTTTGCTGCTATCTGGATCAGTTTTCCTTCCTTCTGAAGTAGGTATTTTTGCAGTCCTATGGTGGTTATTTTATAGTAGTTTTCCAGCTGTATAAGGCCTCTACCACCTTCTATACGTTGTATATATAGTCTTTCTATGTCAGATTTTGGGTGATGCATCCTAGATCCTGTCAGTATTTTTCTTGTTTTCCTATCTATTTTGGACAGTTCATTTCGTGTCCAGTTAAGGATATTGTAGCTGTAACTTATAACTGGGACAGCTAAAGTGTTGATACCTATTATCTTGTTTTTAGCATTGAGCTCTGTTTTTAGTATTGATCTAACTCGTCTATAATATTCTTTTTTTATTTTCTCTTTCATTTGTGTGTGTTGTGTCTTATCTAGTTCATGGATTCCTAAGTATTTGTAAGTTTGGCTTTGGTCTAATTCTTTTATTTCATTGGTTTTATCTAGTGTGATGTTGTTACTCTTAACTAGTTTTCCTCTTTTCATGGTTACTTTGGCGCATTTTTCTAATCCAAATTTCATTTCTATTTCTTTGGTAAATCCATGAACTGTCTTTAATAGTGTTTCCAGCTGTTTGTCATTTGCAGCGTATAGTTTTAGGTCATCCATATATAAAAGGTGGCTGATCGTTTTGCCGTAACATTTATATCCGCATCCAGTTCTATTTAGCATATCAGATAGAGGTGACAGTGCCAAGCAGAAAAGGAGTGGAGAGAGCGTGTCTCCCTGGAATATTCCTCTTCTAATGGGGATGTCTTTGGTTTTCATGAGTCCCTCTTTTGTTTGGAGGTGTAGGACTGTTTGCCATTTATTTATAGAGTGCTCTATGAATTTTATGATTGTTGGTGCTACTTTGTTAATTATGATTGTTGGTGCTACTTTGTTATTATTATTATTATTATTACTTTTTTTTTCTTCTTCTTTCAAATTTTCTTCCATTTCTTGCCGAGTGTCTTCCCGACTCCTAGGGCAAAGAAACTCATAGTGTATATTGGTAGGCCATTAAACCAAACTCAGTAGTTCGTTCATTTTTTTATTTTTTTTTTTTAAAGTTAAATTAAAATGCATGAGCAGCAACAGTTCTCACATCGACAATGCTCTTCTCAATACGTGTGATGTACCAGTTAAGACAATCTTTTGCACTTCTTGCAGGGATGGTAAGCCAGGGATCATTCTCATATAATTTTCGGTTCCCTTCTTGATCATTCCTAGTGCTCCTACGATCACAGGTATTGTAACCGCCTTGAGATGCCACATTTTCTCAATTTCAATGAGTAGGTCTTTATATTTTCTGAGCTTGTCAAACTCTTTCGCTGAGATATTATGATCACAGGTGATGCTCATGTCGATCAATAAGCAAACTTTATTGTTTTGGTCTTTCACAACAATATCTGGTTTATTTGGCCCTGATGGTTCGGTCTGTATGTACTGGAAAGTCCCACAGAATGGTTACATTTTCTCCTTCAGTTACAGCCTCAGGGTGGTGATTAAACCACTTGTCGGCAGTTTTGATATTGTAATGCCGACTTATTAGCCAGTGGAGATATTGGCCAACTCTGTCATGTCTTAATTTATACTCCACTGGTGCTAAGACTTTACATCCAGAGATTAGGTGGTCCACTGTTTCAATCATGTCGTTGCAGAATCGGCATTTTGGGTCTGCTCCATTTTTCATCACATTGGCCTGGTAGTTCCGGGTTGATAGGCTTTGGTCTTGAGCAGCCAGGATGAAACCTTCACTCTCTGCTTTTAGCCCTGAGCTCCGCAGCCACTGATGGGTTTGCTTCTGGTCAACATCAGCTTGTTTGCTGCGGGTCACATATTTGCTGTGCAGAGGTTTCTCCTCCCACCTATCAGCCAATTGCTCATGCGCTTTTTTCATTGCCATCATTTTCACCTTCTTTGCAACAATAGTTGCCGTACTTCCCTCGGGTTGTTCAGTTTGGGTATCCTGCACGAAATCAATAGCAAATTTTTTGCTTTCCTTGATGATAGAATGAAGCTTCTTTCGTCTCTCGTGATTTTCCACGAGCTTTAGCATCCAGTCATTCGATATTTCGAGATATTTGGCCAGTCCAATTGTGGTTGTTTTGTAAGCTAGTTCAAATTGGATCAGGCCTCGACCTCCTTGGGCTCTGGGAAGGTAAAGGCGATCTACGTCTGCCTTTGGGTGGTGCATCCTATTACAACTCAGCAGCTTGCGTATTTTTCTATCTATATTCTTTACTTCACTCATATTCCAGTTCAACACATTGTAGCTATAAGTAACAACTGGAACTGCTAGGGAATTTATAGCTAACACCTTGTTACGTGCATTTAGTTCAGATTTCAGGACTGCACGAACTCTCCTATAACATTCCTTCCTGATTTTCTCTTTCATGCTTGCATGCTGAATACCAGAGCCTTCATTTATCCCTAAATATTTGTATGTTTGTTCTTGCTCAAGCTCTCTTATGACTGTGTCAACATCTAACACGACTGAATTTGTGGTCTTCACTTTCCCTTTCTGGAAAGTGGCCTTGGCACACTTCTCAAGTCCAAACTCCATCCCGATGTCATCGCTGAATGATTTCATGGTGCGCAATAGGCCTTCAAGTTCATTATTGTCTTTACCATAAAGTTTTAAGTCATCCATATAAAATAGATGGCTTATTTTTTTATTGGCAATTTTATACCCATACCCTGTTCTGTTTAATTCACTTGTAAGGGGTATTAGGGCTATGCAGAATATTAAAGGTGAAAGTGAGTCACCTTGAAAAATTCCACAGTTGATGTTTATATTTTCTGAGGCAAGTACTCCATTAGAGTGGTATAATTGGAGATTCGTATTCCACAACGACATATTGTGCTTCAGGAAGTTTGAAATCACAGGGGAAATTTTGAAGATGTCCAGCGATCTCAAGATCCATGGATGCGGTATACTGTCGAAGGCCTTTTTATAGTCAATCCATGCGGTGCTGAGATTTCTGCGCTTGTTGTGACAGTTCTCAAGGATCATACGATTGATTAGCAGTTGATCTTTGCATCCGTAAGAGCCTCGGCGGCACCCTTTTTGTTCAATGGGGAAAATATCGTTCTTCTCCATGAATGCATATGTTTTCTCCGCCAGGATAGATGTTAGGATTTTATACGTGGTGGATAGACAGGTTATAGGCCGATAGTTTTTTGGAAGGCTGGTTTCGTTATTCTTTGGGAGTAGGTAAGTAATGCCACTTGCTAACCATTCAGGTGTTTTCTTTGGGTCTCTCATAATTCCATTGAGCAGCTGAACTAGCTTACCGTGTGCGCACGGGAGCGATGCGAGCCAGAAATTCGGCACCCTATCTTTACCGGGGGATTTCCAATTATGGGCCTTCGTGAGTGCCTTTCTTAGGTCTGCTATTGTGATGTCTTCCCATGCTTGTTGTTGTAAATTTTGGTAGGATCCTTCAGTTTGTATAATCCAGTCTGCATTTATGTTGTACGTCTTCTTGTCACTCCAAATCCTTTTCCAAAAGTTTTGAACTTCTTCCATGGGAGGGGCGTCTTTAACGGTTACTTTCTCCTTCCCTATTTCTTTGTAGAATTTTTTGGCATTGGATGTGAACAGCTTATTTTGCTTGTAAAACTTGTTTCTCTTCTCAAATCTTCGTATTCTTTGGGCTTTTGCTTGGACTTTTTGTTTCAGCGTTTCTTTTATTGATATCAGTTCTTCTCTTGGTGAGGATCCAAATTTTCTCATCTTTCTTCCTGTTCTGGATCTTACATCATTTCCACATATTAGTTCATTTAATATTGATATTTCCCCTCTCATAAATTCAATCTCTTTTTCAATTTTACTTCTCCAGGTTTGATTTCTTCCCAGGTTTTGTTTTCTTTGTTTTTTCGGGGGCATACAGCTGGTTTCAATTGCCCTAGCAGAAGCGTAAATAATTTCATTTAACTCAGTAAAATCAGGTTTTAATTCTCGTATTATTTCATTTGTTACATAGTTGCCAATTTGGATTTGTTTTTTATTTTGGTTTGTATTTGAGAGTTTATGAAGCGGTTCTCTATCATTCATACTTGTATGTCTTACAACTTCAAGCGTATTCAGGATTTTCAGCCTCATTTCTGCTATAGACTCTCTGTGTTCTTCAGCAAATGCGAGATCTTCAGTTACTGTTGTTTTTTTATTATTATTATTATTATTATTATTATTATTATTATTATTATTATTATTATTATTATTATTATTATTTTCATTATCATTATTATTATTATTATTATTATTATTATTATTATTATTATTATTATTATTATTATTATTTTCATTATCATTATTATTATTATTATTATTATTATTATTATTATTATTATTATTATTATTATTATTATCAATTACAGATTGTCCAAAGTATAGCCATAAATGTTTAGACAATTCAAAATGTATCAATGAAAAAAATCTGTGTAACAATTACGAAAATTGCATTACTGGCAGTGATGAAGCAAATTGTCGTAAGTAAAACTTAATGTCATTTTGTTCAAAAAAGAATTAATTTTTTAAAGTATTTTAATTTGCTTTAAGTATGCTTTTTTTTAATATAAGTATGTATATCTTTCTATATGTGTATACTTGCACATGTTTGTGTGGATGCATTTATGTATATTTTGATGTTTGCAAAAGTATTGTGTTTAAATGATCTGTTTGCTTCAGTAATTATGCACTCATATGAACGTGTGTGCATGTATATAACTATGTCATTACACAGTTACATATGAATATATATAATATCACATGATTATACTCAACTGAAAGAGCTTTCTTTCATATTTTAGCAAATTCATGCAAGTTTCCCATTACAGGAAAAAACTTACAGTTAGAAGATAAAATGAATAATTTGCTTCATTACACATAAATCATTCAATAATATTTATTTTTCACATATGCACAGTGTCACAAATTTGGACTAATGGATATAAACAAATGTATGAACCTAACTATTTAACTGATAATTTTATTGAACCCAGAAGAATAAAAGGCAAGGTTAACTTAAGAATGTAAAGCAATATATATAACTCAATACTATAAAGTATTTTGTCTATCATTTTCTTGATACTCCCAATCCCTCAAAATATTTACAAAACCTCCAAGAACCCATCAGAGTCAAGAGTATACCATACAGATCATAATGGCTCCTAGTGTCACTCTGGTGTTATACAAAATATCAGGTCATTAAGAATGAAATGCTCAATTTTGTTATGCATCAAGTTTGACAGTTGTTATCTGGACAATTCTTTGTTTTACAAAGTGATAAGTTACATCATCACTCTTCGAAATGCAATTCATAGTGTCTGATTATATTATGATTTTTCTCTTGTAACTCAATTTTTGTGAACCATGGCAAGATAAAAAATTCGTGTTGTTTATGAATGTGAGTTCCATTATGGAACCAATGCATCCAAGACAGCTTGAAACATCAGTGAGGTGTTTGGTGAAGATCTGGTGAATGAATGTACTGTACGTTGATGGTTTGAGAAGTTCTGGTCTGGTGACTTTACTCTTGAAAATCAGCCCTGGTGGATAATGATGTGCTGAAAACTGTAGTGGAAGCGGATACATCTCAAACTATGTGTGAGTTAGCAGCAAGGTTTGATATTTTGATTCCAACTGTATTCGACCATCTGAAACAAATCAGCAAGGTAAAGAAACTGGACAAGTGGGTACCACATGAACTGAATGAGCATCAAACACACCATCTAGAAACTTGTTCTTTGCTGTCATGGCATAGACATGAACCATTCTTATATCAAATTGTTACATGTGAGGAAAAATGGATTCTTTTCAACAATAGCAAGCGCTCTGTATGATAGCTGGATAGAGATGACATGCCAAAACACAATCCGAAGCAGAATATTCACCAAAAAAAACTAATGGTGTCTATTTGGTGGTCCAGTGCTGGTGTCATCCACTACAGATTCTTGACACCAAGTAAGTCAATTACAGTGGATGTATACATCAACCAACTGGATGAAATGATGAGTGAATTTGCAATTAAAGAACCAAAATTGGTCAATAGAGACAGGCCAATTCTCTTGCAAGACATACTTGACCACATGTTGCATGAAGAACACTACTCAAATTACAAGAACTGAACTTGGAAGTACTCTGTCATCCACCATATTCACCAGACCTTGCACCAACTTACTATCACGTTTTATAGGTATTAGACAACTTTTTACAAGGAAGAAACTTCAAATCTGAAGAAAATGCAAAAACAGCCTTTCATGATTTCATCACCTCTTGCTCTCCAGAATTCTTTGCTGCCAGCATAAAAGAGCTACCAATAAAATGGCAAACTGTGTTGATAATTTAGGTGCAAGTTTGTTGAGATAAAGTAAAATAAACTTTCAGTTCAAAATTGGACATTTCATTCTTAATGACCTGATAGATGGTTGCTAACACCCATGATAGCTCCCTTTGAACTACCAAAATTAAAACTTCTTGTATCACAGCTAGTATTGAAGCTCATTGTGAAAGTTCTAGTTAAACCAGATATCTTTGATAACTGAAATAGTATTTGGCTATTAGTTAGTATCTTTTAAATAGATACATGTGTGTCATTAGCCAAAGTATTGCCATCTTGAGTTGAAGAACTTTGACAAAAACTCATCCATGATGCAACAGAGAGAGAGAAAGACCAGATTAAAACGAGATTCAAACTGTTAGAAGTAATCTTCTTGCATAAAATCTATCTTTTTCTCTAGTAGCCTCAGTACATTAAAAGATTTTAGCCTTGTGAGATGTATGGTAACCTCATTAATGCTGATATCAGGAAAAAAAGCACCCAAAACACTCTGTGAAGTAGTTGGAATTAGGGGAATCATGCAGCTATAGAAATCATACCAAAGCAGACACTAGTACATGGTGCAGCACTCAGACTGATCAAATCTAATAAAACCAGCCAACACATCCCAGCATGGAAAATGGATATTAAAAGATGATGACGATGATGATTTGAAGATAGTTATTTATTCTTGACACCAGGTAAGTCAATTACAGTGGATGTATACATCAACCAACTGGATGAAATGATGAGTGAATTTGCAATTAAAGAACCAAAATTGGTCAACAGAGACAGGCCAATTCTCTTGCAAGACATACTTGACCACATGTTGCATGAAGAACACTACTCAAATTACAAGAACTGAACTTGGAAGTACTCTGTCATCCACCATATTCACCAGACCTTGCATTTCATCCAGTTGGTTGATGTATACATCCACTGTAATTGACTTACCTGGTGTCAAGAATAAATAACTATCTTCAAATCATCATCGTCATCATCTTTTAATATCCATTTTCCATGCTGGGATGTGTTGGCTGGTTTGATTAGATTTGATCAGTCTGAGTGCTGCAGATTTGAAGTTTCTTCCTTGCAAAAAGTTGTCTAATACCTATAAAACGTGATAGTAAGTTGGTGCAAGGTCTTTTTATCAAGTAAATCTGACCAAACAAATCTATAATCAGATGGAACCACTCTGTTCATTTTATTTTTTGTTCAGATATAATTCATTTATACTACATTTTCTAATGTGAACCTCTTTTCTTTAAGACATGAAAATGTGATTTGATAGAAATTTGTTGCTATGTCTAAGAAACCAAACAACCAAACCACATTCTCTTTCTCTCTTTTCTTCCCCCACCCCCTCTCTCTCTCTCTCCCTTTCTCTCCATTATTAGTTGCACTATCTAGCTTGTCATATCACTTAGTACAGTTTGTGAATACACAGTTGCTTCATATGAGTTTGCTTCAAAATATGTATTTTTCACACTTATAAGTATGTTGATAACCTATCAGTTAAAGATATATCTTTAAATATAAAAAAAACAAGAGGGAAAATATTTTTGCTTTGTACTCAATACATCAGTTTATAGATTTAGAGTCTGGGTTGGTTTCAAGTCCACAATAAAATTCATAACTTCTTTCTAACTACAATAAACTTTGTTTCTACAAACAAATTACATCTGATCTGACATGCAAAAATATGCTCACAGAAAGTGTCTCTATGTTCAGATTCAAAAGCTTAATTCGAATAATGGTTTAAGCTTTCTATCACTACTATTGTTATCTATATTACTAATGAAATGTAAAATTGCTAGATAAATTTTATACTAATGAAACTAAGTTCAATAATCAATCATTAGATTACTGATAGATCATTGAAATACCAGGAATATTGTCATTGTCACTATTTGCTCCTTTACTGATCTTAACTTATTCTGAATTTCAGCAAAATACTTTTCATGTGATTTTGAAGATACTAATATGTGTGGTTGTAAAAGTCACCCAGAAAATGCATGGGGGATATCTACTGGAATGTTTGGCAATATACCCTCAATTGATAATTCAGAAGGAACATATGAAGGTGAAATATCTTTCAACATTTAAATTATTTGCTATTTCAATATTTATATCTCCATGATAACATGTACTGGAGATGTCTGCCATAAACTATTTCTCAGTGCTTATCAATATTGCATATTTTTTTCTATGAAACTCAAGATTTTTGGTGCTAATTTAGCTATTTCCTTTCAGGTCTGTATTTAGCTTCTTCTACAGGCATTTCTTCTCATTAATTCATTTTTGTCCCACTCAGCTATACCTCTATCTAGTATTCACTCTCATTAAGAGTGCTTTCATGATTCCCTTGTGCTTATCTTTTTTCACAATATTTTCACATTTAGTAGACAATACTCAAAATGATTTCATCTTATGAATGTATAGGTACTATGTATGTTTCATTACAATGTAATATCATAAAGAAACTTCTTTTTTCCTTACCAACAAAAGTATAAATTACATGTATCCCAATTTGGAATAGGTACACTGTATTGCAACATATCATAAGAGGTGGTTAAAAGGGTCACAATCAGGAAGGGCAACAAGCTGCAAAACACTACCTCAAAAAGAACCCCATGATGAGTGATTACATATGGGTTGCTCATGATCCAATGTACTCTGTGCAGATCCTCATTTCCTTTTCTCAAGCTCAAATTGGAGAACATAGTCAAAGCAAGGGAGAAATTAGCTCATTTTATGATGGTCCCTTGTAAAGATTGACGCCTGAAATTTGGGACATGGGATGTAGGAAAGATGACAGAGAGATCGGAGAAGGTGGATGACACATTGATCAAAAGAAAGTTGGTATCATGTTGTCAAAAGATCGAAATGAAGTTGTTTGAGAGTGAAGAGGGAAAGGCAAGGACAGAAGTACGAATTTAGGTAGTGAGGTTGTCCAAATGATGTATATGGATTTTGTGCCTAGATTTATGTAGATTTTGTAGATAGTGTGGTGGCTTTGATAAAAACAAATGAAAAGCTGATGTTGGTGATGATGGTGATTGGAAAGATCTTGCTGAACATTATTTCAGAGTTTTGAAGAGGATGGATTTGGTATTTGATAGAGAAACTGAGAGAAAATATGAAAGATGAGGAAGTTATTGTAGTTGGAAGGGACTTGAATGAATGTGAAAATTAGCATGGCTTGGAGAAAGATTATAGGGATTACAAATATGGTGTAAGGGATGGTATGGATGAAAGAGTTTTGGAATGTGTTGATAGAGTTATTAATCTGTTATATTTTCTCTTTAAGAAAGCAGATAATACACATATTTAATACATCAGTTTGGTTGATGTCACTTGTTGATAACTTGAAGGCACATATGTAATGAGACAGGTGAAATCTTCAGAATACAGGTACAAATGTAATCCCAGGAGAGGAGGCATCATATAGTTTGTATGACATCAGAGTAAGAAAAGGAGGAGAGCTCAGCAGATGAAGTACCAATTAAAGATAAAAGTGTCAGACTGAAAGGAGTGAGAATGAGAGAGGCTTTAAATGAGAAGCTGAGTACAGTTGAGGGTGAAATCGTTGAACATGAAAATGGTTAGAGGTCACTGAAGGATAATTTTTAGTAAGTAGTGATGGTGTGTATGGATGAACAAGAGACTCGCCAAGACACTCAGAAAGATGGTGATAAGATGATGACAAGGGGAAGAGGTTCAGAGAATGGCAGAGGTTATGGGATATCAGTAGCAGAGGATACACCTCATGAAAGTTACAAAGCAGCAAAAAGGCTATAAAGAAAGAAGTACATTAAAAAATATTCATAGGCGCAGGAGTGGCTGTATGGTAAGTAGCTTGTTTACCAACCACAGGGTTCCAGGTTCAGTCCCACTGCGTGGCACCTTGGGCAAGTGTCTTCTACTATAGCCTTGGGCTGACCAAAGCCTTGTGAGTGGATTTGGTAGACGGAAACTGAAAGAAGCCTGTCGTATATATGTATATATATATATGCGTGTGTGTGTTTGTGTGTCTGTGTTTGTCCCCCTAGCATTGCTTGACAACCGATGCTGGTGTGTTTATGTCCCCGTTACTTAGCGGTCCGGCAAAAGAGACCGATAGCATAAGTACTGGGCTTACAAACAAATAAGTCCCGGGGTCGAGTTGCTCGATTAAAGGTGGTGCTCCAGCATGGCCACAGTCAAATGACTGAAACAAGTAAAAGAGTAAAAGAGAGAGAGTACATATAGATTGAGAGCAAGGTCAGAGAGAGGTATTTAAGATTGCAAAACAACCAGAGAGAGATGCAATGTGACAAGAGTGAGCTGCTTGAAGGATGAAGTGGAATAAATTGTGACCTAAGATGGAACTAAGGGAAAATTAAAAGGATATGTGGGGAGGCTGTTCAACTTGAGAAATCAATTGGATGAAAGCATAGAGAGCTATTCACTTTTTGGAATGGCAGAGGAAATAATAGAAAAAGTATTTGAGAAATTAATAAGAGAATTGAAAAACTGAAAAGCAGGAGATCTGAGAAAAGTTCTGGAAAGTATGTTAAAACTTGTGGAAAGTTAAAGTATGAAGAAAATTACTGAGATTTATAGGCTGGTTGGGGAAAAAGTCATATTCTGAGAATTGTTCTGTTCATGAGAAAAGTGATTCTTAAGTCTGTGGCTCATTTAGAGCAATTAATCTAATGGAGCATGGAATGAAGTTAGATGAGAGTTAGTAATCAAGAGAATGAGACAGGAAGTGAAGTGTAATGAAAAACAGGCTTTTATCTTCTTTTTATATGTTAGATTTACAGGAAGGGATAATGCCTATCTCTTTCACCAGCTCTTGAAGATTAGTGACTTTAATGTCATTAATGTTCTGTTTATTTGTTAAAAGCTGGGTCATTTACATCAGAAAGAGGAACAACTATTGTACTTTTCTTTTTAAGTATTGTGAGGCAATTAAAAGAGAAAATGTTTCTAGGCTGGAGGAGGTTTTTGATAGGATTTCACACAAAATGGTGACTGGGGCATTAAGAGAGTTAAAAAGTATAGGAAGGATTGCTTAGAGCAGGGATGACAGTGTATGAGAGAGTGTGCATAGTTGTAAGGATAGGTACTAGCAAGTGGGGAAGCATGTGATGAGATGAAAAGACCATGTGCAGCATGCATAAAGGGTGTTGGAACTCTTTTAAGTGTACCCTATCCACTGAGTGAATTCATTGAAAATTGATTAATGTGGTAGTTATATTTAAGTATATGCATAGAGAGAGCTGTAGTTAGAGGGTAAATTGAACTGAGTCTTGAAAATGGTATGAAGATGAAAGGTGAGAAAGCATTTGGTTACCTCAGACCTTTCAAATGGCAATGATGGCTAGAGTGGGATGTACATGGATGACATTCCTGAAAGTGAGTTGTATGGTAATGAAAAGATGGGTACCACTGAAAATAAATGGAGAGGTTTATGTATCATGAGTAAGAAGTACTATGATTTATGGGAACAAGTGTTATGATTTATGGGACCTGTATAAATGTGAAGTAGCACAGAAGGTTGGAAAGAAAAGAACTTAGAATGGTTTGGTAGATGAACTGAGTACCACTAATAGAGAAGAATGCAACCAAATTAAGTGTAGATAATAGGAATATAGTTAGTGATGGATGCTGTAAAGAAAATTGACTAGGTCATATGCTGGGGATGGGTGAAAGTGACTAAGTGAGAGGATTGATGGAAACAAATGTGGAGGGAGTCAGAGGAAAGTGGAAGAACAAAACAGACATTGTTAAAGATTAATGCAGAGGAAATGAGGGCAAGGGTATTAGTGAGGGAAAATGAAGGCAATGAAACAAAATGGAAAGATTATCATTGGACACATTAAGCCAACTCCAGTTTTATGAAGGAAAATGGCCTTAAATCTTTTGTTGTGGAATGTGCTGTTCTCACATCTGGGACAGTATTACTATTGCATATACAAACATCCTAGATTGCATCCAAGGAAAAGTCACTCAACTTCTTCACATTACTTCAGAGTAAGGCAGCAAGCTGGCTGAATCACTAGAATACCAAGCAAAATGCTTAGTGGCATTTCACCCATCTTCACATTCTGAGTTCAAATTCTACTGAGGCCGACTTTGCCTTTCATCCTTTTGGGATTGATAAATTAAGTACCAGTTGAGCACTGGGGTCGAGGTAATCAACTTAGCCCTCCCCTCAAACTTCAGGCCTTGTGCCTAGAGTAGAAAGGATTATATTACTCAGAGTCTTACTCTAGCCACTGGCCTGCAAACATGTGGTCGTCTCTCTCTACTTTTGATACCACCACTAAAGTAGCCTATTCCTCAGAACAATATGGTCTCATGCCACCTCAACTCAAGCAGTCCCAACCCATCCATCCTTTCATCACCCATGTAATGTCCAACTCTGCCAGGTTCTGTACTAACCACATTGCTCAGTCCTTCCTCTCCAAGACATCAGCCTTCTGAAATTTCCTTTCTACTGATGGTTATCCTGCACATGTTTGTTTTCTCAAAAACAAACAAACAAAAGCAAACAGAGTAATGGCTTGAATCTCTTTGGTCTTGGAAGAACCACAGATACCATGGGTACTTCCTCTTTTTCCCAACCCAGCAAGTAAAATCATAAAATTCTATAAGCTTTTCATTTTCCTACACACTTTAAATGCGTGGTCTCTTGTCATGATATTTACTTACAATGAAATATTACTTTATTTTGCAGGCCAATATATAATGTCAAATTATAGTAAAGAAAGCAAGTTTACAGTACCTCAAATAGAAATTGAAGAGACTTTCTGCTTTAACTTTCATTACATGTTTTATGGAAATGGTACTGTATCGGTTTATGACAATGATACTTACCTAATGAGCCTTTCTAAATTTGATTATGATATGTGGAGAGGTGTCAATATCACATTGTCTGGAGGAATTCACAACATTCACTTTGCATACTCAAAGGAGGGAAACAGCACATCTGGAGCAATAGCACTTGACAGTGTTTCAATAATCCCAGGAAGATGTTTATACAAACGTAAGACAGTTCAAATCTTTATTTTTCTTGATATTTGTATTTCAGAAAATATACAGAATTTATCAAATAAATGATAACATAAATTAGTTGCAAAAGTTTCATTTTTATAATCTATCAGGAATAAAACTTTCATTTCTTCCATATTTTCATAACAAATTCCAGCACATCATCATTGAATATATTTCCCCTGATAATGTACATCCTCAACAAAGAAGAGAACATAGCAAAAACTGGTTTCCTCTTCAGCACCACAAAATACATCAGTCTCCATTTTCCATCAACTACTAATCCTCCATGAAGCTCAGGTGAGACTCTCAATGGAATACTGCTGCTACATATGGGGTAGTGCCACTGCAACACACAGTGACATCTAAGACCACATCCAAAGGAAGGCAACCGAAATGATTAGCTATGACGTAATAATCCTTTCTACTCTAGGCACAAGGCCTGAAATTTTGGGAGTGGGAGGACATGTTGACTACATTGACTCCAGTGTGCCACTGGTACATTATTTCATCAATCCCACAAAAATGAAAGACTAAGTCAATGTCAGCAGAATTTGAACTCAGAACAAAAAGACAGGCAAAATTCCACTAAGCATTTTGCCCAGTACGCTAACAGTTCTGCCAGCTCACCACCTTGAGCAATGACATAATAATGACCCTAACAATTTCTTTGATGTGTTTCTAGGAATTGGAACAATAGCATATAGTTAACCTACAAGAGAGTATTTTTATATTTAAAAAAATATTAATCTCTTCTTATGTTTCCCTGTCTAAGCCAACCACTTCAAAGAGTGTACAGGGTAGTTTTACATGGCACCAGCCCCGGTTCTTTTTATGCGGCACCAGCACTAAGTCAGAAAGATTAAGCTTTTTCACCACTCTGATCCAAATACATACCAAAATCTATAGACAAATTGAATTTGCCTATTGATCTTTTTTAATATTTGAAAACTTATTAAAAGATAAATTTTTTTAAATGTCACATATGTTATAATTTATGAAATTAGTGTACATTTAAACACAAAAGAGACGACCCTTAACAGGCAGTCTTACATGCTAGAAGGAGCAGTCAAAATGACAAAAACCACATTTAAGAGCAATTTCGAAGGGAATGAAAAATAAAAACTTTTACCTTGTGTTTTTACAGCCTTACCTAGGTTTCAAACTCTATATTTTATGAATATGTTATAATTTATAATTAGAAAGTTTGCTTGATTAAAAAAAATGAGTGTGATTTCATAAATTTCAATAGTATTTATAATCATTATTTCTTTTTTCTTCAAAAGGTTGTGAAGAAAACTGGTATCCTTGTAATAACAATGCCACATGCTATTCTTTTTCTGAAAAATGTGATGGTATGGATCATTGTCCCAATGGAGAAGATGAATATAATTGCTCAGGTAAGTTTTATTTATATTTGATTTTGCTCAAAAATATTTATTTTGCATTAATATTTACTCTTTTTATTTGTTATTGTAAGAGCCCAGTGTTTTCCTCAGTGATGTCCAAACCATGGGACATCTTCAAAACTCTCCCTTCCCCCACCTAAATTCAGCTGCCCATTTTTGCACTGTTGATAAATCTATAATATCATCCCTTAATGTAGCAACCATGTCAACATGAATACTGTTGGAGGCTAAACCCTTTTCCTTCACATACTTGATAACATGATGATGTTAAATTTTGCTCACTTGCAAGAGAAGTCACTAGTAGTTACTTTGAATCTGCTTTTTAAGTGGAGAGATGCATAATTTGTTGTCAGCAGAAGTAACATTTCTTTCACAACTTCCAACCCTTTCTTGCTCTAGAATATAACAGCCTAAATACCTTCTTTCTTGACTATGTTATCTTGTAAGCAGAAAATATCTACTAAATATGGCAATCCATCCAATGAATTCCTTGATTTCCTTTAACGAGTGCTCTTAAACAACTTGTACAACACTTAATGCTCTTATACACTTAATGTTTAAAATCCTGCTATATTTTCCACAACACATTGTTTCAACTTTGATAAATAAAAAAAAAATGGTCTTGCTCAATATTTAAGAGCTGATTTCTCTCTGAACAAGATCATTTTTCATTTGTTACAGTGGTTTTTACATCTGCTGATTCTTATTATTTGGTCTTTGCTATGTTAAATTAGTGACCTTTTGACTTCATTGACCATTCTTCCAGACTATAAATATTTTTGTATCTTTGCAGTAGATTCTTCAGTAAGAACCAAATAATAATGAAGTAATAGGTAAAAAGAAAACTATGTGGGTATCAGAATACCGCCCTATTGATATGTAACCTTGAAATTACTCAGTAGTTTGCCCTTTGTTATATAAACCTGAGATAATGCCTATCTGAGCAGCTACGCATGCGATTTCCAAAGACCTTATGGGTAATAGTAAGGAAACCTTCCAAAAAAAAAAAAAACTGATTAATTTTATGACAAAATCTATATAGAAATCATCTTGCTAAATTTGGTGGTGCAACAAGGCTGCATGAGATCATAATATAAATGTATGTGATTAACCATGTCAAATCTTTTGGTAGAAGATTCCACTCCTATTCTACTTCTCTGCTGTTGAGTGATTATGGAGTGTATATCCACTAATCATTAGCCAAAAAGGAATTCACTTAAGCCATCAGATTTACTGAAAGCTGCTGTAATTAGGAAAATATTGCTTGCACAAGCTTCTTACTATATCTATATTTTAACATTCCTTAACATTCCTGAAGTCGTTGGAATTTATATATGCTAGCATATCTTAAGAATGGAGTGGATGTTACAGAGGAACAATCTCCTCCCTTCTGTTTACATTTTCACTATGATACCAGTTATTTTGATAAAATTTGCTATTGTTCAGTTAAAATAAATTTTTAGTGCAAGGTCACTACTAGTATTTTGGTCATTAAAACCATCAACACAAAAAAGTGTTGTTCTGCCACCAAGATAGTAGGCATATTAACCTGTATTAAATCAGTGATTGAGAAGCATTGTACTATCTTTACAATCCCAGCCCTAGGTTTTTATGAGTTTATGATGTCCTCTGTGTACCAGTAATGAGTTTGCCAATAAAGATATACAATTATTTATTTACTGTACAGAATTATTAATTTTTTTAAATATAATTACCAATTTGGAGGATCTCCTTTCAAAGATTTATTGCCTGATATGCTAATCTGTTAAATTCAACAGTGCTTATCAGGATTTGAGGCAACAAAGTACAAATATTAGGAGTAGAGAAAATAGTTGGTAGAAAGTTCTTCAAACTTCTGTCTTTTATTATTCATAGACGCTACTCCTTGAAGATGTGTGATATTAAAGCAAGTCTAAGAGTAGCATGCAGTTTCCTTTAGATTGTATCATTCAAACATAGATGATACAAGTGCTTCTTCATCATTTCATTGGAGGATATTTTAAGACAAAGATAGACAAGATTAGGATGAAATCAGATGTGAAGTGATATCAGATGTGTCAAGATAATCAACTCAGATACTTATATAAATCAAACTCTTTCTGAATTCAAAAACCAAAGCTATTGTTAGGATTCTTTCTATCAAGAAGACCTCTTCAGAAATACATTATGTGATAACTGATTACTAACTACTTAAAGCAGATTAAATAGAATTTAGTGAACTTATAATTGTGAATGTTAACTGCTCAAGGAATTGTTACAGGTCTTATTTTTTCTTAATCAGAAGAGTCCTTAACTAACCCAATCTTTTGTACCTTTCTGTATGAGCACAGACCAATTTTGTTAGTCAATTTCTGTATAGTCATTTGAATTTAAAAAAGGAAATAGTATAATACTGACACTTAATTCATTGACCATAGTGAATGAATGGCAAAGCAAATTCCTGCAGTATTTCAATGTCATCCATAAAAACACAAAGCTAATACTGTATTAGCTTCATTCATTATCCAAACTAATCAACAACTTAATCAGAATTCTTCTTTTTTAATACAGGTGTAAAACGGGAGTTTAAATTAACTCATGGCCGAACTTTGATGTCTGGAAGAGTGGAAAAGCTTTATGGGTCAGACTACATACCAGTTTGTAAGAGCTATCTCTCAGATGACATAGTGAATGACATCTGTTCGGAATTAGGAGCCAAGTAAATATTTTATGCAATATTTATTATATCTGTTATTATTCTTGTAATGTTAAAAAGTTATTGCTATTTTAAGTAAATCTATCGTTCTATCAATATGTGTATTACTACTTATAATGTATCTATACTATAAAAGACAATATCTATTTAAGGTGAATATTCTTTACATTCATACAATATTAACTTTTGCTTAATTTTCATTTAAAATTCAAATGTTTATCCTTTCATAACTCTCTGTTACTGTAGGCAAAATATTTTATATTTTGTTAAAGAAAGTCAAATATATATCAACAAAACAAAACATGCAAATACAAAGAAATTAACTAAATTCTATAGGAATTCAAAACTACACAAATCATCCTTGACTTCTGTATTACATGCAGAAGCATCTCATATTAGGTGATGCCTATGTCAAGATGAGGGTGGAGATCAAGTTCTATAATGTAGAAAACAGCAGTGAGTTTGTATGAGACAACCTACTGTTAGCCACCGACTGGATCTGTGGATAGAACAGGGTCACAGTTAGATTATGAAACAGTTTAAAATCAACTTACTTCTGAACGAGAACAAAAAATAAAATGAAATAAAGTATCTCAGGATAAAAAGAAACATTCTCTGTGAGAAGGATATCATCATCATCATCCTTTAATGTCTGTTTTTCATGATGGCATAGGTTGGATGGTTTGACCAGAACTGGCAGGTAGGAGAGTGGCACCAGGTTCCAGTCTATTATAGCTTGGTTTCTATGGCTGGATGCACTTCCCAACACCAATCGCCTTACACTGTGTGTGCTGCATGCTTTTAATGTGGCACCAACAGCAGCACTTTTACACGATGCCAGCATGGGTGCTCTTGCAGGCCAATCATCATCATCATCAGGGGAAGAGACCTTAACACTTCTATGGAGGACAGATTTTGTGTATAGTGAAGAACCAGATATCTCTGTCCTTCGTCATCTTCTCCAAAATGTTCAGCATCCTGAGGTCGTTCTTCAATAGTTCATCCCATGTCTTCCTAAGTTCCATCCACTTTAAAGTTATTAGGACTTTTTTATCGGGTTGTCAACATCCATCCACATCACAAGACCAAACCAACACAGTCTTCTCTCTCACACACAGTATCTAATTCCTCTTATGCCTAACTTTTCTCTCAATGCACTACCACTTTGTCGTACATGTACACTTACATTGCAAATCCAGTGGAGCATACTAGCTTCATTCTTCTCTAGCCTTTGCATGTCCTCTGCATTCAAGGTCCATGTCTTACTACAATGTAGAATTGTTGTTTGTATATATACCTCATACAGTCTTCCTTTCACTCAGAGAGAGAGAGAGAGAGAGAGAGAGAGAGAGAGAGAGAGAGAGACATTTGGTTGCCAACAGAAATAAAAGCTCTCCGAATTTTCTCCATCCTATTCTTATTCTAGGTATTGCACTTCCTGTACATCTTCTCCACACCCCCATAACTAATTTGTTCCCCTAGGTGGCATAAATTATCTACTACCTCTAAAGAGCCTTCAGGGCATTTGAGAGAATCAATTTCCTGAGTATCTGTAGTTTTTATGGCTCCTGTGCATTTTCTACATATGAACATTACTTTCTCTGCTAATCTTCCTATTATTCCACTGCACCTCTTGTGTGTCCATAACCTACCCTGGGTACATGGCATGGAATTCCTGCCTAGACCTTTCCTGCAAATCAAGCAAGGCCACTTACCTGAAGTGTGTAGGGTCTTGTCTGTTTTGTTGCTTACTAAAACCTTAGTCTTTATTAAGTTAACCTTAAGGCCCTTAGATTCCAGGTTTTGCTTCCACACCTGGAATTTCTTTTCTATCTCGATTATAGAATCTTCTATGAGAGCAAGATCCTCATCATATCGTAGTTCCATAGCTAGTCTTGAATTCCTCTGTTATGGCCTGGAGGATGATGATGAAAAATAGGGAACTAAGAACTGAGTCATTGATAAATGCTTACCGGTACACTAAATTCGTCATTGTACTTGTAGTTAACTCTCACCTTACTTGGATTTGTGGATATCTGTGAATATATAACAATTTAATGAAAAATATTGTTTCAGCCACAGAGTTTATATATTAAGTATTTCATACTTCCTATTGAGTACAAAAAAATAAGACCTTTGTTATATAATACAGTTCTATATTTAAGAAATGAGGAATTATTTACATTATTTACAATTGATGGATATTTGTCCTCATCTTGTTTGTTGCTAACACAACGTTTTGGCTGATATACCCTCCAGCCTTCTTCGGGTATCTTGGGGAAACTTTGTACCTGGGTTCTCATTCCTAAGGTATTTTTCAATGTTGTTATTATTATTATTATTCAGGTCACTGCCTGGAATTGAACTCGGAAACTTGGGGTGAGTAGCCCACGCTCTTAACCACTACACCACAGGCATATGGTGTAGTTATTAAGAGTGTGGGCTACTAACCCCAAGATTCAGAGTTCAATTCCAGGCAGTGACCTGAATAATAATAATAATAATAATAATAATAATAATAATAATAATAATAATAATAATAATATCGAAAAATACCTTAGGAATGAGAACCCAGGTTTGAAATTTCCCCAAGACACCTGATGAAGGCTGGAGGGTATATTCAACCAAAATGTGTTAACAACAAACAAGGTGAGGACAAATATCCATCAACTGTAAATAATGTACTTTGTTATATATACTGAAATATTTATTGCTAGGCATTAAATTATGTGCCTAATGCCTGAACATCCTTAACAAAAAACATACAGAGTCAGATTATGCAATTGTAACCATCAAAGTTTTAGCACACCCATATTTAGCAGCAATCAGTTTTCTAAATAACATTTGTCCCTAAAATAGCTAAAATAACTTAAAATATACTTTTTTGTACTTAGTGTAATACCACTGTAAGAAGAGTCACATAATTTGGCTCAGAGAGCATATTTCATTTCAGATGTACATGTCTCGGGCCTGATAATTTAATGCCTATAGTAAGCATCTTAATATGTTTGAAGTGTTTCCTATTTTAGTGTACTAAACGATAAAGACTTACTATATCAATACTCTGATCAAGACACTATTTCTTATATGTTTCACTGAGTTCTTATGTATTCATAAATTGCATATTTCTTGTTCAGAGATTTATATGCATATTAATTATACACACACACACACACATTAATATATACATACATATATAACGCCACAAGTATTTCAGGCTCCCTTTTCATTTCATAAATGTTTATACAGTAAAAATAGTGATTAAAATATACATGTGTATTAATATGGTATTATTATTATTATTATTATTATTATTATTATTATTATTATTATTATTATTATTATTAATAATAATAATAATAACAACAACAACAACAATAATAATAATGGTTTCAAATTTTACCACAAGGGCAGTAATTTGGGGGGAGGGGATGAGTCAATTACATCAGCTCCAGTGTTTAATTGGTGCTTATTTTATTGGCCCCAAAAGGATGAAAGGTAAAGTCAACCTCGACAGAATTTGAATTCAGAACGTACCAACAGGAGAAATACTGCTCAGAATTTCATCCAGTACACTAACAATTCTGCCAGCTTGCTGCCTTAATAATAATAATAATAATAATAATAATAATAATAATAATAATAATAATAATATTCACTGGGTAATCTGTAAAAACCTCGATTTGCCCCATGAAAAAAACTGGTGGGAACACAAACCACCCCCAGTGCTTGAAAATGACCACATCTCACTCCTCTGGAACTTCACCATTCAAACTGACAGGAAGATAGATGCAAATAGGCCAGACATCATATTGAAAGACATCAGACAAAGAACATACCTCCTCATTGATATGACTGTCCCAATCGATATAAGCGTATCTGTCAAGACCTACCAAAAACTGAGCAAATATAAAGATCTTGAAATAGAAATCAGCAAAATGTAGAAGCTGAAGACTAAAACAATACCTGTTGTCATAGGTGCCCTGGGAATGATAGCAAAAGGGGCTGATAGCTACCTAACTCAGATACCAGGAAACCCAAAAATGGCAGAAGTTCAAAAGATAGTGCTCTCATGAACTTCCAACCCTGTTGTCTCTTGAGGTCTCTGGGTGAGACTTGGAGCCAACTTGTACAAATATAAAGCAAAAGTCAAACATAGAATAATAATAATAATAATAATAGAGAGCTAATAGTGCAGATGTTGACAAAGCCCTTACCCATCAATGGTTAGTGTCTTCTGGCTTAAAATGAGAAATAGAAGGGTTTATCATAGCAGCCTAAGATCAATACCTACCTACAAGGAACTACCAGGCCAACATATTAAAGAATGGCAGTAGCCCAACATGTCATGTTTGTCAACAACAAAATGAAACCATTGATCATGATATATCTATGTGCAGTCTTCTTGCACCTACAGAGCATTTCAACAGGCATGATAGAGCTGCACAATATATTCACTGGGTAATTTGCAAAAACCTGGACCTGCTCCATGATAAAAACTGATGCAAACACAAACCACCTCCAGTGCTTGAAAATGATTGCATCTCACTTCTGTGGAACTTCACCATTCAAACTGACAGAAAGATAGATGCAAATAGGCCAGACATCATAGTAAAAGACTTCAGACAAAAATCATGCCTCCTCATTGATATGACTGTTCCAATCAACATAAATGTATCTGTCAAAACCTACCAAAAACTGAACAGGTATAAAGATTTTGAAATAGAAATTGGTGCCCCGGGAATGATAGCAAAAGGGACTGATTCCTACGTAGCTCAGATACCAGGAAAGCCCAAAATGGCAGAAATTCAAGATAGTGCTCTTTTGAACTGCTCATATCCTATGTAAAATACTGTCAAATTTTAAAACAAACACATAACTTTCTTATGTTTTCTTAAACATTCTCTGGAACAATGCTATGTGCTAAACCAAATATATGACACCCTAGACATAACATCAACAAGAACTTCTAACTTGTCTCTGGGCGAGACTTGGAGTCAACTTGTACAAATACTAAGCAAAAGCCAAACTATTAAAATAAAAATAATAATAATAATAATAATAATAATAATAACAATAATAACAATAATATGTATAGAACGCTAACATCTGTCCTGACGAAATATATACATAGTTTTTTAATAGACAACAGCATATTCCCTAATGAACAGAAAGGATGTAAACATGGACCCTATGGTTGTTAAGATCAGCTACTCATCAATAAGATCTAAGAAGATTGTCACAAACGACACAAAAACTTATCAATGGCCTGGATAGACTATAAAAAGGCTTTTGATAGCCTACCCCATAGCTGGATTAAGAAATGCCTGGAAATGTGTAAACTAGCGCCTACTCTGCGAAACTTGTTGTCTGTAAGTATGAGATCATGAAGAACCACACTAACTTTAAACAGTGACGATGAATCTCTAAATGCTGGTGATGTAAAATTTCATGTGGCATTTTCCAGGGCGACTCACTATCAACACTCCTCTTTTGTTTAGCCTTAATACTTCTCTCAAAATTGCTCAATGACGCACAGTACGGACATAAAATGTTGGATAAGAATATATATCATCTCATTTACATGCATGATTTAAAGCTCTGTGCAAAAAATGACCAACAACTCAAGGGCTTACTAACGATGGTTAAACAATTCAGTGATGACATCAGAATGCAATTTGGCCTTGATAAATGTGCAAAAGCTACCTTTATCAAAGGAAAAGTGACAGAAACATCTAACGTTTACCTCGACCAGCAGAATGTCATAAAAGAGTTAGACCCAGCGGAGAGCTACAAGTACCTAGGGGTAATTGAAGGGGATGGAATAAAGCATTCAGTGATGAAGGAAAGGATCAGGAGAGAATGTTATCGCAGAGTAAGAGCAATACTCAAGACAGAGCTGAATGCGAGAAACAGGATCGAAGCGATCAATGCATTAGCCATACCAGTCGTGACTTACAGTTTCAATATCGTTTACTGGTCAATTACTGAAATATGTAATCTTGACAGAAAATACGAAAACTGTTGACAATGCATAAAATGCACCACCCTAAGGCAGTTATAGAATGACTTTATCTGCCAAGAAAAGAGGGAGGCCATGGACTTTTACAACTGGCAATAACAATGAAGATTGCTACAATTGGCCTAGACACCTACCTGAAAAACTCTGAGGATTAGATGTTAAAACTTGTCTCAAAACATGAAAACAAGAAAGCATCATACTCAGTAACAAAACAGGCAAAGGAATATCTAAGTGAATTCTGAATACAACAAATTTCGGAATTAGACATACAAGAAACAAGCACCGAAAAAGCTAAGTGCATGAAAACTCGTGCTAAAACTGTTGCCTTAGATATTCTGAATGATAAATGGCAAGAAAAACCTCTCAATGGCAAATACCCAAAGACAGCGAATAATGCAGATGTTGACAAAGCCCTGACCCATCAATGGCTAATGGCCTCTGGCTTAAAATCTGAAACAGAAGGGTTTATCATAGCAGCTCAAGATCAGTGCCTACCTACAAGGAACTACCAGGCCAACATATTAAAGAACGGCAGTAGCCCAACATATCATGTATGTCAACAACAAAA
The DNA here is from genome assembly GCF_006345805.1 of Octopus sinensis. NCBI lineage: Eukaryota > Metazoa > Mollusca > Cephalopoda > Octopoda > Octopodidae > Octopus > Octopus sinensis. The sequence goes on along the minus strand of NC_042999.1, from coordinate 74,724,138 downwards.
TGAAACCATTGATCATGTTGTCTCCAAGTGCAGTCTTCTTGCACCTACAGAGAATCTCAACAGGCATGATAGAGCTGCACAATATATTCACTGGGTAATTTGCAGAAGCCTGGACTTGCCCCATGATAAAAACTGGTGGGAACACAAACCACCTCCAGAGCTTGAAAATGATTGCATCTCACTCCTCTGGAACTTCACCATTCAAACTGACAAAAAGATAGATGCGAATGGGCCAGACATCATAGTAAAAGACTTCAGACAAAAAACATGCCTCCTCATTGATATGACTGTCCCAATCGATGTAAACATATCTGTCAAGACCTACCAGAAACTGTCAAGACCTACCAGAAAGATCTGGAAATAGAAATCAGCAAAATGTGGAACCTGAAGACTAAAACAATACCTGTTGTCATAGGTGCCCTGGGAATGATAACAAAAGGGGCTGATTGCTACCTAACTCAGATACCAGGAACCCCCAAAATGGCAGAAATTCAAAAGATGGTGCTCATGGGAACTGCTCATATCCTACGTAAAATACTTTCTATGTAATTTCAAGTTTTAAAACAAAAATAGTTTTCGTATGGTTTTTTAGGCATTCATTAGTACAACACTAAGTACAAAACCAAATATATGGCACCCTAGGCATAACACCAACGCGAACTTCCAACTTGTTGTCTCTTGAGGTCTCTGGGTGAGACTTGGAGCCAGCTTGTGCAAATGTAAAGCAAAAGTCAAACATAGAATAATAATAATAATAATAATAATAATAGTAATAATAATAATAATAATAATAATAATAATAATAATAATAATAATAATAATAATAATAACAACAACAACAATAATCCTTTCTGCTATAGGTACAAGGCCTGAAATTTTTTGGGGAAGGGAGCCAGTCGATTAGATTAACCTCAGTACGCAACTGGTACTTAATTTATCGACCCTATAAGGATGGAAGGCAAAGTTGATGTCCACGGAATAATAATAATATTCTGGTGCAGCCCCTCAACTTAAAAACTCTGGTCAAACCATCCAAACCATGCCAGCATGGACAATAGATGTTAAATGATTATTATCAATAATAATAATCCTTCAGTGTCTATTGTCCATGGTGGCATGGATTGGACGGTTTGCCCCAGAGCTGGTAAGCTGAGGGGCTGCACCATACTCCAGTTTGATTTGGCATGGTTTCTACAGTCGGATGCCATTCCTAATGCCAACCACTCCGTGAGTGTAGTGGGTGCTTATACATGCCACCAGCACTGGTGCCAGTTGTGTGACACCTGTATATTCCACAACTACAATTTCACTTGGCTTGATGGGTCTTCATCTCAAGCTTGACATATCGCCAAAGGTCTCAGTCATTTGTCACTGCCTCTGTGGGGCCCAACACTCAAAAGGTGCTTTTTGTGTGTCACCGGCATAGATGCTAGCTATGTGACACTGACAACAGCCATATTGCCTCTGTTAAGTGCTTTTTATGTGTTACTGGCATAGCACAGCATATTGCCAAAGGTCTTGGTTACTTGTCATTGTTTCCATGAGGCCCAACATTTGAAGATCATGCTTTACCACCTCATCCCATGTCTTCTTGGTCTCCTCTTCCACAGGTTCTATTGAAAGTTCTTTACACAGCTATCCTCATCCACACACAGCATAGTCTTCTCTCTTGCACACCACATCTGATGCCTCTTATGCCCAATTTTTCTTTCAGGACACTACACACTGTCATACATGCACAATGACATTGCACATCCAGTCATATAACTATACAAAGTCTGCCCTTATTTTTTTGCCTTCGTGCAATTAGTTACTTCCCACTCTTACTGGAATTGCTTTTTTTTAACATCTATCTCTCATTCTAAATAACTTCCATATATCTTTCCTTCTCCCTTGAGTTACATCTTAGAACAGTCGTACCTCCTCTCTAACACTCTTTCATATTTTTTACACTTGCAACAAGTGCTCATATCTGCAATCTATGCCTCCATTCCACTTTTGTTCCCACTCACTATGACCACTATTATGTACCTCTGGCTATCATATCTCTCTCTCTCTCTCTCTCTCTCTCTCTCTCTCCTCTCCCTTGTCTGATCTACCAGCAGGCTTCTATTACTACTCACCACATGCTTCCTGTACTGTCACTTACTATCTCCTCCTTCTTGAGTTATTTCTTTCACTTTCTCCCTCATACTAATATTTACCATCAACCACACCTCCACACTTGTACATCATTTACATTAACCTTTACTCCCATCCCTAACCATCTGTCACTCTTCTCTCACACACCAATGAACTTATCCAGCTTCATGTTCCCATTCCTGTCCATATTCTCTTGTATACTCACCTTCTTGTACCTTGACACAATGCTTCAATAACTCACCATCAACACTTCTCCCATCTTTCCAACTACTCCCACTCACTCCTATATAATGGGAGGTAGCCATGTATCTCTTCTATAGTAAGATACATGTGCCTATCCCTCAATCATGCTTTAGCCTCTGAACACCTGGCATAAAACCAGATTCCCCCTTTGTATAACTGCAATCAACTGTTGAGAGGGTTTCTTCATTTCCTTTGTATTACAAGTTACCTGATGATCTGTCTACTGGATTGTTATGCGAAGAGCACTAAGTTCATTCCTTAAAAAGGTTGGCATAAGGAAGGGCATCCAGCTATAGAAACCATACCAAAGCAGACATCAGAACTCAGCATAGTCCTTCAGCTCATTGGAACCTGTTAAGCCATTCAACCCATGCTGACATGGAAGACAGACATTAAAGGATGAGGATCTACACACACTCACACAGGCATACATTTATATATCATCAGCAGCAGTATTAACTCATATTCGAGCAGTTACTCTATAGCAAGTAACTGTGCCTCTTCATCCTGATGGGTACAGAGGATGCTGGTGCCTGAGGTGGCAGTTCAGGTCAAGGGTGTTATAGAAGAGCCAGGGGTTGGTAGAGGATGAGGAAATGCAGGTTATTCTTTGTGTCTTTGACGTCTGATCTCTGCCTGTTAACATTTGTTATTTCCCATCTGGTTCATTCCTTTGATGATAACATACAGCTACTTTGGGTGATCCTTGGTGATTTTCTCCTTCATATTTGGGTCAAAGGAGCAGTGGAGAAAGTTACCTTGAGCTGGTAAAGGAAACAGAATTTAGGAGCTCCATGTCATCTTTTGCATGAGACCAACTCCACAAAGAGGACTTGACAGGGAAAGCACATTTGAGGCATATGTATAACAAGTGGAGGTGGTATTATGCCATGGTAGATTCAATGCACAGTAGTCCAGACCAGAAAAGTACCGCTCCATTGGTAATATAGTTCTTCGATCGAATCCTCATGATTGCGCAAAGTTTGTACTGCTGAAAATGTTTGATTTTCTTTAAGTCACATCAATAAAATACCCATATCTCACAGTGATAGAGTATTATGGAAAGAATGACAGGCCAGAATACCATGACTTTCATTTGGATGGTGAGGTCATGGTTTGAGAAGACTCTCTTTGAAAGATTTCTGAAAGCACTATGAGCTACGCTGATCTTTTTCTCGATATCTCTGAATAGTACAATTGCTGGACAGGTAACTTCCAAGGTTGTCAAGAATGTTCTTGCGGAATTTTTAATTTTGGTTTTAAATGATGTATTTTCAAATTAATTTTCGTTAAAATTACTTTGACTTTATATATCCTTTTAAAGCCTTCTTTTCGCTCTATCTAATCATGTTACTATTTTTCTTTTTGAATTATTAGGCCATTTGTTTCTGGAATGTTGAATACAACATGGACAAAAAGCAAATTTGCACAATTTTCTTATTCCAGTTCAAGCTAGGTTGAAATGCTGCTGAAACAGCTCACGATATCAACGATGCATTTGGCCCAGGAACCACTAATTAATGTACAGCACAATGGTGGTTCAGGAAATTTTGTAGCAGTGACGAGAGTCTTGAAGATGATAAGCGTAGTGGTCGGCCATTGGATGTTGACAACGATCAACAAAGAGCTTTAGTGGAAGCCAATCCACGCACAGCTGTTCGAGATCTTGCTTCTGAATTAGACGTAACGTATATGACAATTTCCAACCACTTGAAAGAGATTGGAAAAACAAAAATACTTGAGAAATGGGTGCCACACGAATTGAACAACAACCAAAGAAAAATGTCGTTTTGAATTGTCGTCTTCCCTTCTTTTACGCAACAACAGCGACTTGTTTCTCAACTGGATTGTGACTTGCGATAAAAAGTGGATTCTTTATGACAACCGGCAGCACTCAGCTCAGTGGTTGGACACCGATGAAACTCCATGGCACTTCCTGAAACCAAAGTTGCACCAAAAGAAGTTCATGGTGACTGTTTGGTGGTCTGCAGCTGCTCACATCCATCACACCTTTTTGGATCCAGGCGAAATCATTACGGTGGAGAAATACTGTCAGCAAATGGATGAAATGCATAAGAAACTCTGACAACAGCCAGCATTGGTCAATAGAAAAGGACCAAATCTTCTCCATGACAATGCTCAGCCACCATCGCACAAATGGCCCTGCAGAAGTTGAACGAATTGGGCTACGAAACTCTGCCTTATCCGCCATACTCACCAGACCTCTCGCCTACCGACTACCACTTTTTCAAGCATCTCAACAACTTCAAAATGCTTCAAAAACCAAGACGATGCCAAACACGCCTTCAATAACATCTTCGCCACCAGAACGCAGGATTTTTACGCTACTGGCAAAAATAAACTTGCTTAACGTTGGCAAAGTGTTGATTCTGATGGTGTTTATTTCGATTAATAAAGTTTTGTTTGAGCTGAGATATGTGCATCTGAATCTAAAGGTTAAAAACTGCAAGAACTTTCTTGACAACCTAATATATTATTGTGTCTAAGGATAGTTATTACACCAATATTAATAACATATGCACCAGTCCAATTCCACTCTTTATTCTTAGTCAATTGGTTAAATATCTATCTCACTAATCGAGCATTTGTTTAACTTGTTGGTTAAACTGTCAATTGGTGTTCTTTTTTTAGCTTTTTGTGGGTGGGGTTGTAATTTCTTGTTCGGCAAAGTTCTTAAATTGCCATTCACAACCTTTCCAGTGACTTTTGCTTTTCCCTTAAATAAAATCGGTCACGGCTGGTATGTATGGTAGACTGCAGGTCTTCCATAAACAACCTTGCCTGGACTTGTGCTTTGGAGGATAACTTTCTAGTTATAATCTCATGGTCATTCATAACCGAAGGGGGTCTTTACCCTTGATATATAATCTAATATGGATCCTTACACTATCAATTACTCAATGAAAACTTCCTATACCATCCAGGGAACTATAGTCTAAAAAACTAGTGGAGAAAATTACAGATCTTATTAACTGTATGAGATGGAAGGCCTTCCATTACAACAATGAAGAGTCTATCACAGAGAACATATACCATGAAATTAAATCAAAGAAATTCCCTCCCCAAATCAATGACTTAGAAGGCTCCGAAACAGATCTACTGAAGCTTATAAACAAAACCAAATTTCATAAGTCCTTTATCACTTTTCAACAGCAACTGAAAAAAGACATTAAAACATAAATTTTTTTTTTAAATGGCACTTTTTTCTGATGAAGCCAAGAACTTGTGCCTTGTCAGCAACAGCACATACTCACAACTCCTACATAACTTTGCCTAGGCTATTCTTATATATATATGTATGTATATGCATGTATGCGGGAGTGTAAATGCATGTCTGTATATATATATATATATATATATATTTATATATGTATATGTATATTTATATGTATAGATGTCAAAATATATATGTATAATGTTACCTGTAAGCATGTAAACACCTATGTGTAAATGAGGATGAGGTACACATATTCATTATATATATATATATATATATGTTCATTATATATATATATCGACGTGAAACTTCAGACATCGACGTGAAACTTCAACAATTCATGTCTGTAATGCAAGCCATATGCTACAAATGTGTCCCAGAGAGAAAGGCCACTGTACACAAGAACAAAATCCCCAGAGAGAGGAAAATTTTAATGAGACGGCGTACAAAATTTTCAAATCGCCTAAACAAACAGATTGAAAGCAGTGAAAAGTCCCGCCTAAAAATAAAACTGTTGGAAATCGAAAAATGTCTGCAACTCTCCCATGAAAAAGAAAGAGCAGACAAAGAAGCCTGGGCTATAGAAAACATAAAATCTAACCCCAGAGCTTTCTACAGGTATGCCAAAGAAACAGCTACAGTGCACTGTAGAATAGGGCCACTCCTCGAAAAGGATGGCACACTTACAGGAAAACCAATGAGGGTAAGTGAAATACTGAATGAGCAATTCAAGAGTGTTTTCACTCCACCCCTTGGGCATCTCCAAATCACCAATCCAACTGACTTTTTACCACTGCAGATATAAAATCAGAGGCGGCGACGATAGATTACATCGATATAAAGGAAGACGATGTAACCAAGGCTATAGATGAAATGAAAACAGACTCAGCTACTGGCCCCGATGGATTCCCGGCAATCCTCCTAAAAGCATGTAAGAGAGTCCTAGCAAGACCACTGCAGTTCCTCTTTCAGAGTTTCCTTGCAGCTGGCAAACTTCCAGGAAAACTGAAGGAAGGTAAAATATGCCCCATTCATAAAGGAGGTAGCAGAGCGGAAGCCAAGAACTATAGACCTATCTCTCTGACCTCACACATCAGCAAGGTCATGGAACGAATAGTCAGAAGGAAGCTGATCACCTTCCTTGAAGAGAATGACTTGCTGCCCGACACCCAACATGGTTTCCGACCAGGGAGAAGCTGTTTAACTCAGCTCCTACAACACTATGACTGGGTGCTGAAACGGCTGCTCAACCACTCAAATGTGGAAGTGATATATCTCGACTTTGCAAAGGCCTTTGATAAAGTCGATCATGGAATGATATGTCACAAACTGCGTGATCTCAACATAGTTGAAAACTGGGAGAATGGCTTCATGACTTTCTGAAGGATAGAAGTCAGGTGGTAGTAGCCAATGGGGCCACCTCCATTAACACACAAATAGTGAGCGGTGTTCCGCAGGGCACTGTTCTGGGACCACTACTGTTCATAATGGCCCTCTCAGACATGCCCCCAGCCACGCAGAGAGCCACGATCACAAGTTATGCAGATGATACAAAAGTTTCACAGGCAATACAGAACCCTGGGGACACTAAACACCTGCAATGTGAGCTGGACGAAATATACAAGTGGGCTGAAAAGAATAGCATGCAGTTCAATGCTGGAAAGTTTCAAGCTTTATACTATCAGCATGCAAAACTGAATGCAATACCCAATGAATACACTGGACCCGGAGGGATTGCAATCCCAGAGGCACAATCAGTGCGTGACCTGGGTATTCACATGAGTGATGACGCGACCTTTCATGTACATGTTGCTAAACTGACAATGAAATGTAGATGGCTGGCTGGATGGATTCTTAGAACCTTTAGAACAAGAGAACAAGAAACCATGATGGTCCTCTGGAAGACACTTGTCCTAAGCCACTTTGACTATTGCTCTCAGCTATGGTCACCATCCAGTGTCAAGTTGATCACAGAACTTGAGGCGATCCAACGAAGCTACACAAAGAAGATAGCCTCTATGCAGAATGTAAGCTACTGGGAAAGACTCAAGAGATTAAAATTATATTCCCTGGAGCATAGGCGGGAAAGATATGCCATAATATACATCTGGAAGATCCTGGAGGGAAGTGTCCTGAACTTTGGCATCGAGAGTTACGCAAATGCCAGAACTGGGCGCCACTGCGTGGTGCCTAGGACTCCAAACCTGCCATCAAGATGTAGGACAAGATTCTGTGATAGCCTGGGCTTCCGAGGCCCACAGCTCTTCAATATCCTCCCGAAGAACCTGAGAGACCTGCATGGGGTGGATACAGATGTCTTTAAAATGAAGCTGGATCTCTTCCTGTCAGGTGTCCCAGATGAACCAACTTCACGGCAGGAGGGGCAGATGAGGGCAGCTGCATCGAACTCTCTCATGCACCAAATAGCAGTTGCTAGAAAGCCTCCATGAAGTGAAACCAAGTAGCAACACCAAATGGCGGTGCCCCAGCATGGCCACAGCTCATAAGCTGAAACTAGAATCAATCAATCAATCAATCAATCATATATATATATATATATATATATATATTATATTAAATTAGAGATAAAACCACTATTAGGTAAATCATACAATGAAAAACTTAAGCCAATACATAAGATTAATTAATTTATATTATTCAAATATATCAAATTATTAAAAAAGATAATTAATACGTACACACTCACACACATACATGTATACGTACATGCAAATACACACAGACATGTATATATATGTATATATATATATATATATATATATACATATCTGTGTGTATTTGCATGTACGTATACATGTGTGCTTGTGAGTGTGTACGTATGTAGACATTTTGAACACAGGAGGTTTATGTCTATGTATTATGATAGTATGGTTGCATGCATTCTTTATCTTTTTTCTTTTTCTACCAATTAGAGCAACTTCTCTTTTATTCAACGGATTTTCATAGCATCTTTCACCATTAAAAACTGATGAGAATGCATCGTATCTCTTCACTCTGACATTCAAAACTCCGAGAACTATAATGACAACTTTTTACTATTTGTTCTAGATTATAACATATATAAATAATCCTCTATTTATCTAATATCGCAGTCTCATTCTTTTGTTTATTATTATTATTATTATTATTATTATTATTATTATTATTATTATTATTATTATTATCATGTATAAATTCTGTAATTAACAATTATAAGCTTTAAGCTTAGAAGCCTTCACCATGTTTTTGCAATAGAAAATAGTCTAATTATATCTAATTATGGGACATATAAGCTCTCAATGGCAAAGAAGGGGTACTAGTACATGTAGTACATGTAGGCTTATATGCCCCAATGTTAGACTATGTTCTATAGCCAATAAATAGTGAACGCTTATAATTATTATTTACAGAATTTTCCCTCATCACTGTTTCTTAATCTAACGCAGAACAAGCACATATTTGTTTATACAACATCATGAAATTATAGTTCTTAAATCTAACAGAACGAAGTTGGTGGGTAAGTTAGTGTAATCGATCAACACACTTATCACAAAAAGCTAAAGTTATGAGTTCAATTCCCACACATGCTAATACCCATTTTTTCCATCAAAGTCTTATATTCCCCAATATTGGACTATTTTCTATAGCCAATACATGGTAAATGCTTGTTATTTACAGAATTTTTACTCACCACTGTTTCCTAATTAAATGCTAAAACAATATATATTTAAGTATGAAAACATTTTTATACACACACATAGAATGTTCCTGTAACTTGGGATTCCTTATTCTAAGTAGACTGACCATGATCCTAGGAACAAACAAATATATACAGATAGATCGAAACAATACCAAACAGACATTGGAGTACAATACAATCATCTAACTCATTGGATCCTGTAAAACCACTCACCCCATGTCCCCACAGAAGACATATGTTAAATGATAGTGATGTGTTGGTAGTTGTGATGCTGAGGTTAATGATGATGATGACAACAACGACAACCAGGAAGAGGATACATTTACTATATCTTAAGCATATTTTAAACAGAAATGAAAAATGTGATTGAATAAAAGTGTGCCATTTTTATTTTACTATCATTAAGCATGTAATGAAATATGTAACAAAAGAATTATATACAGTGCTCAGGTGCACTATAACTCATCAGAAAAAGTAACCAAAACGGCATGAACAGTAAGCAGAATATGCACAGGAAGAGAACAGTGATAAAAGTCTTAAAGAAGAAAAAGAAAAAGAAGAAACATAGGTGGTGGGGCATCAGGTGTACTGTTGGTGGATTTCAGGAAGTATGGAAGTCTTAAAGGATGTAGTGTTTCAACTGCTAACAATTAAAAGCAATTTAAGCTATCCCATGCCAAAAGTATGGATGTCCTGAAAATAATATATATTATGCAAAGTAAAATATGAAATAGAAATATTATTATTTCTAAATCTCTCAAAGAGAGACATTCAGTAACAGTTCTTTAAAAAAAGTAACATCATCCCCTGTAAAGGTCTATGTCACTGTTGCTTTAACCCCAAGAAACATCGTTTCTAGCTGGCTATATCACACAATATCTGTGTCCTTATATTTTTGAACAGGGAGTTCAGCACTCCCACCTAGCACAAAACATCTGTGGACTAGTTTCTGGGTTATTGCTCTTTATCAACACAGATGGCATTGCAGAACTCATCATTCAAATATATAGTTTTCAAAGTGACACATGACACAGATATTATTTCGTATAGCCAGCTAGAAATGATGTTTCTTGGGGCTAAAACAAGAGTAACATCGTCCATTGCAGGACAGCTACATTATGGTGGTAAATGGCCTTTATTTTAAAGAACTGCCACTAATGTCTCTTTTTCAGAGATTTAGAAATAATATTCCTATTTTTAGATCAGTGACTGTGTGTCACTTTGAAAACTATATATTCGTATGGTGGGTTCAGCAACGAAATCTGGCCAAGCAGCTACTCTGTGTTGATAAAGTCCACAGATGTTGTTTTGCGCTAGGTGGGAGTGCTGAACTCCCTATTCTAAAATACAACAACACTGATGTGTCGTATAGCCAGCTAAAAACCATGTTTCTTGGGGCTAAAACAACAGTAACATTGTCCTTTACAGGACAGCCACATTATGTTCACAAATAGCCTTTACTTTAAAATATGAAATGAATTTTGAAAAGTAATTGTCAAACTTTTGTTTTTTGTCACAGTGGCACTACAACTCAAACAAGCATAAAAACGTACATGACTGGAAATTATTATTATTATTATTATTATTATAATTATTATGGTTATCAGCGATGGGATTTATACAATTGTGATGGACGATGCCAATGCGATACCACTTATGTGACTTGTTCCAATACAAGTAAGTTGTTAAGAGTGTTTTTCTATATTAATACCTTGTGGCTGGATGAATGCTAGGGAAAATACAGTGTGTTCCTGGTATCTCAAATCTACACTGCATTTCACTTTTCTGTTTAAAGTTGTTTCACTCTTTTTAAGTTATTTACATATATTACCACTTTCCATCAATGTTTTTTTTAAAAATTGAAAAGAAATGGTGAAGTAAAATTGTAAGAAATAAGTGTTTAATATTGAAAGGATTGACTGAACACGTCGCACTATTTCTTCATACTACTGAACTTGCACCTAATAATAATTCTTTTTGGTGAGTATAGTAAATTTTCAGTCTCCTAATTTATGAGAAATGTTTGGATATCATGACTTGTAATTAAACTTAAAAATAAAAAGTCAGCAGTGAATCGGTGACAAATACAAAGTGCATTACAGAAATTTTGAGACAATCTTTCTAGGAGAAGTGCTTATAACTGTCTTAAATTATTGTAATTTTAGTATATCATTATGATACAACAAATAAATTGTCCTGTCAACTATTTTATTCCAGATGGAAGGAGTCAGTTGTAACAGCACTTTGAACACACTCTACTAAATGTTCCTTGTCACGGTGACTAGTTTGCAGAATGTAGTCAGGACAAGGAAACAATTTAGAAGCTTTCTATGCAATAAATGCTCCAGGCTACTTATAGATTAACTTGTATGAGCTGAACAATTGTTTTTCACTGGCACAAGAAGCCAGGCAAAGCAAGTCTACCAGTAAGCTCATGATGATCGATCCCCTTTTTCGACAGCAAGGGCATCATTTGCATCCACTGGATTTTCTCTGGCCGTACAGTTAACAAAGAGTACATTGTGAAGGTTTTTGAGTGGGTTAAAGAAGAAATTTCATCACAGAAGGTCAAAGTACCTGCACCAAGACAATGCACCAGTCCACAATTCTATCACAGTAATCAGCTATTTGACAGAGATGGGCATCAAAACTGTCCCTCACCCTCCCTACAGACCAGACTTTGCTCCCTGCAGTTTGGTTGTCCCTCAAGCTGTAGAAGAGAAAGGCAGCTGTGACAAGGGTCTTGGATAGCTTCACTTTGGGGGATTTTCATGGAGCCTTACGAAGTGGCTGGAGTGCTACAAGTGCATTTAAGTAAAAGGATCTTATTTTAAAGAATATTAGAGTATTGTCCTTCTTTGAAATTAATAAATGTCTCTCCTGGAAAAGTTTCAAACCTTCTGGAATGCACTTTTGTTTTAGTCTCAAGTTTAAAATTCTGTCTGAACTTCTTACATTACAGGTTTATACAATAAATGTATTGGAGCTTAAATCTATCAGTTACATCATCCACTGGATCAAGCAAATATATCTATGTTTTGCTTCCCACATAGCCTCTTGATTTCAATCCCTACCACCTACCACTTTAATCCTTTTTTTAGCCCTTACAGCCTGGGATGATACTATGTCACCAGCTGCCTAACTAGAGATCTATGCTTACATCTTAGTGAAAGGGCATGTGACCACAGCTGCATCATTTCCGATGAAGCAAACCTATTTAAATTATAAAATTATAATTGTTTGGTTGTCAGGCAAATGATTCATTAACTAATTATTCCAACAGGAAAAGATTACATGAAAATTAAACATACTTAACTGTGCTAACTATTTACTTATTTATAGAATATTTATAATTTATATATTCACCTTTTTCTTTTTTACATCTTCAAGGTTGTGAAAATGGTGAAGTTAGATGTCCTCCCGGTCGCAATGAAACCAATTCTACAAATGTATGCATTCGTAAAGAAAGTATGTGTAATGGAGAAATTGACTGTGAAGGTGGCACTGATGAAAAGAATTGCGGTAAGAAAGATAGATATCTTGCTTTTTATTAGAGTATCAGGTGATTTTGTTTTAGTAAGTTTACCATCTAGACCAGATGTGGTTGCTCAGGCATATCAAAGAATCCATAAGTAGTTTATTTCATGAAATGTAGAGAACAACACTTCAATCAGTAATCCAATTTACAAACAAAAACATTTTAAAACAAAATGACCTCATCAAATAATTAAATCTTCACTGTAGTAAACAGCATAACAAAATCCATCTAAATTTTACCTTTTCATTCCAACCAGTTTTATGTCAATACAAAAAATGAATTCTATCAACCCTCATAAGTAGTTTTAATGCTGACTTGAAAATGGAAACTTGAGAAGCTCCAAAATTTAAGAAATGTGTAAATTTTCAAATATTCACAAAGAAGAGATGAAATAGGAAAATAAAATGTTGCATAGGAAACACAATTGCTTCAGTTGAACAAAAGGGTCACAAACTGTTGCATGAGAAACAAAAAAAATCTTCAACTAGCTCACTTTTTGAGCTAGTTGCCAAATAGTTATGTACTGATCCACAAAATTGTGGCTTCCACTTTATGGATGGTGTTGCCATCATTGGTGGAATAGGGCTGTCTAAGAATAGAAGCAGTTTCTACCTATGTCCAACCACATTTGAACTGGCAATGCTAGTGCTTGACTTATGTCACATGATGGTGCATCACCACCATAAACTTCTTTCATCTCATCGAAAGTTTCTTTTGGAGTGCAACCTTTCAGATACAAGAACCTGATAACTGATCTGCATTCAACTGCCCCTCTTATAATGCTTTAGTCCACTTCAGCGGCTGCAAAAGACAAATGAATACTAGTGGAAAGCTGCAATTTACAATGTAACATGTAGAGACATGTACATTCCTTGTGCATGAGTAAACCACAGCTTCAACTAGTATTTAAAAAAAAAAAGCTAAGTTGCCAGCTTGAGAAGATGCATGAAGCTAAGTAAAATCGTTGACATCCACCCATATATACAGACTTGTCCTTTACAGATGCCAGTGTCACATAAAATGTACTCATGCTGCTGTGTAAATGCACCCATGCCAATGACACATAAAAAGCACCCAGCACACTCTGTAAAGTGGCTGGAAGTTGGAAAGGTACCCAGCTGTAGAAACCATGTCACAACAGCCAATTGGAGTCTGGACAGCTTCTTTACTGGCCAGCTCCTTTACTGGCCAGCTCCTTTACTGGCCAGCTCCTTTACTGGCCAGCTCCTTTACTGGCCAGCTCCTCTCAAACCGTCCAACCCAAGCCAGCATGGGAAATGGGTGTTAAATGATGAGGATGGTGATGTTAATGACATATACATACAATTGGCTTCTTTCAGCTTATGCCTACCAAGTCCATTCACAAGCCTTTGGTCAGCCCAGGGCTATAGTAGTAAGTAGACATTTGTCCAGGGTACCATGCAGTGAGACTGAATCGAGGACCATGTGGTTGACAAGCAAACTTCTTACCACACAACCACTCTTGCACATAAAAAACAATATTATTTTAATAATAATTTGAAACAATTAATTCAACTAGGATTTGAAACAGATCTATTGCCAACTATTATAGAAAACACAAAATAATTTCAACTGAGGAGAAAAGCAACTAGTTTTCTGTTATGTCTTGCTCGACACTGATATGTCCTGCATTATAACGATGTACTTCATCATCTGCATGACTGGCCCGAATGGCATACCTCATCGACTGTCTCCACTCCTCATAGCTGTCCACTATTTATTCTCTCACTCAGAGGTGTCCTCCACAACACCTCCCCTTTTGAGATTTTTTTTCTACACACAGCATTATTTTTTTTTCATTTTCCATTTTTTTTACACACAGAATTATTATTTTTCATTTTTTTTTACACAGAATTTTTTTTCATTTTCAGTTTCTGTGCAGGACAAAAAAAATTTTTTTTTCATTTTCAGTTTCTGTGATAATAAATTGAAAAAAAAATTTTTTTTCAATTTATTATCACAGGAAAATTAATTATTACATAGAGTTCTCTCTCCAGAATGTCCCAGGTAGTACCGGCTCTACATTCTTACCAGTAGTGCTACAAACACATAGTTACCTGACAGAAATCCTTCAAATAGACTTACATTATGTTAACTCTGTGTCCCAGGTAGTACTTCAGAAATCCTTCTTCAATAGATTTTTTTTTTCCCATCATATTCTATTATTTCTATTTCACACATAAATAAATTATTACATAGAGTTTTCCGATATACACTTATTGGCAATTCTGTTTTTTTTAACTCTGTGTATTCCACTTTCAAACCATGCTGTTTGAATGTATGCTTTACAATCTTACGAGTAGTGCTATGAAAACATGAGTAACCTGACTGAAATCTTTCAACAGACTTGTATTATTCTTTTTCTCTGTGTCCCGGGTAGTACTCCTTTGTTCAACAGAATTTTTTTGCCATCATATTCTGTTATTTCATAGAATTATTTTTGTCAGCGAATTTTTCCTTGTATCCTGTGGTCATTCCTCTGCTCCATCTTTATCTCTCATACCTGTAACACGTCAGCTGTCAAACGTCTTCCAGTGGCTGGAGCATAACTGCCAGCAGGAACTGGTTCCCACTCTATCCTCTGTGTCTTGTCTACTTCACCCGTGAATGGGGAAGAAAACAATTGTAATTTCACAGACAAAAATAGCAACAACAATTCAACAGTTTAACAATGATATTCAAAAGATAGTTTCACCCTTACAGGAGACCTTCAATGAGTATATAGCAATTTAACTCACAATTTCACTCACAGGGATCAAAAATGATTTTAAAAAAACACCAAAAATAGCTCTGTGACTGACTACACTCTTTGTAGCTGTCCACTATTTATTTGTAGTGGAACAGCCCACTTCTCTCACTCAAGGAGTATCCTCCACAACATTTACCAACTGTTTCTTGGGAATATAAACTGTTTTGAATAAAAACTGAAAGTGTTGTGTTGCCTATTGTAAATCTTGAAATTGAAACAGCTGGGTTGTCAAGTCTTACATAGCAAAACAAAGTAGCTTTGAATTGGAACTGAAATAGTTAAGTTTACAAGTCCTGCATGGTATTTAAAAAAGCTTTACATGGGAGTGGAAGCAGCTGGATTGCTCACAATAACTGAATGGGAAAGAAAATACTTTGAAATGGAAATAGAGATAACTAGGATATCAACAACATCTTGAGAATAAAAAGGTTTCAGATAAAAATTGAAACGACTGGTTTGCCAACTATTAACAGTAAGTGGTATCTGAATGGGTTTGGTTGTCAATGCTTACATGAAAACCAAATTAACAACGCTGAGAATTTAAACCCTTCAGTTTCCATCAGGGACATAAAAAACAAAACGTTTTCTTTAGGGCTTCCAACTGTTTCATAGGAAACAAAATAGCTTCAACATGGAACTAAATCAGCAAGATTATTAACTATTATATGGGAAACATAAAATGCTTTTATTAAGAAGTAATTCAGCCATCTTTCTAATCACTAAATGGGGAACATAGTAAGGAGTGAATCAATAGAAACAGAATAGCTTCAACAAGAAAATGAATCAGTTCAGGTTTTAACTGGATTGATTAAAAAAAACAAAAAGCATTTCTCACATAGCAGGCTACAAATTTAGTTGGCAAGTATAGTCAATTATTTCTTCCTTAGTACATGACAGGGATATTTAGTATATCCACAGTGGAGCAGATGAGAAAGCTTCTGCATAGTTACAGAAATTGCTAGAAAAAACCTGAAAAAGGGAAGAATGCATTGAACAATGTACTTCTAAATGCACTATATCTGAAAACAGACAGGATGTATAACTTAGAATGGTCATAGGTCTACAAGATAAAGACTGACCCTGAGCTAAACAATAGCAGCAAAAAAGATAGCTTTCCAGATTACAAAAGATTCCATGGATGATTTCTTTTTCCCAATTTTCTACTTTCAGCTTCATGTGCAATTGGAAATTGGCAATGCAAAAATCTGAAATGCATCAAACAAGAACTTCGCTGTGATGGTAAAAAAGACTGTGATGATGACTCTGATGAATTCTATTGCTGTACGTAGAAAAATTTACTCACTCTATATAAATATAAGTATACATCTGTGTATGTGTGTCCGTGTATTTGTAAAGTATATATGTATGCTTGTGCCACGTAAAATGCACTACTCACCTCACCTGTCCTTGTGCCACGTAAAAAGCACTAAATCCACTCTGCTGAGTGATTGGTGTTAGGAAGGGCATCCAGCTGTAAAAATCCTGCCAAAACAGTCACAGAGGTCAGGTGCTGGCTTCTGCCTGGCCAGCTCATGAAACGGTCCCACCCATGCTAGCATGGAAGGCGGATGTTAAACAATGATGATGATGATGATTTGTGTGTGTGTGTGTTTGTGTGAGAGAGAGAGAGTATGTGTGCCTGTGTGTATGTAAATGTATGTGTAAACTGCATGTGTGTGTGTGTGGTTTGGGCATGTGTGTGTGGTTAGAGAATCAGGCTCACAATCATTAAGTAGTGAGTTCAATTCTTAGACCATGTTGTGTTGTGATCTTGAGCAAGACACTTTATTTCTCATTACTCCAGTTCACTCAGCTGTAGAAATGAGTTGTAACATAACTGGTGCCAAGATGTATCATCTTTTGCCTTTCCCTTGAATAACATCGGTGGCGTAGAGAGGGAAGACTTTAATGAATGGGCAACTGGTGGTCTTCTATAAACTACCTTGCCTGAACTTGTACATTGGAGGATAATTTTCTAGATGTAATCCCATGGCCATTCATGACCAAAGGGGATCTTTACCCTTTACATATATAAATGGCATGGTCTTCTACCTCATAAAAATTTCTTGATTATGACACTAACATTATCTTGAGAAGAGAATTAGGAGGGATCTTAGATTGATATATATTCAATCTTCAATTCTTGAATACACAATTCCTACTTTAAATTACTTTTCCAAAACTATAATTACACCTTTCTCAAACAATTCATTTCCTCAGAATACAAAATCATTCACATGCCTTGCCAGAATACCAATCAAGTTCCTATTTTAATCATGTCTGAAAAATAAAATGTAGTCATATACTCACTGGTCCTCTTACTTTAGTGCAGTGACCAGCAGTACAATAAGTAAGGTGCATTGCTCAACATGTAGATGCATCTCCTCATTTTCCATCCCTTCAATTTTTGACTCACATTATGAAGTACATTAAGGAACATCTCTCTTCAGTGTACTACTCTGCAAAAATGTTGAGATGAATTCAAGTGTCATCTTGTTTGAATAGTTTTATGACAAGTGAAGGATACATGTTCATATATATATGATGAAACTTTATATTTGGTTTTACTTCTTTATGCTTAACATCAGTTATTTCTTTTACTTGTTCCTTTTTTTACCAGCAGAAATGATAGCACTTGGGACTTTTACTCTGATTACTATGTTTCCAGAATATGCACTTCCTCTGCTGCTTAGGTCATTACAATATTCCTATGTAAACCAAGTGTGCAGTTAGAGAATACAAATATCTTAACATTAAAATTGCTAACAATTTTGCATTGATATGTTCAGCAAAGTGTGCATAGATGAAAGGCTATATCCTATTTATACATACACATGTTTGCAGTTTTATACACATACATACACACATACACATGCCAGCACACACATAAGTAGAGTAGTGGCAAACATTGGTGTTGAGTGTAATCGTATGTGCATAAGCTGATATTGGTTATAGATTAATAAAATTAAAATTAACTTTTTGCTTTGTCTTGTATTGTTCTTTTGTTTGTTTGTTTTTTCTAGTTACATACATAAACAACACAATTCTAGTGTCCCACAATGGTTCATATGAAAATATTTGTGAAGACAACTTGAACAGTGAAAAAATTGCAAATCATTTGTGTTCCTCTGTTGGAAGAAGGTAGGAAAACTGAATAACACATTTTTCATTGTCCACTTCTTTGAAGGTGACAGTATATCATTTTATATAATCAAAAAGACTGCCATATGATTGATAATGCACCATAATAATATTATGTTGAGTCATATGGCATAGTGGTTAAGAGCGTGGGCTACTAACTCCAAGATTCCAAGTATGATTCCAAGGAGGAGGACGAAGATAAAATGTCTTGTCCAAAAATAAAACAAAATGTTTTGTAGTGAATATCAACTTAGAGAATATACCGCTATGCTTTTGAGGTGCAGGATTTGCATAATTTTCCTGAATGTATAAACTAAGTCATTTCACTTGCGAAAGTATACAATATCAAAATTGATTATCTAAATATATCTTATATCTTTCCAATATGTTAACTTTTTATATTTTTGCTTCAATCTATCTGTGTTGCCCTCTTTGTTTCTTTTATCTCTTTATCTTTCTGTATCAATTGATCTATATTCTTTTCTATCTGTGACTCTTTCTTTCTCTATTTATGTCTCTATTGATTTTTCTACATTCATTCTTATTTTCTCATAGTAATGGAACATTTGGTAATTCAATTGAGGGATTTGGTGTAAAATTCACACAAAACCCTTCAGACAGCAATATGGGACTGATTCCAGGATTCAAAGCAAATTCCTTCGAGTAAATATTTATTTCTGTTATTCAACATTTATGCCATGTTACAGTATGTTATATGCCATGCTGCATTTTTTCCTGTTACAGTAACCAAGTGGAATAGCAACAACTAGAAATGGAGTCCTAGTTTGTCACCTTGGCTCACTGAAAGTTTATGCTTTACTCAACAGAGAATTTATTTTTTGGTGATGGATTAAATTTGACTTTATTGATTCCAGTGATCTTTTGTTGATCCCAGATGAGTGATCCAAGATTTTAATGCAGGTTGAAAAAGGACATTAGTAATTATCACAAAGTAATTTGCCATTGTCCTATTAATTTTTCCAAATCATTGATCTCTTTGTCACATCAAATAATGATACCCATATTTGGAAAAAGTGAAAGAATTGGTTAATGCAGAGATGAAAACATGATAGATACTTTTATCATGGATGAGTTGTATAGATGGCTTCAAACTCTTTTCCACTGGTTAAAGAAAGCACTCATTGATTATATATTGCCTCTACTACTTGCAACAGTTAGTTGTGCTTACACATAATGTAAAATATCTCCTCCAAAACAAATGTATTTTGTGAGTGGGTGTTTATCTCTCAGCTTCATGACGTAAAACATGAAAAATCCACCCTAGATAGAAGGTCTGTTTATCACAGACAGCTTTTCCAATTATCTATTCCTAATTTGATCTATTCTCACTTCAGCAGATTTGAATTTACAATCTATGAGAAGATAGTCTATTATCTTATTTGTCTGCTCAATGCCTATTTGAAATTAGATGACGTGAACCAATTGATATTTTCATTCATGTTAATTTTGAAGTGACTGTGATAGAATTGAAAGCATCATTAAGTTATTAACATTGTTACCACAGGTAAAATCCAAATAAATACTTTCAGGCTAATGTGATGCTCATCAGTTTTACAACACACCCACTGATTACAATGATGAACAGTTCTACTATGTATTAAATGATTTAACTTAGATGATCGACATCATTTACAAAAAATGCCTTGACAATAAACACAGTGCAGTTCTATAACTTATCTAGCTGTTACTCTCTTACAATATGATTTGGTAACAGTATAAAGAAGTGATTTTAACATTGAAAAATATAATAATAAAACTTTTACTCTTCTCTGTAGGAAGTGCAAATACATGGTATTGGAATGCAGTAAAGAAGGTAAGTAACCTATATATAATACTTCCCACAGCATGGTACCTTAGGCAGGTGTCTTCTACAACAGCTCCAAGCTGATCAAAATCTTGTGAGTCATTACCATCATCATCATCATCATCATCATTATCATCATCATCATCAACATCATTATTATCATCATAATTTGACATCCGTTTTCCATGCTGGCATGGGTTGGGCAGTTTGACAGGAGCTGGCAAGCCAGCAATTTTGAACATGAAAAAAATGTTAATAAAAGTCATGAGTGTTGTGTTTTCTTATTTTTGTAAGTATGTCCTCAAGTATTAGACATATGGTATGCAAAAATGTACCCAAGGTTGTTGTTGCAAAGCTGATAAATAATCTTGTAGGTGTCTACCAAGTTACCAGATGTTGGAACTTTTATGTGTCCGTGCCCAAGGAAGCAAAATGTTCAGAGTATTGTAGATACCTGGCAACAGGTATTCATCTAGTAACAGGATTTTGATATGCTGGGCAAGATAGAGGTTCCACACCTGTGATGCAAACTCTACATGCAAACATTTCATCGACATATACAGCTTTAAATAGATAGCAGGAGAGTGTCCAACAAAGGTCTTACTGAGTGATGCTAAGACACATGCAGCTTTCTTGACAGTTTTAGAAATGTAGTTTGTCCAATGCAAATCATTGTTGACAATGATGTCCAAGTCACATTCACTAGCAGACTTCTTAGGATTGGTGTTGTTGAGGGAGAATGTAAAGCTTGGGTTTTCCCTCACAGAATGCATGGTGGTTCACTTGTCCACAGCCAGCTCGAGTTGCCAATCAGTAATCCATTGCTACATTGTGTCCAGATCTGATTGCTGGAAAGATCTCTAGCATACAAGATCTGTTCTTTTTTATCTCAAGGTACACTTTGATGTCATCTGCTTATTTCAACACTGTAATATTCTTCAAGTTGGCATCAGCATTGTTTAACGTTCACTTTCCATGCTAGCATGGGTTGGATGATTTGACTGAGGACTGGCAAACCAGATGGCTTTACCAGGCTCCAATCTTGATCTGGCAGAGTTTCTACAGCTGGATGCCCTTCCTAATGCCAACCACTCCGAGAGTGTAGTGGGTGCTTTTACATGCCACCGGCAAGAGGGCCAGTCAGGTGGTACTGGCAACAGCCACACTCAAATGGTGTTTTTTACATGCCACCTGTACAGGAGCCAGTCCAGTGGCACTGGCAATGACCTCGCTCAAATATTTTTTCACATGCCACCAGCACAAGTTCCAGTAAAGCGACGCTGGTAAAGTTCATGCTCAAATGGTGCTTTTTACGTGCCACCAGCACAGAAGCCAGTTAGCTGCTCTGGCAACGATCATGCTTGGATGGTGCTCTTAGCGCTCCACTAGCATAGATGCCAGTCATCGAATTTGATTTAGATTTCAGTTTCACTTGCCTCAACAGGTCTTCGCAAGCAGAGTTTAGTGTCCAATGAAGGAAAGGTACGCATAAGTGAGCTTGTGACACCCCGGGCATAGGCCACGAGATTATGGTCACATTTGGCTTGCTGGGTCTTCTCAAGCACAGCATATTTCCAAAAGTCTCGGTCACTAGTCATTGCCTCGGTGAAGCCTAATGTTCGAAGGTCATGCTTCACCACTTCATCCCAGGTCTTCCTGAGTCTACCTCTTCCACAGGTTCCCTCAACTGCTAGGGTGTGGCACTTTTTCACACAGCTATCCTCATCCATTCTCGCCACATGACCATACTGTCACAGTCGTCTCTCTTGCACACCACATCTGATGCTTCTTAGGTTCAACTCTTCTCTCAAGGTACTTACATTCTGTCAAGTATGCACACTGACATTACACATCCATCACATCATACTGGCTTCATTCCTTGTGAGCTTACGTATATCCTCAGCAGTCACAGCCCATGTTTCACTGCTATGTAGCATGGCTGTTTGTACACATGTGTCATACAGTCTGCCTTTTACTCTGAGCGAGAGGCCCTTTGTCACCAGCAGAGGTAAGATCTCTCTGAACTTTGCTCAGGCTTTTCTTATTCTAGCAGCTACACTTTAAGCTCACTCTCCTCCACTACTGACTTGGTCACCTAGGTAACAGAAGCTATCAACAACTTCTAGTTTTTCTCCCAGAAATATGGCGGAGGTTGTTCTCTGCACACTTTCAGTGTTTATTGCTCCTGAGCATCTGCCACATACAAAAACTATCTTCCCAATTAGCTTTCCTTTGATATTGCTGCACCTCTTATGTGTCCATAGCTTACACTGGGTACATCTTATAGAGTTTCTACCTACGCCTTTTCAACAGATCGAGCAGGGCCATCTACCTGAAGGGATTTGTGGTTTGCCTGCCTTCCTACTTATTAGGACTTTGGTTTTAGCTAGGTCAACTCTAAGGCCCTTCAATGCTAATCCTTATTTCCACACCTGAAACTTCTACTTGAGTTCTGATAGTGACTCAGCAATTAGAGCAAGGTCGTCAGTATAGAGGAGCTCCCAGGGGCATCCTGTCTTGAATTTCTCTATTATTGCCTGGAGGATATGATAAATAGTCTAAGAACTGAACCTTGGTTGACCCCTACCTCTACCTGGAATTCTTCACTGTACTCGTTGCCGATCCTCACCTTACTGACAGCGTCCCTGTACATGGCTTGCACAGCCCTCACTAACCATTCATCTATCCCTAGTTTCCTCATTGACCACTAGATAAGGGATCGGGGGACCCTGTCAAAAGCTTTCTCCATGTCAACAAAAGCCAGGTACAGAGGTTTATCTTTGGCTAGGTATTTCTCTTGCAGCTGTCTTACCAGGAATATAGCATCAGTGGTGCATTTCCTTGGCACAAACCCAAACTGCATCTCATCTAAACTAACTCTCTCCCTAATTAGTTGGGCTATGACCCTCTCCGTGATCTTCATTACCTGATCCAACAACTTGATACCTCTGTAGTTATTTGTATCTAAAGTGTCACCTTTACCTTTGTAGCAGTTGACTATAGTGCTGCTACACCAGTCATTGGGTATGACTCCTTTTTGTATCAGCTGGTTAACTATACGGGCGATTGGGTTATAGCTTACATTGCCAGATATTTTGAGCATTTCTGCAGTGATTCCTGATGGGCTGGGGGCTTTCCCTGTCTTCATACTCTTAATTGCTTTATCTACCAAAGTACTGTCAACTCGGATAGCTGGTCCCTCTGTTTGGTCGACATTCGGCAAACTCTCATTCTCCCATTCATTTTCTTTATTCAGCAACCTTTCATAGTGGCATCTCCAAACCTCTGTCTTTGCAGGCTTGTTTAGTGCAAGTGAGCCATCATCCATGTGAACACATTTCTCTCCTACAACATCACGATTCTCTCTTTCACACTGTCTTGCAACATGAAATACCTCAAGTCTTTGGTCCGCATGGCACAGAACATTGGCAAATTTTTTCTTATCTGCTTCCCCTCTGACTAAATAAACCTGCCTCCTAGCTTCCCTTCTGGCAGTCTGATACAATTCCCTGCTACCATCGTTCTTCCAGTCCTTCCAAGCCTGTTTCTTTTCTCTAGTAGCCCTGTCAACAACATTGTTCCACTACCATGTTATTTCTAAGACATTAATATATGCAACTAAAAATACAGGGGTCCAAGACTAGATCCTTGTGGTACTCCAGATGTCATCTCATAGGGTAAAGAATGATGCCCAAGAACTGTGATTACTTTTTTTGAACTGAGAATGAAGGACTTCAACCCGTTATAAAGATCATCTTACATACCCATTGCAAAGAGTTTTGCCATGAGTTGTTTGTTTGGCACAGAATTGAAGGCTTTAGCAAAGTCAAGATAGTTAATATCCAACCTATGAGTCAATAAATTGTAATAACATTTGGGTATTGGAAACACAGAGTGACTCTCAGCTTCACTTAATCATAGTTGACATGTTTAAGTGAAGTTGACAGTCTTTGTGCATTTCTGAATGGTTAACATATGTCTTCCACACTGCAACCCCTTTAGTTTTAGAACATGAACTCAGATCAAAATGCTTGCTATGCAAGTACATTTCTGTAATCTGTGTTGTTTTACTTCTATAAAAGTGCTGTAAGCCCTTTCATTATAGCCTATCATGTAGAGAGCTGCATTACTACTCACCTATACATAACTGCCAGTGATAATTCCTATTTTCTGATGCAGTTATTTATTTAAAATATCAAAAATTTCTTTATATTTTGTAGTGCCAAAACTTTAATCATTTTACTATTTAATTTTTATTAAAACCAATAACTGTGCTTTGTTGGTAGTTTCTGTTGACTAAACAACTCACAAAACAAAATTTGCATGCTTAAGCTTATCACGTCATATATTTTCCTTGATGACAATTACAAAATGCAACCGCAAATTATATCATTCAAGAGAGGATTTTATTAATTTCTTGTTTTGTGATTTTCAAGCATTGTCCTAAATAATCTTCCAACATACAAGCAAAAATAAAGGATTTTGCTAAAGCATGAGACTTCAAGTGCTTATATTTTAGATATTTCACAAGATGCAATTTAAGTCATTTTTCCTACTTTATTTGTTGTTCTGACAATCTTTCAAGAAATTGATCTTTTCCTTGAAAATGGAAATGTTTAGTTTTGAAATATCTATTTAACTTGTTAGGAAGCATAGATTTGTCATTTTATATCCAATTCATCTATCCATATAGAATGCAAAAACATGCATGGACACTTGATCTTTAGAAAGTTTTGTGGTTGGGGTAGAAAATGTAGGGAAATATAAAGGTCCTAAATATATTATAATTCTGAGAAGAAAGGCTTATGACAAAGCATTTCGTAGAGTCAGTGAAGTTTAGAGAGAGAAGTGCTATAGAAGAAGGTTACTTTAAGTGTAGACAATAAGTTGCAGATGCAGAACAATGACCAGTGCAGTACCTCAGAAGAAACAAGATACAGTGGATCAGTGATAAGTAACAGCTAATCAATAAGTGGATTGTTTTTAGTTGGGAGTAGAATGTAGTCTGAAAAGTATGTTATATAATATAGAGATTGATTTATTACAGTTGAATAGATAAGATGTTAGACCAAGCATATAAAATTTGTAATTTAGATTTAGTCTACACTCTTGTCAAAAATACTTTATTCTGCTTTACTTTTGTGAATCTATCAGAGAACAAATACCAGTTCAGTTTAAGGTTAAGAACCTGATGTAAGACATAAAATCTAACTTGACTCTTCATTCTAATTGCTCCAACAATTCGTGCTATTTTCCAATATTTTATAATCTTACAATCTACATGAAATAGAAAAGTTGTTGATAAAAGTTGCTTATGAAAAAATTTTATGTTGTGTTCTATTAGTAAAACTACCATTCTTTATGGAAGTATTAGTTTTCGGTTTTGTTTTGCTAGATAGTCTTTGTTATGTTATTGCTAATCAAAGATTTTTTGGTTTTAAGTTATTGTCTTGATTTTGTTCTTTGTTTTTATTATATTTTTGTGTGTTTTCAGTTTGTGGTACTCGAAAACGAGATTTGTTTGAACCCATCGTTCAGAATGGACATAATGCTTTACAAGGTGAATGGCCATGGGTTGTGGAGTTACTCAGAGGAACCAGATTTGTTTGCACTGCCTCATTGATCAGCAGATATTATGTGCTTACTGCAGCTCACTGTGTAGAGTAAGTACTTTCAGTATACTAATCTCATATGTATATGTGAGCAATATGGGTATTTTTGTATTGTGATCAAACTGCTTTATTCCCATATCAACACTTATTTATCTATTTAACCCTTTAGCATTTAAACTGGCCATATCCAGTCAAAATATTCTACCTGTTTTATGTTCAAACTGGCCAGACCCAGCCTCTCTCACCTTCCCTATAATGGCATTGTAAAAATAAACAATCACATCATTGAAATCTCAATGCTACAAGATAAAGCATGATTAATTCAAAACAATGTGAATAAATAAACACTACATTTGACAGATTAATCTGAATGCTAAAGAGTTAGTTAAAAGTTGAGCTAGTCATGGTTTGTTCAGCTGGCTGCTACATCACATTTACCATGTGCTCTTCATATATTGGCTGAATGAAAGTTTTTTTATTATATTTTATACAGAAGCTGAAGGCCATGTTGCATAAAGAAAATTTATAAACTTAAACTATTAACATAATAGTGTTCCTTTCTCCTACCTCTCATCACTATCACATCTCTCCGTTAAATACTCTTCTCTGTCTTGTCCTCTCACATTGTCTCTCTCTGCAACTAACCATTCCACAGTATAACATGCATACATACCCTAGCATATCAATATCATACATACTATATGATGGAAAGCTGGCAGATTCATTAGCAAAATACTTGGCAGCATTTCTTCCATCTTTATGTTCTGAGTTCAAATTCTGCTAAGGTTGACTTTGCTTTTCATCCTCTCAGGACCTATAAAATAAGTACCAGTTGAGTGCTGGTATTTATTTTCTACCCTGAAATTGCTGGCCTTGTGCCAAGATTTGAAATTAATATTATACACATACTGAAATGATCCAATATAATGTAATGTTCCCACATGAGAAGCAAATTCATGAAAATCTTGATACCAGACTCTGATTAACTTGGAATTTTAACATAAAATAGTTCTCAATGCAAGTCTAGAATGTTTAATCTTCAACACTTTTTGTAAAACAGCATAACACTCAGTATGAAATGAAATGTCTATACTCCAAAATGAGATAGCACATGAATCAGCAATCCTGAGAATATAAGGAAAGTTGAAAATATAGCACTCCTCTTTCAGATCAAAACTTTGATTTAAATTTTTGAACTTGCCCTCAGAATACTAGTCAAATAGTTAACTGTGATTATGATTCAAGATATTAATAACATCAAAATCTAGTATGTTTTTAAATGTTTGATTTTACATTATTTCAGATAAAAGATATAGAGACTGAGGCTGATGTGATTTTATTGTAAAAATTCACAAACTAAATCATTTGAGTAAAACTAAGATTAAAAGTATAGCTTTAAGAAGGGGCAAAGACAGACAGGTGAGGATTATATTTACCAGAGGGAAGTTGGCAATGGTGGGAGTAGAGGAAAAGGAATTCTATAGACAGATAATTTCTCACACACACATGTAAGTACTTTAACAGCTGTGTAGTAATTGTTAAAGTAGTGGTGACATCATTAGTAGGGATATTTGTTAATGAAGATGGAGATGATCAAAAGTGAAGGATTTTATTATTAAACTGCCTTTTTCTTTTCTATCATCAGTTACTTAGTGTATGTGCTCTAGTGCAATTCATTGTTGTCTGCTTAATCAAACCTTTTATATTCATTTATTATTATTCTGCTCCTGTCTAGCTATGTAACATTAATTATGGAACAAAATCAAAAACGTAAAATTTATGGTATTCATATGAGAAATTTATTCCGTTGAGGTCAACTTTGCCTTTCATCTTTTCAGGGTCAATAAATCAAGTACCAGTTGCATACTGGGTGAATCCAATTGACTCGCCTCCTCCCACCAAATTTTAGGCCTTGTACCTATAGTAGAAGGGTTTAGTCATAAGAGAAATGACTGATAAACTATGGATGGAAATTGAAGACATAACCTATTAGAAATACAATATCAGTCACAATTATACATTTTGTGAAATCTTTCCATCTATAACATAACTTCTGAATTGATTCACAACTCTCTCTCTCCCTCTCCCTCTCTGTATGTATAATGACATTCTCAAATACAAATAGTGTAAAGAAGGAAGAGGTAGAGGTTCATGTATGTCACCTACTATTACCAAAATAACCGTTGCTTTGTGCTAAAAATAAACATTATAAGTGCACGTAAGGTGCAATGTCACATGGTAGTAAAACATTAGCACTGAATGGGAAAGATCTGAGTGAAAGACTTTTCTGTGATGTCTCTGGATAGTATCTATAGAAGATGAAAGCTGATAAAGATACAAGAAATAAGGTGCTTAAAACTCAGGATGCTAGATTAAAACTAATACAGTAATACCTCACTTTACAAAGATCCACTTTACGAGACCCTGCGTTTATGAGTTTTATTTTTGGATGGTGAGCTGACATTTTTCAAGCACAAGATCCAAATTTTGCACAAATTATAGAGAGCAAAAAAAACTTCCAAGCAAACAATTCTAGACTTGTTTTTAAAAAAAAAATCTACAAGTCCATCTATCAGTGCTTTGTGAGTTGGTGATTGGGTCTACAACTGATGGTGTGTGCAAGTCTAGTGCAAGTGAAAGTGATTCAGAAAACGATTATAATAATATTTTTGTTGTAAATGATTTTGACATTCTTTTTCCCTTACATAAATTATTCTTTACATTCTGCTGTTGTTTAATTGCTATTTATTTATGAGTATTATAAATTTTTTAGGTAAAATATTTTCCTGGGAATGAAATACAATTTATAAGATTGCTACTATGATAAATTATTGCTCTACTTTACAAGTTTTCATTTCACAAGCGATCTCTTGGAACAAATTAACTCATATATCAAGGAATTACTGTAATAATGTAATTTACTGCAATTCCATCCAAACCATCAATCATGAAAATGCTGTGAAAATAATGGTAATTGTGATCAACATATATTATGATTATATGTTAATGAGATATTATTCTTTCTTTTTATCTCAGGTTTTCTTCTAACTCCTGGAGTCTTGCATGCATAGTGGGCTTGCCATCTGCAGCCTATGGTACCATGCTATCTGTTCTTTTCGATTATCTAATACTTTCCTGATTATTCTGGCTGTGCCAAGGAGGCAAACCTTTTGTAACAGTTCTGTTGGCCACTCTATTCCGATTTCCTCTATATTCTTCTTGAATCCTTCTGATACTGTCCCCTAAGACCCAACAATATCTTCACCTTCATTTTCCAAAGTCGGGCTATTTCATATATAAGAGGATTGTATATACATATATACCTATTTTGTTTTTCTTTTTTGCCTTCTTTCTGATGGGTTATAGGGGAAGGCAGTATCAACTATATAGTACATATGGTACTATTTGTTATGCTCTAGCACCTGATATGTTTGGTCTGGGAAATCCCAGAGGATTTTGCAGGTCTCCAACTCTGCCACTCTCTGCAGTTTGTTCTCATACCACATCATGCCTCTCTCTAGTCCCCACTTTTCACATAGTTCCCACTGTAGCACTTTTGCTATCTGATCGTGTCATCACAACTTGTAGTGGTTTGGGGCAAGTCTAGGGCATTCATTCATATGAGCAATGGTTTCATCCACTCTATTACAGATGTAGCACAGTAGAGACATTTGCTCATTCCTAAGGCTGACCCTCCAGTTCATGACCAAAGTTTAGTCTTGCATGCCAGTATAGTGCTTTTGGTCTCTTTTTTTCAGTGTTCCTTTTTTCAGCCAATCCCACCTATGTTTTCCAGCAACCTCACTTGTGGCTACATGGTATTGATTGTGTCGTCCCTTGTTGTGTAATGCTTCTTCATGTCCTTTTTGTACTTCTTGCTTTGTTTTTCTCTTTTCCTCTGCTTTCTTAACTGATACCCGCAAGGTTCCTTACTTTTGGATAGGTATCTCATTAAACTCTTGAGTTTGATACATACGCAGTCTTCCACACTAATTATCAGTCCCATTCTTCCCTTTGCTCTCTTCCTGTATAGGCAATCAGTGCCTGCATGTGGTTGATAGGTTCCATGCATCATTAGGAGCTTTCTTGTCTTCCTGACCAGCACCTTTAGCTCTTCCTTGGTCCACTTCAGAATTCCAGTGCCTTAACAAACATTATGACTGTGCATGAGTTTGTGCATGAGTTATGACTGTGCATGAGTTATGACTGTGCATGAGCCAAAATTATGTTTCTGGGATTCAACTTTGAAGCCAATATTTTTCTCACTCACTGCAGGTACTCTTTCTTTGTCTTTTCTTTCATACCATTGTGTTTAATTCCATCTGTCTCAAGTATTCCCGGGTACTTATAACCAGATTCAAGTTCAAATACCTTCATTATTTCACTAATTGACATATATATATATGCCTTCTGCTCTGACAAACTTTTTTCACCATCATACCACATTTTGCAAGTCCAAACTCCTTCTTGGTATTATTTGAGAAAACCTTCACTGACTGGTCTAGGCTGTCCAGTTCTGCCTCAGTTATTGTGAACAACTTCCAGTCATCCACGAATAGCAAGTGGTTCAGTTTTCTCTTACTGCTTCTCAGATCATACCCCAACTAAGTCTTCTGTGGTATTTCAATCAAGGGGATCATTCCCAGCACAAAGATCAGCAGGAACACACTATCCCTCTGGAAGATTCCTCTCTTTATTTGCTTCTCTTCTAATACCAGATTCCTTGCTGTCAATTCAGTTCTCCAACATTTCACACTGTTCCATATAAGGCTTCTCATGTTTTCTGCTACTCCATACATTTCCATTGTTCTTGTTATGCAGGAGTGTGATATCATATCATGTACCTCACGATAGTCAACCCATTCCATGCTCAGGTTTGTGTGTCTTCTCTTGCAGTTTCTAATAATTAGATCTTTTTGTTCCCCAGCTCCTATTTCAGCACCCTTCCTGCTCAATAGGTAGCAGCCCACTTTCTTTCCAAGTATCTATACAGTTCATCAGCCAAAGTACCTGGCAATAGTTTCCACACTAGCAGAACACACATTATCGGTCAGAAGTTGGATGCAATATTACCCTTTTAAAGATCCTTGGTACATAACAATGTCTTTTCTTTCATCATCCAACTGGGCACTACGCCTTCCTACAAGCACTCATCTAGCTGTCGCACTTTCCTATTATGGAGCCCTCTCAGGTTCTTCATCTAATAACCTTGGACACCTTCCAGTCCTGGACTCTTCTAATGTAGGACTTTCCTTAATTGCTTTTTTTAATCATTTCTGTAGTTATTTTTATAGTGTCTTGGCCTTCTATATTTCTTAACCTCTCTTGGATTTCATGCAGTCATTCCACTTCATCATTATGCTTTACAGATTGGTCCTAGATCCCTCCCCAGAATTCCCTGCTTTTGTCTGCACCTGGTATCATTGTTATACGTAACTGCCAATCTAGTTCCTAAAACAAATTCTTCTGATTTGCTTTGAACAATCTGTTTTGCCTGAATTGTTTTGTTCTACTGTCATATCTTTCCAGTATTGCTTTGATTGCTACTACTCTTTGTTTCAATTCTTCCAATATCACATCATACCCTTTATCTCTTATTCCACATTTTCTTTTCAGTCTTATTCTTATGTTTTCATTCTGTAATTCCCATTATTATTATTATTACTATTATGAAAGCTTCTCAGATAGGTCTTAATTACGGATTATTCTTTACTGGAAAGCAGGCAACAACAAATCACCAAAGGTTTCAAGTAGTGCCTTCTCTTGTGAATCAAAGAGACAATACTCTCCTCAGAATGCAAGCTGTACCCAACAGTGCTGTCTTTTGGATTACTGCTAGCCTGACAACAGGTCCAGTATTCTTAATATATTTTTCAAAGCCCTTGGAAACTGCTCCTAATACTCCAATTACCACTGGTGTCACCAGTTACTTTCCTCATGCCTCATAACTCTCATATCTTGTTCCTCAGTAGCTGGTATTTCTCAATCTTTTCTGTTTCTTTACATTTCACCCTCAAATTGCCTGGTATTGCAACATCTATTATTTTTACTTCTTTTCCATCTATGGATGAGCACAATATCTGGTCATGTCGCCTCTATGACTTGGTCACACTGCATATTAAAATCCCAGAGTATTTTGTAATGTTCGTTTTCCATTACTCCCTCTGGCTTCTGTCCATACCATTGTTCGGCTTTCTCAAGGTTTGCTTTACCACACAACAGCCAGTGAACATATCCAGCTACATTGTCGCATCTCCTTTTTTATTTGCATTGTGCGAGCTTGCAACACTCACTAACAATATGGCCTATACTTTCTCCCTTCTCAGTGCACATCCTACACTGTGGTGAGTCAGTGCATTTATCAATGTAATATTTGGAGTAGTTTCTTCTGAGAGCTTGTTCTTGAGCACTGCACACTAATGCCCTTTTAAGTCTCCTTTCTGCAGCCATTGCCAGGTTCTATTCCAATCAATCTCATTTTTATTCTTCAGGAACTGACTGTGCATTTTCTTGTCATGCCAAATTTTCTTCATCTGCTCCCTCTGGTCTTTCTTAAATTGTATGGGATCTACAGCTTTGTTCACTTTTAAGGTTCCCTGCATTTTCACTGCTTCAATCATTTCTTCCTTACTCCCCTTGACATACCAAGCCAGGCTATTCTCTTCTTCCATTACACGACCTTCACAACACACTAATCCCTGTACCCACTCTCTCCTCTTTACATACAATCTTGACACATCACTCTTGGGATGTAGTTCTTTGTTCATTTTCATTAGTTTACATGTTCTCCGGTCTATCTCTTGTAATTCGTGCTTCTTCCAAGATACTATTCCTGCCTCATATCTCATCAAGGCAACAGCCCACATGTTAATTGCTCTAATCTTATAGTGGCCATTTAGCTTCAATTGGAGCACAAGCCAATTCTCTGCAAATACTCTTTCCTGAACATTTCTTTCATCTTGTGTTCATTCATCTTATCTCTTTCAGTGATGCCCAGGTACTTATATCCTTCCTCTCTGAATTCCATTTACTTTCACCACTTTCCAGCTTGATCCCTTGGCTTTTACTGATTTTCCCCCTTTTGAGAATCATTCACCACATTTCTTGATCACAAATTCCATGCCAATATCTTTGCTAATCATCTGCACAGTTGCCGTCAAACTCTCAATTTCTTTCTCAGCCTTAGCAAATAGCTTTAGGTCATCCATAAACCACAATCTGTTTACTTTCACCCTGCCCAGCATGTACCCCACACGTATCTTTCTTAAAACACTCGTTAGTGGCAGTATACAGACAACAAATAGGAGAGGCAATAGACTGTTGCTTTGAAAGATTCCTCTTTTGATATTTACCCCTCCCAGCTTATCTCCCCATCCTGAGTTCAGTTCGCCATGTTGTCATTGTGTGAGATATTGTGTGAGACCTTAAGAAGTTTAAGGCATTCAATAATCCACGAGTGTAGGACCATGTCATATGCTTTCCTGTAGTCCACCCATGCCATCATCAAATTTTTGCACCTCCTCTTGCAATCAGCCAGGATAGTCTTATCGATTCATAATTGATCTTCTGTTCCTCTGCTCTTACGTCTACACCCTTTTTGTTCAACTGGTAGTATATCATTCTCATCCAGATACTTATAGATGCTGTTTGACATGATGCCTATCATCAGTTTCCCCAACAGTGGCAAACACGATATTGGTTGGAAATTTCCAACTGCATTCCCTTTACTTGAGTCCTTCTGGCATACTAGCATTCTTCCTTTTGTCATCCAGCACAGTACTTGACTGTCAGTATTCAGTATTTTGTCCAGCTGCCTCACAATTCTCCTGTGGAGAGTTGTCAAGTTTTTTACTATCATTATTATTATTTTTGTTTTTATTATTATTATTACTGTTGTTGTTGTTGCTGCTGCTGCTGCTGCTGCTGTTGTTGTTGTTGTTGTTATTGTTGAGGAGGAGGAGGAGGAGGAGGAGGCAACAAGCTGGCAGAATCATTAGTGTGCCAGTATATCAGAGTTGAATTCTTTGATAATATTCATATTCTTCTAATTCTTTGTTGTTTTTGGCAAACAATTTTAAATCATCCATATAGAGTAGATGATTAATTTTCTGGTTGCATGGATAATGAGAACAGAGTAAGACAGAATGGTAATGGTGATAATGAGTCACCTTGAAAGATACCACGGGTGATATTGATGTCTGGTGAGGTGGTATATCCTTGTGTATGGTTTAAAATGAGGGTGGTTCTCCATGAATTCATGATTACTTTTAAAATTATTATTATTATTATTATTCTATGTTTGACTTTTGCTTTATGTCTGTACAAGTTGGCTCCAAGTCTCACCAAGAAACCTCAAGAGACAACAGGTTGGAAGTTCTGTGCCATATATTTGGGGTTTTTTTTTTTTTTGGTGTTGTACTAGTGAGTGTCTAATACATAAAAATAAAAAAAAATAAAATAAAATAAAAAGATAAAAAAAAATAAATTAATAAAAAAAAGTTTGTTTTAAACCTTGGGATTACATAGAGAGTATTTTGCGTCGGATATGAGCAGTTCCCATGAGCACTATCTTTTGAATTTCTGCGATTTTGGGGTTTCCTGGTATCTGAGTTAGGTAGCAATCAGTCCCTTTCGCTATCATTCCCAGGGCACCTATGACAACAGGTATTGTTTTAGTCTTCAGCTTCCACACTTTGCTGATTTCTATTTCAAGATCTTTATATTTGCTCAGTTTTTGGTAGGTCTTGACAGATACATTTATATCGATTGGGACAGTCATATCAATGAGGAGGCATGTTCTTTGTCTGAAGTCTTTCAATATAATGTCTGGCCTATTTGCATCTATCTTCCTGTCAGTTTGAATGGTGAAGTTCCAGAGGAGTGAGATGTGGTCATTTTCAAGCACAGGAGGTGGATTGTGTTCCCACCAGTTTTTTTCATGGGGCAAATCCAGGTTTTTGCAAATTACCTAGTGAATATATTGTGCAGCTCTATCATGCCTACTGAGGTACTCTGTAGGCGCTAAAAGACTGCATTTGGAGACAACATGGTCAATGGTTTCAATTTGTTGTTGGCATACACGACATGTTGGGCTACTGCCGTTCTTTAATATGTTGGCCTGGTAGTTTCTTGTTGGTAGGCATTGATCTTGAGCTGCTATGATAAACCCCTCTGTTTCAGATTTTAAGCCAGAGGCCATTAGCCATTGATGAGTCAGGGCTTTGTCGATATCTGCATTATTCACTCTTTGGGTATTTGCCATAGAGAGGTTTTTCTTGCCATTTATTATTCAGAATATCTAAGGCCGCAGTTTTGGCACGGGTTTTCATGCGCCTAGCTTTTTCTGTGCTTGTTTCTTGTATAACTATCTCTAATTCCGAAATTGGTTGTATTCGGAATTCACTTAGATATTCCTTTGCCTGTTTTGTGACTGAGTATGATGCTTTCTTGTTTTCATGTTTTGAGACAAGTTTTAACATCCAGTCCTCAGAGTTTTTCAGGTATTATTATTATTATTATTATTATTATTATTATTATTATTATTATTATTATTATTAGCATTATTATAACAATGTTTTTCTCTCTTTCTTTTATCAGAAACAACTATTACGGATATTCAGTAAGAACTGGATCTATAAAAAGAGGTGAAGGAAAACTTTATAAGGTGACTCAAGTCTTAATACATGACGAGTATGGGCATTTTATAAAAGGTTATGATTTGGCACTTCTTTATATAGAAAGTGGAATTATATTGACAGATGATGTGCAACCAATTTGTCTTCCAGAAAAACCTGCCTCCATAGATAAAGTCTACTATGTGACTGGTTGGGGTCGAAATGAAAAAGGTAAGAAAATAAATAATTTCTATTTTTTAATATTCTTTTACCCAATTGTTTCATGTTATTGGTGTGTATGTGTATGAGTATGTTTTGTGTGTGTGTATTTTATGCATGTGTATTTATTGTGTGTACTGTATTGTGTGTGTGTGAGTTTCAGTGTATGTGGATGTGAATGCATGTGTCTGTAAGCACTGGCATAGCTGTCTGGTTAGAGGTTTGCTTTGTAACCACATGGTTTCAGGTTCACTCCTATTGCATGGCACCTTGAACAATTGTCTCTTACCAATCCATGGTGCATGAACTTGGAAGATGGAACCTGTGCAGAAGTCTGCTGTCTATCACTTTGCAACCAAATGGTTCTGAGTTCAATATCACCTTGCAACACCTTGAGCAAGTATATTCTTTTGTAACCTCAAACTGCCAATGCCTTGTAAATTGGTTTGATACATGACAATTGAACAAACCCCATCATATATGTATCTTATATATAAATGGCAATTTCTGTCTTTTTGTCCATCTGTCTGTTATCATCTTACTGCCTAACCAGTGAACCAATTTTCATGAAACTTTGCACACATGTTAAACTAGCATCCATTTCAATAATAGGCTAATTGGATTTCAATAAAAATCTATGTGACCCCTAGTGGGGTTGAGAAAATTATACGATAAAATAAGAAGGGTGCAAAGAGTATTAGTATGAGAGAAATGTAGTAGCAGAAGTGAGTGTGACTAATATCAGGGAAGGAGAGAACAACGTTATGTAAACGATAAATATGAGTGCCAATGGGATGGTAACGTTAATACAGCTGTCATATACATACTGTATACATACTTACATACTTTAGTAAATACATAGATATATGCACACACACATGCAAGTAAGTAACTTTCAAAATGCCGAGGAAGGGAGAGAAAAGTGGGTGTGAGGAATACGTAGCTTGAAGAAGAGAGATGGTAGGTAGCTTTCTGCTGTCCATCACAAAAAGCATTCAAACAGAGACACACATATACATACGTACATACATACATACATGTCTACTATACAACATTTTAAATTCGTGCTTACCTGTGTGTACGTTTGTAAATGTGTGTGTGTGAGAGTGTGTGTGTGAGGGGTGTCACGTCCTATAACAATCTGTCTTTCTACTTTTGTAGTGTCATCCCTGTTGCTGTCACATTGGGAAATTTTTAAATTACGTCAAAATTTTAAAATTTTGCTTATTGGAATAATTTTCCTCGTTAAATCCGATTTTCTTCCAGAAAAATTGCAAAAAAAAATGTTACTGGGGTTTAAAGTTTAATCTATTTTACCTAATCAGAAAACAAGATTTTGAAGCTGACATTTTCTGCATGATAGCTGTCTATCACAAAATGAAAGCAAAATTATTAGGAGAAGAAATTTTTATTAAACAAACGATAGCAATGCATCACGAGGACCAAAGTTTTAATAAGTTTTAATGAATAAAGTCATGTGAAACGGTTGAACAGACATGTAAATAACTTATAATGGAAAATCCTCAACGAAGTTTTTTGCAAAAAATTGCACAAATCTGTTTTGATGAGAGGCTTATCCGTAGGGGAAGGCATGGTTTTACATGGAATGAACAAAAATTATTTAAGACATTCAGTTGTAAAAAGTTCCCAGCAACAACAGGATAATCAGCTGTATATATATATATATATATATATATATATATATATATATATATATATATATATATATATATATATATATATATATATATATATATATATATATATATATATATATATATATATATATATATATATATATATATATATATATATATATATATATATATATATATATATGTATATATATGTGTGTGTATATATATATATATTTGCATGTGTGTGTGTGTGGTGCAAGTGTATGGTTATGTTTCGTTGTTTTAGTACTGCATGCTAAATGTAAATGATCAGCAACATTATGCTCCCATTATAATTACCATTTGTTTGTAATTTTCCTAGGAAATAAATCTGGACGTTATGTTATTCATGCTCAAAGAATTAAGGAAAATTTTACTTAGAAATAAGTGTGGCTTGGCATCAGGTAGAGAATCTAGTCAAAGTAAATCTGCTTCAACAAATTGTTTTGTGACCCAGCAAATATAGCAAAATGGACATAAAGAGCATGTGTGTATGTGTATGTATGTATGTATGTATGTATGTATGTATGTATGTATGTATGTATGTATGTATGTATGTATGTATGTATGTACAGAGTGCATTAGTTTTTGCTGTCATTTGTATGACTAGAAAAAGGCACACAGCTCATAAAAGAGAAGCTGTATTTGAAAACGAATTGGTACAAATAATCTTGAGAATCCTTTTACCAAATTTGTTTAATGAATGTACTATTAGCATCAATGACTGCTTCAAAATGGGATTGGCAGCAATGACATGCCCAAATCAGATGATTTTTATCAATTTTTGACATAGTGCTGGTTATGGCAGACTTGAGAGATTGTATGGTGTTGTGAGGGGTGTTGATGACCTCTTTCAACAGCCCAGGTATATAATAGTCAAGTGGATTGAGGTCTGGTGAGCTAGGAAGTCATGTGTCAAGAACATGGTCTTGGAGATTGTCGTACAACACTTGAGTTGACCTAGCTTTATGAGACAGCATAGAGTCTTGTT
This sequence comes from Octopus sinensis, assembly GCF_006345805.1. Lineage (NCBI taxonomy): Eukaryota > Metazoa > Mollusca > Cephalopoda > Octopoda > Octopodidae > Octopus > Octopus sinensis. Next base: position 74,685,429 of record NC_042999.1, on the reverse strand, counting down.
GAAAGATGTATAGTTTTCCATTGCATACTTTGTCTTTCCAGGGCAGCACAAATTCCTTCAGTGCCTCTGGGGAAACAGTGTCATTGACTCTTAAGCCCTGTGAGAAAAAATGAGGAAGCATGACATCTCCCTCATCGCTGAGGATTCCCAGATCTATCAGAGTTGCTGAGAGTTTAGTATGCATCACCACTAGACCTCATTTGGGTCTCTGCATAATCTTACATTCATTTGGTTTACCTTTTGATCTTGACCAAAGTTTTTCACATCAAAGAAAAACCAAAGCATTCCAGCCTTTTGGTGTTTTAACTTAGTAAGCAAGTGCTTTACACAAATAGAGCATTTCTCTTCTGTCCTTTCTGACATAATCTGGCCCCCTCTGCATCACATACGACTTGTGCCAGATTTGGTGACGCATTCTTAAAACTTGAGGACCTTTGCAATGGCTCTAACTTTCCGGAGTTTTTGTATGAATTATCTTTTGGGCTGTTTGTACAAAGTTATGTGTTCTGATGGTATTAGGGTCCTGTACATAAATTTTGCATTTAGCTGTTGATGTTAGATCCCCATCAACAGATTTCAGCTCCTTTCAACTTTGACAATGAAGAATCAGGCAACTCTCAGGAAGCAGGCTATCTCTAAAAAACTACACTTGGCTTTTAGGGCAATGAGTACAGTGTGCCTGTTCATTCGCTGAGACAGCCTGATATCTGACATTATTCATCTGAAAAAGTTTAAAAATTATTTAGAAGAAAATTTCAGCTCTTCAAAGAAGTGTTCTCAAAAAACTAACGCACTCTTATATATGTATGTATATATATATATATATATATATATATATATATATATATATATATATATATATATGTGTGTGTGTGTGTGTATGCATATATACATGCGTATATGTATATATATATACATGTATATATATATATATATACATGCATATATATGTATATATATATGTATATATATATACATGCATATATATGTATGTATATATATATATATATGTATATATATATATACATATATATATATATATATATATATACATATATATATATATATACATATATATATATATACATATATATATATATATATATATATATATATATATATATATATATATATACATATATATATATATATATATATATATACATATATATATATATATGTGTGTATATGTATATGTATATATATATATATATATATATATATATATATATATATATATATATATATATATGCGTGTGTGGGCACAGGACGTCATGAAATGTGTACGACAAAAAAGTACGAAGCACGAGTACATGGAACATGAACTATTCTTTTGAACAACGAACGACACAAATGGAAAACAAAACAAACAACATAAAGAACGACCCTTTATCAGTTGTTGGCTGTTTTTCTAGTCCCGTTCTTCAAGCATTTAACAACAATATACGCTTTCGATAAAATAGTTGCTCCTGCAAAGCAAATTAAATAAAATTTGGATTGTAACAAAAAGGAGGAAGGAAATTTCGATTATCCCCACATGGTGAATTCTAATGCAAAAAATGTAAATATAAAGTAAAAGAAGGAAAATGCACATAGTTTTAGTATATTTTGTATGTGAAAGATATTGTGTTTGTTGACTAGTTTCGCTTTCGCAAACCATGACATTGAAATTATTGTAATTTCGAATTTTCTTTAGACTTTCGTCCATCTGTACGGAGAAGCTTGTGAATGAATGATTCAACAAGTAGAATAATCTAAGGGGAAGTAATTGGTGATCGTTATTATTCGGGACAGGGGAAGTAATTGCTCATCTTTCTGGGAGGGAATAAATAAATATATATAGCAAAAGCTCAAAAGCTAAAGTAGCGGGATCAAATATGTACAGTGATGGGTATGTGATCATGAATTAAAATATATCTGTTATGTAATCATCACAACAAACATGAACAATTAACGTTGCCCATTGTTTCCCTTGATACAAGGACAATCAGTAAGTTTCCCGCCACAACAGATACCTTGTACGACAACGCGCAGTCTAATAAAGTATCTCGTATCGTTAACACGTTTTTTCAGTCTCTCTCACTTTCTTAATCTTTCATACTAAGTACTCACTACTTCCTTTAATACTCAATACATTAGATATATATAACAACAACATGGTGTCAGAATACTAAAAGAACCCAACATACAGAAACCAAAAGAAAAAAGAAGTTGAAATCATACTTCAAAGACGAAATGGAAAATTTACCGCATCCAAACGACCTAGACTTTAATCAGGAAAATCTAGCCGCAGCATGGAAAAAGTGGAAAAAAGAATTCAATCTCTTTTTGATAGCAACAGAAAGTGACATAAAGCCAGACAAAGTAAAAACTTCAATGTTTTTAACTTGCATCGGTTCCAAAGGCCGAGACATCCATTCCACTCTGGATTTCGATTCACCCGACGAAGAAATGAACCTTCAAACAGTAATCGAAAAATTCGATACATATTGTGAACCCAGGAAAAACATAACTTTCCTGAGACACAAATTCTTCACATGTGAACAAGCGGAACATCAAAAATTCGATGAGTACGTGGTAGAGTTGCGCCAAAAGGCACAACAGTGCGAATTCGGCAACCTCACAGACAGTCGCACCAGAGATATTCTGATATGTGGAATCAGAGACATGAGACTAAGAGAAAGATTATTGAGAGAATCAAATTTAGACTTACAAAAAACAATTCAAGCAGGTCAGAGTGCAGAGCAGACACGACTCTAATCAAGGATGCTGAATGCCACATCCGAAACAAGAGATAACGAAATCTCGAGGGTATATAGTCAACACGACAGAAAAGGCGCCAAAACTCAAATAACTCGCCATATGCAATCCAGACATCAAAACAAACAAGGCGGAAGTGACAGAAAGCCCGCGAAGTTTCAAGCGCCAAATCAACACTACGTCACTAACTGTCACTATTGTGGTTATAATCACCAAAGAAAAAAGTGCCCAGCATTTCACAAGACATGTGAAAAATGCAAGAAAAAAGGACACTATGCAAAAATGTGCAAATCAAGAAAATTTGTACATAAAGTAGAGACACATACCGACGATGAATCAGATGACGATACACATGCACTCGAAATGATCACTTCAAATAATTCTCGCGTGCACAAAATCGAAAAGTTCAAGACTCCAAAAGACATTTGGACGGTCGAACTAAAAGTGAATAACTCGAATGTAACATTCAAAATTGATACTGGAGCAGACGTAACCGTACTGCCATTCAGAGAATATAAAACTATAATTCCAAAACCACAACTGCAAAAAACCTCAACTCGATTATCAGCTTACAATAACACAGCTATAAAAGTGCTAGGAAAATGCACAGCAGTCATTAAATACAAAGAATTATCAAAACAAATAAAATTCATTGTTGCAAAAACAAACTCGCACGCAGTTATAGATGCAAAGACAGCTAAAGATCTGAACCTAATTCAGAGAATTTCAAAAATAAATTCGTCGAACACAAACGACATAATAGAAAAATGTGAAGAATCAGTTGTTGCAGATACACTATCACGTGCATACCTTGAGCAAAATACTCCAGAAGTATCAAACGAAGATATGAAATCGCACATATATGCAGTAATAAAAAAATTACCCCATAACCGACACTAAATTAAACGAGTATAAAGAAGCCACTGCAGACGACCCGTCACTACAGACACTCATCACATATACAAGAACAGAATGGCCCCCAAAAGGCAAAATACCAATAAACATCAAACCATTCGTTTCCGTTCGGGATGAAATATCAATCGTCAATGGTCTCGTTCTAAAAGGTTCAAGAATAATTGTACCTAAGTCATTACGTAGAGAAGCTCTACAGGAAATACATACCGGACACATGGGCATCGAAAAATGCATAGAGAGAGCCAAGGAATGTATATACTGGCCTGGCATTAACGCTCAAATCAAAGACAATGATTAACACATGCTCATACTGCATCGACTACAAAAACCAACAACCAGCCGAACCACTAATAAATCATGAAATACCTACTACACCATGGACCAAAGTGGGTATAGACGTATTTCACCTGTCTGGAAATTCGTATGTGACAATCATTGACTATACAACAATATTTTTTGATCTACACGAAATAAATGATTGCCAGTCAAAAACCGTAATCAAAAAATTAAAAGAAACTTTTGCTAAATTCGGAATTCCGCAAACAGTTGTAAGTGACAACGGTCCAGAATTCAATTCGGCTGAATTCAAAAAAATTGCAAAAAATTGGCATTTTCATCACACGAAGACAAGCCCGCATTATCATCAAGCGAATGGCATGGTTGAGAGAAATATACAGACAATAAAAAAGACGCTAAAAAAGGCATTCAAAAGTGGCGATGAACCTCAATTAGCGCTCTTAGCATGACGCACGACTAAATTACAAAATGGTGCACCATCCCCTGCAAATCAAATAATGAATAGAACATTGCGAACAAATCTCCCAAACATACTACACGACAAAATTGGTATCAGACCTCACGAAAAGAAGAAATCAAACATTACAACAGAACTCCCAGAGTTAAAACCACACGACACGGTTAGAATTAAGTTTAACAACAATTGGTTTAGAAGGGGCAAAATAATTAAAAAACTAGAGCAACCTCGTTCATACTTAGTAATAACAGAGGAAGGTAATACAGTCAAACGAAATAGACAACATATTCTTAAAACAAACGAACACGTTCGCATAACAGAAGAATTAGATTATGAAAATATATTTCCAAAGTCAACAAACACGCATGAAAAAACAAAAACAGCACAACTACAGAATTCAACACTACAAAATAATAAAACCACAAAAAGTGGACGACGAATAATTATTCCCTGTAGATACAGATAAAAAAAAATTTTTTTTAAGGGGGGAGATGTTATGTAATCATCACAACAAACATGAACAATTAACGTTGCCCATTGTCTCCCTTGATACAAGGACAATCAATAAGTTTCCCGCCACAACAGATACCTTGTACAACAACGCGCAGTCTAATAAAGTATCTCGTATCGTTAACACGTTTTTTCAGTCTCTCTCACTTTTTTAATCTTTCATACTAAATACTCACTACTTCCTTTAATACTCAATACATTAGATATATATAACAACAACAATATCCTACGATCAAAGTTGGTTATGCGTTCATATTTAGACATGTTCTAAATTTTCTTTATTGAAATGTTCTTGTAGAGAAGTTGTTTCTTTGCAATGGTAGGTGGGGAAAAACTGTGAAGTTTGGTTGGATATTATCTGCACATCTCTCTATGTGTTCACTTAATCTAGCTACTGTCTATTTGGATTGCTGGCCCTTCTATTGGATCCACAATAGTCAGATTCTCCTTCTCTCATACATATATATATATATGTGTGTGTGTGTGTGTGTGTGTGTGTGTGTGTGTACACCGGTTTGACGGTTTGACTGTGGTCTGACAAGCCAGGAGGCTACATGAGGTTCCATGCTGATCTGGCAAGATTTCTACAGCTGGATGCCCTTCCTAAGGCCACCATGCCCTTATATATAAATTAATTTTTCAGCATTTAAATTTTAGATGCATTGAGAATTATATTCCAAGTATTACAGAAATATATGTTTTCCTTTCAGTTTTCTTTGTCTTGAACAATTAAATTAAATTTAAAATGTTATGGTGAATATTTTTCTTTTTGTTTTCATTTAATTTCTAGATGAAAGTGTATATACTTTACAAGAAATCAAAAATGAAATTGTAGAGTATCAAAACTGCAGAAAGTATTTCTCAGCCATCACGAAGGCTGTAATATGTGGCAATAATAAAGAGTTTTATTCACCAATCTGTTTTGTAAGTATTTTTCTATTCTCTCATACAACTTCTATTACAGAAGGAATTAAGTAGTTTCTACTGGACCTTCTTAATTCTAATGCACAAATGTAGAGTTGATGCTGTAAGCAATAGGATCACATGCGGTCGTATCGTGTAGGAAATACGATCGCACGTGGTTCTACTCTTAACGAATTATTACAAGCCATAAATACATGCAGTAACAATAGAACATAAGTGAATTGACAAGTCTTGCTGTTGAGATATAAATATTGTTTATTTTACAATTGTGTCAACGTTAGGAGTTTGTAAGCGTTCGCATGTCTTGTGTCTGTGTGTTCATGTGTGTGGCAGGACAATCAGGGTGAATGCGGCTGGCATAGAAGGTACATGATGGTGGCGACGGGGAAGATAGTAGGCTTTCTATGATTGTGTACATTAACGTAGCCGGTAGTAGCCAGAACAATCGTATATCGCTTGGTTGAGTAACGCTGTGGCCTAAAGTTAGTTCTTAGAAGAACTGGAACTAAAAGACGAAAAGTGTCTGAAAACACTCCTTTATATACCGGTTGGTTGGCTCAAACGAGCCTCAAAAACGGAATCTTAACCAAAGGCCGTGATTGGTTATTTCGGGACAGTGGCGCGAAATAAGTAGAGACAAATCGCGTCACGTGTCAACCAATCAGGTTAGTGTTTACAACAGGAGCTAGTTGGCCGAAGATGGCTGTAACCTCAAACGAGATCATTTCTTGCCTTGCCTTTCAACAGTGACGATATTAGAAATTGCTATAGTCATATTTCAAAATGGCTGAAACTGCCATGCTACATCAGCCCCTTGCCAGAAAAATTGTTACAATTTTGCGAAGGAAATTCGTTATACATATATTTTTATATATATATATATATATACAAATGCATTTACAAGTTTAAAACATATGAATTTAGTCTTTCCAATACCGCTTACATTTATCCTGTTTGTACATTGTTCCTCTCCTTTCACTGAAAAAAAAATAATGTTTTTTTTTCTTTTTTTTGTTGTTTTTATATAATCTATGAATATAAATCAAATCTTTTTTATATATATATATATATATATAATCCATGGATAAAATTTAAAAAAATTTTCTTTTTTTAAAAAAAAAAATATATCCTCAAACAAACTGAAAAAATTTTTGGGGGAAGTGTACAGTTCTACCACTTCTAGTTTTTTTACATTTGTAGGTGATTTTAGAATTGATTTCGCTTTCCCCTCAACATCGGATCTGTTTTTTTCTATATCATTTTTGTGTTTCACGTTGTGTTGATGTGTGTTGCTCATATCTCCGGTTTCATGACATGGATATTGGTCGAAATAAGCTTTTTTTACTCTGTCGACAGACAATTTCTTTCTTTCCATTCATCTCCAAAGTCATAGTTTTGTCTGTAACCGATAAGACTTTAAAAGGTCCGGTGTATTTATGTTTCAGTGAATTATGAGCTGCATCGTTACGGACATACACATGTGTCCAAGATTTTATATCCGAAGGAAGAAAACTTTTAACATTTTGCAATTTTCTTGTACAAGAAAGAATATCCGTAAGAAATTTTTTTAGACGAGTTACATAATCATTAACATCTCCATTGAAAAAATTAGTTTCTTCGAACATTTGAGCAGGTAGAGTTAATGTTGTTCCGTACAAAAGTTCAGCCGGAGAATACTGTATAGTTTCTTTAACCGCACTTCTAATTCCCAACAATACCACTGGGAAAGCCTCCAGCCAATCGTTAGAATTAAAATAAGTTCTTAATGAAGCTTTCAACTGTCTATGGAATCTTTCTACCATTCCGTTAGATTGTGGGTGATATGAAGTACGAATTCTATTAACCCCCAACAATTTATTGAATTCTGCGAACAAGCTAGACTCAAATTGTCTACCACGATCTGTTGTCACTGTATTTGGGATGCCAAATCTAGACATCCAATTTGGTAAACAAGGTTTTTGCTATAGTTACCACAGATACATCTTTTATCGGATAAGCCTCGGGCCATCTTGAAAAGCGATCGACACACGTCAACAAATAGATATTATCCTCACATGGAGGTAAGGGTCCCACTATATCGATGTGGATGCGCTGGAATCTCGCATCCGGATTTGCAAATGTACCTAATGGTGCTTTGATGTGCCGCTGCACTTTAGATTTCTGACATTGCATACATGACTTTACCCATGAACGAATATCTTTATTCATGCCAGGCCAAACAAAACGATTTGATATTAACTTTAACGAAGCTTCTATACCTGGATGAGATAAATTATGTAGGCTAGAAAAAACATTTCAGGCACAAATGGTCTCGAAAAACCTGTAGAAATATCACACCAAATATGTGAATTATACGAATGTATCGGCAACATTTTAAATTTTAAAGCAGTTGAATCGGAATTTTTATATAAAGAAAATTCTTTATCTGCAACTTGATCCTTGGACATTTCTTCCAAATTTATAATATTTAATGAGTTTAATGCATCTACATTCATTCTAGAAAGTGCATCTGCTACTGAATTTTCAACACCCTTGATATAACGTATATCCACAGTAAACTGTGAAATAAAATCAAGGTGTCTAATTTCTCTAGGAGAATATTTCTCCGAAGAATTTTTTAATGCATATGTTAATGGTTTATGGTCAGTGAATAAAGTAAATGACCTACCTTCAAGAAGATGTCTGAAATGTTTAACTGATGAATAAGCTGCCAACAATTCTCTGCCGAACACACTGTATTTAGTTTCTGGTGCCTTGAATTTTTTTGAAAAAAATGCTAATGGTTGCCAGGAATTACAATGAAATTGCTGTATAACACCACCGATTCCAACATCGGAAGCATCAACCATCAATGATAATTTCGCTTCAGGAACCTGATGGTTTAAAAGCGTTGCTTTACACAGTTTCTCTTTAATTTCTTTAAAAGCTTGTAATTTTGTCTCTTTTAAAGTTATGGCTTCATTATTTTCTTCCTATTTTTCAATAGCTCAGTTAAGGGATATAGGGTTTCCGTAACTTTAGGAATAAACTTCCTGTAAAAATTGACGATCCCTAAAAATTCTCTGAGTTTCCTTAAATTATTTGGTACAGGAAAGTTTTTTATCGCTTCAAATTTTTCTGGTAATGGGCGAATTCCATCTTTATCTATAAGATGACCCAAAAAAGATATAGTTGTTTCACCAAAAATACATTTCGATGGGTTTATCACAATGCCAAAGTTTGTGAATCGTTCGAAGATTTTTTTTAAATGCTCTTCATGCGTTTCTTCTGATGGACTAGCGATGAGAATATCATCTATATAAGCAAACACGAAAGGTAAGTCTCGTGTTACTTCATCCATAAACCTTTGAAAAGTATTTGCTGCGTTCCTCAATCCGAAAGGCATGCGAAGAAATTCAAACAAACCGAATGGAGTGGTAATCCCTGTCTTCGGTATATCATTCTCTGCCACAGGAATTTGATTGTATGCTCTGACTAAATCAATTTTTGAAAAGATAGTACACCCACTCAAAGAAGTTGCAAAATCCATTATGTGGGTTATTGGATATTTGTCAGGCTTTGTTTTCGCATTCAGCTATCTGAAATCTCCACAAGGTCGCCAGTCGATAAGGTTTTTCTTTACCATAACTAATGGTGTTGACCAGCTACTACTGGAAGGACGGATTATACCTAGATCCATCATATGCCGAAATTCTGCCTTAGCTACCTTCAATTTTTCCGGAAGATAAGCTTCTCGGCTTAGAAAAACTCGGTGGTCCTTGTGGGATGATGTGATGTTCTACCGAATATGCACACGTGGTATTTAGAGCTAACTGTTTTGTGATTTTTGGATAATTTTTCAAAATCCTGTGATACCTATTTTCTGAGGACGCTATGAAATATAGTGGACTAATTGTTGCTCCCCTGCATCTCATTCCCTGAATCTTTAAGGAGGTTTGTGTGTCTATTAATTTTTGTTTGTGCACATCTACCATTAAATGATAGTGCGCCAAAAAATCCGCTCCCAATATTGGATATGGTAAATCCACTACTATGAAGATCCATTTGTACTCTCTTCGTAAATTTATATCGAGCGTCAAGCTAATCTCTCCAAATGTTTGGATTTCAGACTGGTTCACCGCTTGAAGCGTCATATACACAGGTTTGGTTTTCTGTTTTAAGAGCCTTACAGGCCATATTGAACACGTTGCTCCTGTATCCACGAGAAATCTTTCTTTCAAGTTCAGGTCGTAGATGAAAAACGCGACTTTTTATAATGTTATCCACAGACTTCGTCGCCTCCAATCTATGGTTTAGAAGTTTTCCGAATTTCCCCTTTTTTTTAGCAAGGAAATCAAACGCACAGGGTTTGATGCATTTGAAAGAATTTTCTCCGAATTTAGCGTGATACCAGCATATGGCATTTCTTTTCAAGCTAGGGCTCTTCGATCTCCTGCGCCATCTTGTATTTTTTTGTTGATCGGAGCGGCCGTTTCTCTCAAGTTGTAAGCTCTCTATTTTCTTCGTTAATATGTCGAATTGTTTCTCGTAACATTTTTTTAACTCTTGTATTTCACTTGAAATAGATGGAATCGCACTAATAGTTTCTCTAGACGATAACTCCAAAATACCGTCTGCGAGATCAGCCAACTGCTGATTTGAATTCTGGTTTTTTACGGCCGAGAGTAAAGTTTGGGTTTTGTACGGCAGTTTATTGAAAAATACCTCCTTGAGGTACGATTCCTCTATTTGCTGATTCCACAGCAGTTCGTTCATCCTTCGTAGAAGCTGTGTGGGCTTTCTACTACCCAGCTCTTCGTTGTTAAATAATTTTGCGAATTCTTTTTGCTTCGAACTTGACGTACGCTTCAATATCTCTTCTTTAATCGAAGAATACAAAACTGGCTCCATAGGGTTCAGTAACAGATCTCTGATTTCATTGCTTAGAGGTGGAGGCAAATTACTAAGCATGATGTTGTACTTCTGCCCCTCATTTGTTATTCTGTTGGCTTTAAAGCTTGCCTCTAGTTGCGCCAACCAAATTACTGTGTCTCCAGACCACGGGACACAATTCAGTACATTGACAGAAGCTTGTGTGTGACTTCTGTCGAAGTACGATGTCTCGGGTTCTTTTTTATCCTGCTCCATTATTTTTATGAATATATATTTTGTTTTTGTTTCTTTTTTTTTTAAATTCCTTCTTCAGCTTCTTCTGTGTCAATAATTCCGTACTTATGCTTATTATTGGCTGCGTAGTATATACGTGTCAACCAATCAGGTTAGTGTTTACAACAGGAACTAGTTGGCCGAAGATGGCTGTAACCTCAAACGAGATCATTTCTTGCCTTGCCTTTCAACAGTGACGATATTAGAAATCGCTATAGTCATATTTCAAAATGGCAGAAACTGCCATGCTACAATGCTATTGATTAGTAGGTCTGCTCAGAATGAATATAAAGGACCTTATTATACCATTTTTAAGCTATCAGGTCATCCCAGACATCATTATCTCTCTATGTAAAGCAGCGAGCTAGAATACCTGCTAGCATGCCAGACAAAATGCTTAGTGACATTTCATCCACCTTTACATTCTGAGTTGAAATTCTGCCAAGGTCAACTTTGCCTTTCATCCTTTCAAGATCAATAAATTAAGTACCAGTCAAGCACTGGTGTCATCATAATCAACTTGCCCCACCTTTCAAATTGCTGTCTATGTTTCCTTCTATTTTCATGTAGTTGGGTCTGATTTGAGGGATGTTTAGTTACTACTTCTCAGACTAAACTACTGTGGATGGGTTTCATCACTGAATTGATAGGAAAATGCTGAATAAATAATGCATGTTTAAGAAACTGAAATATTGTTTAGAATGGAGAAGACTGTGCTGAACATTGTATTGTCGATAAATAGTGGTAACATGCAGGAACTACTGAGAAAAGCAAATGAAAGTCAGTTTGTATAAGACAAGAAGGAACCATGTGATCATTAGGCCTTCTGGAATTAGCTACCATATCACCCTCAAATCACACCTTACCATCTTAAAAAACAAAGAAGACATTGGTTAATGTGATGATACAATGATGTCTGAAAAGAAAACAAGATGATCACAGTTGGAATTTCTTTGAACTTAAGTCTGTTTGATCAAGACTGATCTAGAGCTAAACAACGCCAAGTGAGAAAGAAATATTACGTTCATTCAGTTGTTTAATTCCCATATTTCCAAGCTAACAAAGTTTAGATAGAACAGTATTTGGGGCAGGATCTCTTCCTGTTTATCAATTAAGGGAACTTTAATTCCAGAGGTATTCAAAAGTGCAGATCTAGAGGGTGATTTGCTGACAGGAAATGCCAATAAACATCACTGGTTGTAAACTAGCTAAAAATAGTGACATTGCTTACAAGTGGTGGTGTCATTGTAGCACAGCTCACCAAAGATTGTACATATTCATGCACACAGAGACACACACACACAGAGAAAAGCACACATATATAATGGGCTTCTTTTAGTTTCTTATTTCTTTATTGCCCACAAGGGGCTAACATAGAGGGGACAAACAAGGACAGACAAAGGGATTAAGTTGATTACATCGACCCCAGTGTGTAACTGGTACTTAATTTATCGACCCCGAAAGGATGAAAGGCAAAGTTGACCTTGGCGGAATTTGAACTCAGGGCGTAAAGATAGACGAAATACCTCTAAACATTTCACCCGGCATGCTAATGTTTCTGCCAGCTCGCCGCCTTTTAGTTTCTGTCTTTATGATGGGCTTCTTTTAGTTTCTGTATGCCAAGAAGATAAGCCACTACATATCAGAATGTGTACTGAATGGACCCTGACATATGACATGCCTAAGACAGAAGTCTTGTGGACAGCACCTATTCATTTCCCCTTCTACCTATATATCATTGGTCTGCTCATTCAGAGATAAACAACAACCAATATTCAGGTACAGCACTACATTCTTCCAGTTTTCTCTAAAGTAAAATTCATTGCTTATGTCTTCATAGCATTTTGAGACATTTAATATGTCATAAAACGCTAAGAAGTTCGTTGATGAATGATTGTATATGTTCAGTCTATTTGCTTGGAGTTGACTTGTGTATAAAGTTATATATATTTATTTTGCATTGCATGTTTATTTCATAGATTAGTTGTTTCAAATCATTATGTTTAAGGATGTGAATGAATAATGGTTATTTTTCTTAATTTTATTGTATTACATATGTTTCATATACTGCATATATTACATAAATTTATATATGGTACAGAACAAAGAAATATGCTCATTTTCAACATCGATTTGGATTTCTCTTTTCCTCATTTAAGTTATATATATATATGTATGTACGTACGTACATATTGATACGGGCGGGGGCAATCCACCTCGATTGACCTGGCTCGATCGATCGGCGAATTCACCACGGAAACAGAGAACTCGGTCGGCGAGAAGGCGGCGAACCCGGCAACCCGACCGGAGAGAACAACAACAACAAAGAGACACTGAGAGAGACACAAAGAGGGCAAAGCAATCGGCTACATTTAACTACAGTTTATCATATTCGTTACATAATCATCATCAAGATACAACATCACAGAAAATATAGGAAAATATAAGCAACAGCATGCAGATACATTGTTACAATCAAGGCATATACATAGACAACAGTTTATACAATTATACATCAAATCCAAATAATTCAAATCAGTTCACGTCGAATCAAAACAGAATGTTCACGATATAGCACAGTCCGGAGACAACAGTTCAAATCAGTTCAATGTTCATTAAAGACTACAACAGAGCCTTTCTCTTTTCTTTCTCTTCTCAACTCAACAATTCTCTTCACAGTTCTTTCTTTTTCTTTTCCTCTCTTTCTCTTTTTCTTTTCACATTAATTCTTTAACACAATGTTCATTTCTTTTCAACACATCAAAAATATAAACAAAATACATACCGCGAGTTCTTCATTTACAACTCCCACTACAAATAGCCATGCCTTCCCGCCGTAATCTCTCGCAGTTCCTCAATCCTCTCTGTCTGTCTTCCTCTGTCACAGCAGAACAACCATTACTAACTCGCTGTACAATCCAACCGTCGACCGCTTGCCTTGAATCCCAAAATGCTGACTGACTTCCTTCCAGTCCGAACTGCCGACTGACTCTCACAAACTGACAACTCCGACCGCTTGCCTTGAAATCCAAATGCTGACTGCCTCCTTCCAATCCGAACTGCCGACTGTCTGCCTTGAATCCCAAATGCTGACTGTGTCTCACAAACTGAACTGCTTATTTTAAGGGGTAGCTTCTTCGAACTTTATTTCACCTGAAGGGGTCAAGGGGTCGCCCAGAGCTAATTAATTCACCTGAATCTGGCAGAACAATGGAGTTACTCCCAAAAGTGGGTCGCCAGCACTGTCCCCAAATTGACTCCTTCATAACAATATGTATGCATGTATGCATGCATGTATGTATGTATGTATGTATGTATGTATGTATGTATGTATGTATGTATGTACATATGTATGTATTATGTATGCATGTATACATCTGTGTGTGTGTGTGTGTGTGTGCCTCTATGTATATATATGTATACATATACATCATCATTTAACGTCCATTATCAAGATGCTATGAGTGGAACTGATTGACAAGAGCTGGTCAGCTAGAGAGCTGCCTGGACTCCATTTGTCTGTTTTGGCATGGCTTCTATGGTTGGATGCTCTTCAAATGCCAATCACTTATCAAAGTGTATTGGGTACTTTAAGTGTAGCACCAGTACATGTGTGGCAACATCATGGTTGTTTTCACTTAGCACCAACAGCCACAAGTCCACAAGATTAAGATCTCTCAGCTGAAAGAGGGATGTTGAGGACATATCTGTATGCATGGATGACCATGATTTTACTTAGCTTGGCATGTATTTTGAAGCACAGCAAACCACCAGATGTCTTGGTCCCATGTAATCACTTCCGTAAGGCTCAATGCCTGAAGATCTTTTCTCAGTACATTGTCCCACCTCTTTCTGGGTCTACTCTTTCCTCACACACCTTCCACAGTTTGAGATCAGCACTTCTTGATGCAGCTGTCCTCATTCATACACATCCCATGACTACACCAGTGCAGTCCCCTCTCTCACACAGTACATTTGATGCCTCATATACTCAATTTTTGTTTCTATCCACTTACATTTTATTGTATAAGTGCACTAACATTACCCATCCAGAAGTGAAATCGTGGTCGTGGCTGATGCTGGTGTCATGTAACTGGCACATAAAAAGCACCTTTTGAGCATCGGGCCTTGTGGAGGCAAAGCGCCCAATGCCGGTGACACATGAAAAGATCATTTCGGGTGTTGGGCCTCACAGAAGCAGGGAAAAGTTCTTATGGAACGGTATACAAAGATTGAAAACCGCCTCAACAGAGAACTCAATGACAGTGAGAAATCCCACCTGGAAACAACACTGTAGGAGATTGAAAAACAACTGAAGTGCTTCCAAGAGAAGGAAATAGCAGGCAGAAAAGCCTGGATTATAAGAAATGTAAAATCAGACCGTAAAGCCTTCTTTAAGTGCACCAAGGAGACTGCTTCTGTACATTACGGGGTAGGGCCACTCCTCCAAAACGATAGCTTACACACGGGAAACCCCAGTGAAGATAAGTGAAACACTGAATAAACAATTTAAAAGTGTCTTCACTTAACCCCTATAACAAATGCAAGTTAGCAAACCTGTAGAATTCTTTACTACTAAAGAACCTGAACAGGAGGCAGTAACAATTCATTACATCAACAATGATGCAATACTGGCAATAAATGACGTAGATGCAAACTCAACTACTGGCCCTGATGGATTCCAAGCAATCCTTCTCTAGTCATGCAAACGAGTCCTTGAAAAATCATTGTAGCTACTTTCTCAGAGCTTCCACGGAAATAGTAAACTCCCAGACAAACTAAAGGAGGGAATAATATGCCTTATCCATAAAGGAGGAAGTAGAGTAGATGCTAAAAACTGTAGACCTATCTCTCTGACCTCACACATCAGCAAAGTCATGGAACGAAGAGTCCAAAGGAAATTAATTACATCCCTTGAAGAGAGTGACTTGCTGACTGACATCCAGCACTGTTTCCGACCAGGCAGAAGCTGCCTGACACAGTTCTTGCAGCATTACGACTGGATGCTAAAGTAGCTGCTTAACAACTCAAATGTGGACGTGGTATACCTCGACTTTGCAAAAGCCTTTAACCATGGTATGATTTGTCAAGTAATTTTAACATAGTAGGAAAACTTGGAGAATGGCCACATGACGTTCTTAAAGATAGAAATCAAGTAGTGGTGGTCAACGGGGGCTATCTCATGGAAAACACAAATAATGAGTAGTGTTCCACAGGACACTATCATGGGGCCATTGTTATTCATAGTCGCCTTCTCTGACTCAAGTAGCCACCCTTGCTAGCTATGCAAGCGAAACCAAAGTCCCTCAGAGGATACAGAACCTCGAAGAAGTTGCAATTCTGCAAAGTGTTTCTTTTATTCTTGTGAGGCAATCTCTAAACTTGCCCGTGTGGTTTGGAGCATCCGGTGGGTGATATGTATTGCATATGACTATATTGTGTTGTCTTATGTATACAACTTGTGTGTCACATACTGAATTTGTGTGTGACAGTAGGACTTGGGGCGTGAGGTCTTCATGGGTGTATACAGCAACTCCACTATCGCCCCTTTCCCTTCTGTCCGTTCGCATTATGGTATACTTTGTTAGTGTACTTTTATATATTCTATATCAGGCCTAAGATGAGTTTCCACGAGTACTATGCATAGGGCTTGATTGCATGCAGCAACGTTTCTCAGGAAAAAGATTTTGCTTTTGTTGTTGTGATGTAACATGCCTCCAATATTTAGTAAAGATATTGGCGAGACGACTGAGCTGGCATTAGGTGGGGCCATCCCGTGTCTGTTGATTGTGGTGGTCTTGCGCATTGGTGGGCAAGGTTCCGTGTTTCCGCTTGATGTAGCCAGCTCGGCTGCTGCACAATCTTTTGTGCCATGCACAAAAAAGACTCTTGCTCAGCTACTGCCTTTCGCATAACATCTGAAGAGTGCGCCGCATCTGCATACTTCTTCTTTGGAGACGATTGGTGCCTCTCTTCTGGGAACTATTTCTCCTTAAGGCCCATGTAGTTTTCGCGGAGTCTCAAGTGAGCGAACCGGCAATTTGTGCCGTCTCCCCCATGCCAACATTTGCCTTGCAAGTAAAATTTGCACGTTTTCGTCTTCACTCCAAATTTTTTCTCTCCTGTATAGTTGGGGATTCCATTGGAGCCTCCATATTTGGGTTGTTTCTTGTTTAGAGATTTTCGGTTTCAGTTTTAGTTGTTTCATCTTTTCCTTTTCCTCCTTTTCCCTTTTTATGTTTTTACTCGTAGTCTTTCCTTCCTTTACTAGTGGTAGCCCTTACATACATCTGGTTGTCTACAGGGATGGGGCTCCATTCTTTTGTTGAGGGACTTCTGGCTGTTGCTTCTTCATCTTCCCTATCCTTATCAGCCTGGTTGTTCACAGGAATGGGGACTCCATTCTTTTGTGGGACTAGTGGATCAGAGGGACGTCTGGTTGTTGCTTCATTTTCCCCATCCTTATCAGCCTTGCCACAGTTCTTTTCCATGATGGCACCAAGAGTGTCAATGTGTGGTCTAATAAGGGCATAGAATCGGATAAATTCGTTTTTCTTCTGTTCTATCTGCTCAATGATTCTACATTGATGGCGTTTGGAGGATCTCCACCGACTATTGTCCAAGCTCGCGACAGAAGTTTCAGTTTCTAGCACTCCGACTTTGGTTCCAACTTCGTTGTCTAAGCCCAGAGAGGCGTGGGAAAGAACGAGAGGAAGTGAAAGAGACAGATGTAGGTAAAGAGAAAGAGAGAAGCAGAGGGAAGGAGGGGGAGAGAGTGATGTGAAAGAAAGAGAAAGAGGAGTATGGAGCGACAGAGAGACATAGAGAGGGAGAGGAAGCGAAAGTGAAAAAGGGAGACAGAGTGAGGGAGAGAGAAGAGAGAAAATGAAGGAAAGAAAGATAGAATGATGGGGAGGAAAGAAAATGAGGAATATATGGAGAGTGGGATGGAGAGAAGAGAGGGAAATAGAGGGGTAGAGAGAGAGAGACAGACAGAGGGAGGTAGAGAAAGAAATAGGAAAATGGAGAG